>NW_026652287.1:82726863-82785611 GCF_009828535.3 Hylobates moloch | reverse complement strand
CTGACACCTCATTCAACCGGGTACTCCTCTGAGACAAAACTTTCAGACGAACTATCAGACAGCTGAATTTGTGGCCTCACGAAAATCTGCTGTTCTGCAGCCACCGCTGCTGACACCCAGCCAAACAGGGTCTGGAGTGGACCTCTAGTAAACTCCAACAGACCTGCAGCTGAGGGTCCTGTCTGGTAGAAGGAAAACTAACAAACAGAAAGGACATCCACACCAAAAACCCATCTGTACATCACCATCATCAAAGACCAAAAGTAGATAAAACCACAAAGATGGGGAAAAAACAGAACAAAAAAACTGGAAACTCTAAAAAACAGAGCACCTCTCCTCCTCCAAAGGAACGCAGTTCCTCACCAGCAACGGAACAAAGCTGGATGGAGGATGACTTTGATGAGTTGAGAGAAGAAGGCTTCAGACGATCAAACTACTCTGAGCTACGAGAGGAAATTCAAAACAATAGCAAAGAAGTTAAAAACTTTGAAAAAATATTAGAAGAATGGATAACTAGAATAACCAATGGAGAGAAGGGCTTAAAGGAGCTGATGGAGCTGAAAGCCAAGTTTCGAGAACTACGCGAAGATTGCAGAAGCCTCAGTAGCAGATGCGATCAACTGGAAGAAAGGGTATCGCTGATGGAAGATGAAATGAATGAAATGAAGAGAGAAGGGAAGTTTAGAGAAAAAAGAATAAAAAGAAATGAACAAAGCCTCCAAGAAATTTGGGACTATGTGAAAAGACCAAACCTACGTCTGATTGGTGTACCTGAAAATGATGGGGAGAATGGAACCAAGTTGGAAAACACTCTGCAAGATATTATCCAGGAGAACTTCCCCAATCTAGCAAGGCAGGCCAGCATTCAGATTCAGGAAATACAGAGAACGCCACAAAGATACTCCTCGAGAAGGGCAACTCCAAGACACATAATTGTCAGATTCACCAAAGTTGAAATGAAGGAAAAAATGTTAAGGGCAGCCAGAGAGAAAGGTCGGGTTACCCACAAAGGGAAGCCCATCAGACTAACAGCTGATCTCTCAGCAGAAACTCTACAAGCCAGAAGAGAGTGGGGGCCGATATTCAACATTCTTAAAGAAAAGAATTTTCAACCCAGAATTTGCTATCCCGCCAAACTAAGCTTCATAAGTGAAGGAGAAATAAAATACTTTACAGACAAGCAAACGCTGAGTGATTTTGTCACCACCAGGCCTGCCCTAAAAGAGCTCCTGAAGGAAGCACTAAACATGGAAAGGAACAACCGGTTCCAGCCACTGCAAAAACATGCCAAATTGTAAAGACCATCGAGGCTAGGAAGAAACTATAGCAACTAACGAGCAAAATAACCAACTAACATCATAATGACAGGATCAGATTCACACATAACAATATTAACGTTAAATGTAAATGGGCTAAATGCTCCAATCAAAAGACACAGACTGGCAAACTGGATAAGGAGTCAGGACCCATCAGTGTGCTGTATTCAGGAAACCCATCTCACGTGCAGAGACACACATAGACTCAAAATAAAGGGATGGAGGAAGATCTATCAAGCAACTGGAAAACAAAAAAAGGCAGGGGTTGCAATCCTAGTCTCTGATAAAATAGACTTTAAACCAACAAAGATCATAAGAGACAAAGAAGGCCATTACATAATGGTAAAGGGATCAATTCAACAAGAAGAGCTAAATATCCTAAATATATATGCACCCAACACAGGAGCACCCAGATTCATAAAGCAAGTCCTCAGTGACCTACAAAGGGACTTAAACTCCCACACAATAATAATGGGAGATTTTAACACCCCACCGTCAGCATTAGACAGATCAACGAGACAGAAAGTTAACAAGGATATCCAGGAATTGAACTCAGCTCTGCACCAAGCAGACCTAATAGACATCTACAGAACTCTCCACCCCAAGTCAACAGAATATACATTTTTTTCAGCACCACACCACACCTATTCCAAAATTGACCACATAGTTGGAAGTAAAGCTCTCCTCAGCAAATGTAAAAGAACAGAAATTATAACAAACTGTCTCTCAGACCACAGTGCAATCAAACTAGAACTCAGGATTAAGAAACTCACTCAAAACCGCTCAACTACATGGAAACTGAACAACCTGCTCCTGAATGACTATTGGGTACATAATGAAATGAAGGCAGAAATAAAGATGTTCTTTGAAACCAACGAGAACAAAGACACAACATACCAGAATCTCTGGGACACATTCAAAGCAGTGTGTAGAGGGAAATTTATAGCACTAAATGCCCACAAGAGAAAGCAGGAAAGATCCAAAATTGACACCCTAACATCACAATTAAAAGAACTAGAAAAGCAAGAGCAAACACATTCAAAAGCTAGCAGAAGGCTAGAAATAACTAAAATCAGAGCAGAACTGAAGGAAATAGAGACACAAAAAACCCTTCAAAAAATTAATGAATCCAGGAGCTGGTTTTTTGAAAAGATCAACAAAATTGATGGACCGCTAGCAAGACTAATAAAGAAGAAAAGAGAGAAGAATCAAATAGATGCAATAAAAAACGAAAAAGGGGATATCACCACCGATCCCACAGAAATACAATCTACCATCAGAGAATACTACAAACACCTCTATGCAAATAAGCTAGAAAATCTAGAAGAAATGGATAAATTCCTCGACAAATACACCCTCCCAAGACTAAACCAGGAAGAAGTTGAATCTCTGAATAGACCAATAACAGGTTCTGAAATTGTGGCAATAATCAATAGCTTACCAACCAAAAAGAGTCCAGGACCTGATGGATTCACAGCTGAATTCTACCAGAGGTACAAGGAGGAACTGGTACCATTCCTTCTGAAACTATTCCAATCAATAGAAAAAGAGGGAATCCTCCCTAACACATTTTATGAAGCCAGCATCATCCTGATACCAAAACCTGGCAGAGACATAACCAAAAAAGAGAATTTCAGACCAATATCCTTGATGAACATTGATGCAAAAATCCTCAATAAAATACTGGCAAACCGAATCCAGCAGCACATCAAAAAGCTTATCCACCATGATCAAGTGGCCTTCATCCCTGGGATGCAAGGCTGGTTCAACATACGCAAATCAATAAATGTAATCCAGCATATAAACAGAACCAAAGACAAAAACCACATGATTATCTCAATAGATGCAGAAAAGGCCTTTGACAAAATTCAACAACCCTTCATGCTAAAAACTCTCAATAAATTAGGTATTGATGGGACGTATCTCAAAATAATAAGAGCTATCTATGACAAACCCACAGCCAATATCATACTGAATGGGCAAAAACTGGAAGCATTCCCTCTGAAAACTGGCACAAGACAGGGATGCCCTCTCTCACCGCTCCTTTTCAACATAGTGCTGGAAGTTCTGGCCAGAGCAATCAGGCAGGAGAAGGAAATAAAGGGTATTCAATTAGGAAAAGAGGAAGTCAAATTGTCCCTGTTTGCAGATGACATGATTGTATATCTAGAAAACCCCATTGTCTCAGCCCGAAATCTCCTTAAGCTGATTAGCAACTTCAGCAAAGTCTCAGGATACAAAATTAATGTACAAAAATCACAAGCATTCTTGTACACCAATAACAGACAAACAGAGAGCCAAATCATGAGCGAACTCCCATTCACAATTGCTTCAAAGAGAATAAAATACCTAGGAATCCAACTTACAAGGGATGTGAAGGACCTCTTCAAGGAGAACTACAAACCACTGCTCAATGAAATAAAAGAGGATACAAACAAATGGAAGAACATTCCATGCTCATGGGTTGGAAGAATCAATATCGTGAAAATGGCCATACTGCCCAAGGTAATTTATAGATTCAATGCCATCCCCATCAAGCTACCAATGACTTTCTTCACAGAATTGGAAAAAACTACTTTAAAGTTCATATGGAACCAAAAAAGAGCCCGCATCGCCAAGTCAATCCTAAGCCAAAAGAACAAAGCTGGAGGCATCACGCTACCTGACTTCAAACTATACTACAAGGCTACAGTAACCAAAACAGCATGGTACTGGTACCACAACAGAGACATAGATCAATGGAACAGAACAGAGCCCTCAGAAATGATGCCGCATAGCTACAACTATCTGATCTTTGACAAACCTGACAAAAACAAGAAATGGGGAAAGGATTCCCTATTTAATAAATGGTGCTGGGAAAACTGGCTAGCCATATGTAGAAAGCTGAAACTGGATCCCTTCCTTACACCTTATACAAAAATTAATTCAAGATGGATTAAAGACTTATATGTTAGACCTAAAACCATTAAAATCCTACAAGAAAACCTAGGCAATACCATTCAGGACATAGGCGTGGGCAAGGACTTCATGTCTAAAACACCAAAAGCAATGGCAACAAAAGCCAAAATCGACAAATGGGATCTCATTAAACTAAAGAGCTTCTGCACAGCAAAAGAAACTATCATCAGAGTGAACAGGCAACCTACAGAATGGGAGAAAATTTTTGCAACCTACTCATCTGACAAAGGGCTAATATCCAGAATCTACAATGAACTCAAACAAATTTACAAGAAAAAAACAAACAACCCCATCAAAAAGTGGGCAGAGGACATGAACAGACACTTCTCAAAAGAAGACATTTATGCAGCCGAAAAACACATGAAGAAATGCTCATCATCACTGGCCATCAGAGAAATGCAAATCAAAACCACAGTGAGATACCATCTTACACCAGTTAGAATGGCCATCATTAAAAAATCAGGAAACAACAGGTGCTGGAGAGGATGTGGAGAAATAGGAACACTTTTACACTGTTGGTGGGACTGTAAACTAGTTCAACCATTGTGGAAGTCAGTGTGGCGATTCCTCAGGGATCTCGAACTAGAAATACCATTTGACCCAGCCATCCCATTACTGGGTATATACCCAAAGGACTATAAATCATGCTGCTATAAAGACACATGCACACGTATGTTTATTGCGGCACTATTCACAATAGCGAAGAGTTGGAACCAACCCAAATGTCCAACAACGATAGACTGGATTAAGAAAATGTGGCACATATACACCATGGAATACTATGCAGCCATAAAAAATGATGAGTTCACATATACACCATGGAATACTATGCAGCCATAAAAAATGATGAGTTCGTGTCCTTTGTAGGGACATGGATGAAACTGGAAAACATCATTCTCAGTAAACTATCGCAAGGACAAAAAACCAAACACTGCATGTTCTCACTCATAGGTGGGAATTGAACAATGAGAACTCATGGACACAGGAAGGGGAACATCACACTCCGGGGACTGTTGTGGGGTGGGGGGAGGGGGGAGGGACAGCATTAGGAGATACACCTAATGCTAAAGGACGAGTTAATGGGTGCAGGAAATCAACATGGCAACCTGACATTGTCACATTGTGACATGTACCCAAAACCTAAAGTATAATAAAAAGAAAAAAAAAAAAAATATTTTACAGTGACAAGTTCAGCTGGAGTACAGTGGTGCAATCATGGCTCACTGCGGCCTCCACTTCCTGGACTGAAGTGATCCTCCTGCCTCAGCCTTTCAAGTAGCTGGAATTACAGGTGCACACCACTGCATGCTGCTAATTTTTGTATTTATTGTAAAGATGGGGGTCTCACCATGTTGCTCAGGCTGGTCTCGAACTCCTGGCTCACACGATCCACCCACCTCGGCCTCCCAAAGTGCTGGCATTACAAGTGTGAGTCACCATGCCCGGCCTCAAATTCTTTTAAGAGGGGGGTGCTGTGGTGATGGACAAATGGTTTCTAGTATACCATTCCAGCTATAAAAAATTGGTGTTTTTGTGAAATTTTTATAATATTTAATGTCATTATAGGAGGGAATCAGATTCTCAATGTACATCAGTAGGTTCCAAACTTAGTTATTCATCAAAATCACTGGGAGAGCTTTTTAAAAATGTCTCCCTCCTGCCACCTCTCCACAAATTCTCCCCTCAAGTCCTTAAAAACAAACAAAAGTAAGTAGACCAAAAAATTCTTATTCGGTAGCTTCCAGTTTTCTGCTGTCATCTCTAGTCTAAAATAATTTCCCCACGAGCAGCTGATGATCATCCAAGTTTGGTATACTCAAAGAAAACTCATGATGAATCCTCAAGTCTTCTTAAAGTAAATGGTCACCCCAGCCACTCGCCCCATGTATCATCTGTCAAGTAAATCATATTTTTATGTATTGAATTTTCTGAAATCCAAAACCAATTTTATCTATAGATTTGTCTCAGTAAGCCAAAGTTACCAAGATACAGGATTCTGAAAAATAATTTGGTCTGAGTGTTATTAAGTTGTCCAAAATAGTTCACAAAATATTTTTGGCAGCCAGAAAACAGTATTGCTTTAAAGACTTTCTGCCTTCTGTTGTCGCTCCAGGAGGTGGGAAAATAAACCACTGAACAACAACAACAACAACAACAAAGCCAGACTCAACGTTTCCCTGAAAAGGTTTATTATATAGAGATTCTGGGATCAGCTGCAACAATATTGCCTGCCAGGTTGGGGAAGAATAACCTTTAGATGATAACAGTGCCTCCTTTTTTTTTTTTTTAAAAAAAAAAAAAAAAAAAAGAGCGACTTGAACCCTGCAAGCTATTGCAGTTACTGAACTACTGCTCCCTACAATAAACCTTGCTAAAAGAAAATATATGGGAAACAGGGTGGTTTGGGGAGGAAAACAGAAAAACCTGTCTCCCCTCCATTTTCAGATATATAAGCAACAGCACCCTCCCGAGCCCAAAGGGGAAAATAAAGCAGGCTCTGAAAGTATGAGATGATGATGATGGCAAGATATTATCAATGGAGGAAAATTGGCATATGTACTTGTTATCAATCCCAATCAAACAAAAGATAAATTATCAAATCATGTTGTTCAGAAGAATTAACTTTGAAAAAGGCTTTTCCTCAGCTTTCTTTCAATTATCAGCACTGGTGAACAGGACAGCAAGCATTCCATTCTTTGCTGATTGACATTTCAGCATGCATTCCATTAACTAGTCTATATGGTTCTAGAATAGCCACAGCCATGCTAATTGAATGCTCCATAAAATGACAGATAAAAAGATCACTATTACTGGAAATGCTGCAAAAATGCAGTAGAATGCTGACAATGATGATACCTGCTATAAGACAGGGACGTGACAAAAGAGTACACATTTACTATATTCATACCTAACACAAAACAGCGAAGATATTATATCCCTGATTTTACAGGGCATTTAACTGATGTTCAAAGAAGTTTATAAATTTTCCCAAGGTCACACAGCTAGAAAATGACCGAGTTTCTATTTAAATCTAAATCTGCAGGCACCAGTCCAGTGGCCTTTCCCCAATAGCCTTATAAGCATCTCTGCATGAAAAGATTAGCCAAATACCAAATGGTCATTCAAAGTAAACAGCAGTTCTTTTCACAATATTAAATATATTTAGCTTTTATTACAATATGTCATGAGAGCTTAAGAAGAAACTACACATAGTGGATCATATAAATGGGCAAATTTTTACTTGAATCTTGAAATTAGGAGAAATAAGGTTTTCATGTAACTTTGAGTTTTCCATTTTATAAAAGTTATGGAAATGTACTCAAATCATTCATGTGAAACCGTGGTATAATCTTTTTTCAGTTCTTAAATACAGAAAACTGAATTATGTTTAAATATCCACAACTGATACTGCATATAATCAAGGTCTCTATATTAAAAGTACTTATTTGTACTTTATATTTAGCAATAGTTTGATGGGAATTCAGAATATATTTTCCATGTCTTCCCTTAAGTAAGAACTAAGTCATTTACTTTTTAAGTGTCCTTCATTTTCCCCATGTTATCCATACTGTTTTCTTTAATTTACAGTAATCAAAAGCAAAATTGACAACCACATACCAAAACACAGGCAACACAGATCCCCCATCACAACAAAGAGAAATACTACGATCTCTGCATTTTATTTCATTCCTGAAATTAAATGAATCAACACATAGAGAAAGAAAGAAATTGTCCTTTGGAACAGAAACTGACTTCACTAATCAAGACCATAATTACTGAAGAAACATGTATTAAATTCTGAATTCATGCTATTTCTCTTGATGCAAGAGTTATAATCAGACCAACAGAGCATACAGGAGCCATCTGGGTACTACAGCATTGTAAAGACAAACCCAGAGAACAAGGGCACACTGACCTTCCTACCACCAAATCATCACTGACTTCGGAGATGCTATTCTTCCCTTTTGATTTCTTATTATCCTTTTTGAAGAAAGAAATACTATGACCATTAAGTACAAAATCTGATTGTTTAAAATAAAATAAAACTTATAATCCTATGCAAACTTACCATAGTATCACCTTTCAAATGTATTTGAACCATCAATGCATTTGACATAAGTCAGTTTTATCTACCCCACCCCATTCATGCCTTTTACGGAATCTCTAATGTACTCATGGAATCTGGCTTTCTATAAAATTTCATTTGATAAATCAACACTAAGTTATCATTTCCACCATTCTAAGCATTTAAGACAGGAACTGAACTTCTAGGTAATGACAATGGATTTCAAATTTGTGCAAACCACATCATTTTCTGTGAATTGAAAATTCCGGCTTGAGTATGAGTAACCTGATATCCATCAGATCCCCCTCAGTCAATTTGATTCCCCCAGGCAGCAGGTATCGAAAATTGAGCTGAGTGATGTAATGTGCATCCCAGACACAGTGTTATGAGAAGAGCATACAAGATTTCAATGAGATTCATTATTTATTCATCACAAGATCCAATTTGCGTGTCATTTTCACTGACGGAGTATTGAGTTAACTGGTTGAAATTCAGTGCTGATAGGGTATTTCATTCTGTACTGTAAAAAGGACCCTTTAAAAATGTTTTTTTTTCTATCTTCCTGTATGGAACAGTCCAAAACAAAGAGGTATTTTGTACTTGTAGCCATTCACAGTAATATCTGAACATTGTTCATCAAGGTTGGGAGAAGGGACACAGGAGAAAGCTTTTTTTTTTATCTTTTCAAAAAACCAGCTCCTGGATTCATTGATTTTTTGAAGGGTTTTTTGTGTCTCTATCTCATTCAGTTCTGCTCTGATCTTAGTTATTTCTTGCCTTCTGCTAGCTTTTTAATGTGTTTGCTCTTGCTTCTCTAGTTCTTTTAATGGTGATGTTAGGGTGTCAATTTTAGATCTTTCCTGCTTTCTCTTGTGGGCATTTAGTGCTATAAATTTCCCTCTACACACTGCTTTAAATGTGTCCCAGAGATTCTGGTATGCCGTGTCTTTGTTCTCATTGGTTTCAAAGAACATCTTTATTTCTGCCTTCATTTCATTGTGTACCCAGTAGTCATTCAGGAGCAGGTTGTTCAGTTTCCATGTAGTTGAGTGATTTTGAGTGAGTTTCTTAATCCTGAGTTCTAGTTTGATTGCACTGTGGTCTGAGAGACAGTTTGTTATAATTTCTGTTCTTTTACATTTGCTGAGGAGTGCTTTACTTCCAATTATGTGGTCAATTTTGGAATAGGTGTGGTGTGGTGCTGAGAAGAATGTATATTCTGTTGATTTGGGGTGGAGAATTCTGCAGATGTCTATTAGGTCTGCTTGGTGCAGAGCTGAGTTCAATTCCTGGATATCCTTGTTAACTTTCTGTCTCATTGATCTGTCTAATGTCAACAGTGGGGTGTTAAAGTCTCACATTATTATTGTGTGGGAGTCTAAGTCTCTTTGTAGGTCTCTAAGGACTTGCTTTATGAATCTGGGTGCTCCTGTATTGGGTGCATATGTATTTAGGATAGTTAGCTCTTCTTGTTGAATTGATCCCTTTACCATTATGTAATGGCCTTCTTTGTCTCTTTTGATCTTTGTTGGTTTAAAGTCTATTTTATCAGAGACTAGGATTGCAACCTCTGCCTTTTTTTGTTTTCCTTGTGCTTGGTAGATCTTCCTCCATCCCTTTATTTCGAGCCTATGTGTGTCTCTGCACGTGAGATGGGTCTCCTGAATACAGCACACTGATGGGTCTTTTTTTTTTTTTGAAACAGAGTCTCATTCTGTCACCCAGGTTGGACTGCAGTGGCACAATCTCAGCTCACTGCAGGCTCAGCCTCCTGGGTTCACACCATCCTCCTGCCTCAGCCTCCCCAGTAGCTGGGACTACAGGCGCACGCCACCACGCCCAGCTAATTTTTTTGTATTTTTAGTAGAGACGGGGTTTCACCATGTTAGCCAGGATGGTCTTGATTTCCTGACCTTATGATCCACCTGCCTCGGCCTCCCAAAGTGCTGGGATTACAGGTGTGAGCCACTGTACCCAGCTGAGAAAGCTTTCAAAGACCTCCATTTCTCTTATGAGGACTGTAGAATAATATGCCAAATATTATTCAGTTAAAAAGTACAATAATACTAGTCTTCTGAAAATAAATGTTTTTTATTTAATGATAAAAAATGTAGGCCAGGCACAGTGGCTCCCGCCTGTAATCCCAGCACTTTGGGAGGCCAAGGCAGGTGGATCACAAGGTCAAGAGATCAAGACCATCCTGGCCAACATGGTGAAACCCCATCTCTACTAAAAATACAAAAAATTAGCTGGGCGTGGTGGTGTGTGCCTGTAGTCCCAGCTACTCGGGAGGCTGAGGTAGGAGAATCACTGGAACCCGGGAGGCGGAGGTTGCAGTGAGCCGAGATTGCGCCACTGCACTCCAGCCTGGTGACAGAACAAGACTTCATCTCAAAAAAAAAAAAAAAAAAAAAAAGAATGTGACATACACTGATATGAATGAGATATAAAACTTCAACTCTAGCTTTCAGGAGGATTTTCATTCTCATCACCAAAGGAACCCTCCCTCAGGTTTAGGAGACAGATGGGACAGTTCCTCCCTCTCCCCCCACCCCCGAGTGGCCACATGTTGCTGACCTTCATATCCCTAGGCTCCTTCCAGGGACAAGCCATGGAAGCACACGTAGGAGCACATTTTGAAACCATGCATTGTTTCCCAACATTTTGGGAGCCACAATATACCACAGAAGGCCCCTATATCACTATACATACCAGGTGGTCTCAATCTACCTTTCCTGACTCATTTTCCTCTATCAACCATGTCCTCTGTGTATCTGCCAAAACAACCGCTCCATGGTACCCAGTAATTTTCTGTGAGTTTTCTTCTCTGTAATGCCCATGCTGTACCCTTTACTCTTCCTCACCTCTCCAGTTATAAATGCCTGTATCTTTACCCTGCAAGGTTCTACTCAAACGTCTCTGCTCCAGAAGGCATTTCCTGATCCCCTCAACCAAAAGTAACCTCCCCTTCCTCTCAACTCCCCCACCACTCTCAATGGCTCCCTTATAACCCTCGCCACTTCCCAGCTTGAATTTCAGTTCTATATTTACATGCACTATTCTCGACTTCATACTACTGTATAAAGTCCTGGCATACTGGCATGTTCCTTTCGATTCCTCTTTGAATCCCCACATCGCCTAATATAGTGCTTGGCACAAAGATGAATCTTTTTAATGATAATTTGTGAATAGATTGTTGTTCCAAGTATTAACAGTGTGTAATGCAAGCATTATAGATGCTTGCAATGGTAGTCAGATTCCCAAATTTAAATTACTTAACTTGAACTTAAACTGCAACTGGAATACAGAATCACCTTAAATCAGCTGAACAAGGGAGCCAGCCTGCAGGAATACAATATCTTATTAATCTTTGCTTTTTGAATCGTAAAACATTTTTGAACCTTGACTTTATTTGTGGTATTATCTGGTTAGCAGAGTTGGCAGCTGTTCAAAGTTTTATAGTACTACAGGTCATGAATATTAAATGCCACAAGTTTACTGGGAGGAAATCCAAATTCATTCATAAGTGCCTAACAAACAGCCCTACAGTTTCAATAAAGCTAAGAAATATCGTGATCAGAATCAGAGCATCTTGCTATATCTGGATTCTCACAAAGTCAAGCGTAAGGCAAATGAAAGGAAAGGGGGTCATAAAAGTGGGAATACTACTTGGAGGAGAGTGGCACAGGTGTTGACTATGGAAAATCACAAACAGTAAATATACCATATTTCATTCAATGCAATTGATATGGCGGGGTCACAACTTAGGCAAAACCACAACCTAGTCTAAAAACGAAAGGGACAATGCCATAAATGATAACAGATTCCATCAAAGCCATCCCCAGCAACTAATTGAAAAAGCACACGTGGATTCAATATGCAAACACCTGCAGGCTATGCATCTCTACTTGTATGCTCTTCTCTATAGAGAGAGCCACACAAAATAGAAGTACAGAAACACTACATTTAATACCTTTAGTGTTCAGACAGTGATGAACCAAAAATCTTTCACAGAATATAAACTCCCACCCTTAGAAATTATTCTCAAGATAAACCCTACTATAAATGATTTGGAAATATAGGATTGTTAGTTTTAATCTGAACACTATTATCTGGATGTAGAATCAAGTTAAGCAACACATAAGACAAAAGTAAACTTCATTGCCCATGTGCAACCTCCATCATTCACATTCTGCTTAGCATTAAAACAAGAAAATTATTTCTAGAAAGAGATGACTGGAAAATCTCAGTGTCTCCAATTTTCCCATATAACAATATTATTTATTGAAACAGAGTCACAAAATTTAATTTTAAGAAAAGGAGATTACCTAGATAATGCACATCTTGGAACCAACTACATAAACTTTAACAAAACCAAGGTAATCATCTTTAGAGAAATTTTAAAGACATCAAACTAAAAGGGCTTCACTTTTCTAAACTATCTTGGGCTAGTATTAGTATTGCTACATTGACTTTCAGGTTTTTAAAATTTTCCACCTGTAACTGAATAAGCGATTATGAGGCTAATAAAGGGGAAAGAGATGTTTCCACATTAAAACAGTTAACAGATGTTAAATAAGCACAGAAAATGGCCACTAGGCAAGCAATGACTGATGTTGGGTAAGAAAAATGTTGCTTTTACTGATTTTATTACCCATGTACCTCCTGGGGTCATGAGAGGCTTGTAAAAAATTTTGTGGGCAGATAAAAGTCTAGTATTTATTTGCAAGGCTAAGTGTATTTCAAGGGCTTTCCCCCCCTTATTTTTTGACCACATAAAACTGAGTGAAAGTAATCTAAGTAATGCCAAAACAATCATTTAGTGAGAGGTCAAGAAAATTTATTTTTCTGACATACATGTCTTCCAACCCTACCTTCCAGACCCCACTAACTCAGGAATGAAATTCTCATCGTATAAAGGGGAGAGTACAGGACTTCACTTTAACATTTCAGTCACATATTTTTAAAAGGTAAATACTGTGTGAATTCAATAATTTCCTAAGTTCCTCCTATAAGCCAGATGTATGGTGAAGGACAAGGATAATGTAAGAAATATATTAAACTAAATCCTGAAGCTAAGAACTAAGACTATTCTAAAACACTGATTTTTATTCATACTTCTGAAGATTTTATACTTAATGTTTTCTGACAAAATTAACTACTGACAAAATTATAGTTTGTCAGCATTCAACCATATCATTTTGTAAGTCATATTACTTATCTCAATGAGCATTTGTTACATAAGCTAAATGTGTTAACATTTTTAGCACACTAAGAATACTGCTTGGCAGATATAAGCACTGTTTATTAAATACTAAATAAAATATCTACTACATGCCAACAACTTACTATTTCCCATATATTTTATCAAAAAAAAAATACAACTTTCATATTTCCTTTGCAAAATTGCAAAAGTCTGATGACATGCACATCATTTGCATGAGTCTTCTAACATTTTTGGTGATGAACCAAAATTCTTTAACAGAATATAAACTCCCATTCTCAGAAATCATTCTCAAGACAAATTCCATAAATGGTTTGGAAGTATGGGGTTGTTAGTTTTGGTCTGATCACTACATCCGGATGTAGAATCAAATTTAAGCAACGCCTAAGACAAAGGTAAACTGGGATCAAAACTGGCCAAATTCAGCCAAGAGCCTTGCCCCTCTGGCCCTAATAATTTCCAGCTTTAAGTGGGCCACCATTTTTAGGTTTTCATTACTTAGCTTGTTCTCTAATTTGAGTAACAGGGTTAAACATTTGTATACCGCAGTTTTCCATTTGTATATAAGTTATGTTTTAACAGGGCAAGGAAGTTTATCTCATCTGGCAAACCATGATAACTAGCATGCAGAGTTAATTGGTAAGATATTTAAGATGATTATTTTTTAAGGTTGAATGGATCTTCTAAAGCCTTTCAGACTACTTCCTTCAGAAAGAATCTCCTCTAACTCACCCCAGGCATAGAAATCTATATATTTTATAGACAGAATATGGAATTTTCTATAATTTTCATATGGATTCTATGTCAGTGTTTACAAGCCTCACAAGCGTGAGATTTTAGATGAAAGTTTGTGCTTAAATCTGCTTACTTCAGCTTTGGTCGATTACTAAGCAGTCCTTATTTCACATGCTGTCAAACAACTGTATGTGTAAAGACTACTAGCAGTTTATCTTAAGAAGGCAGAGGCCAAAAGATAAAGAATCAAAATTTCCATCGACATTTCTTCTTTCACTTCAACTAATATGTATTAGGTATCATCCAAATATTGGACACTTCAGCTCACACTGAACACCCCCACAATTTCAAATAATCCTCACAACTCTAGGAGAGAACTACAGCTGCCTTCATTTCCAGATGAAGAAACAGATCATGGAATCAGCCCAAGTGAGTTAAGATTCTATTCCATATTAGTTTCCTTTCTACTGGGCAGTCAATTAACTTTACCTATATTTGTTCCTCAAACTATCAGAGTGTAGTAAAGATATCACTAGATAGTCAGAGATGTGTGCTTCAGTCCTAGTGATTCCATCATTTTCTGTGTTACCTACACATCTCTGGCTCTCCACACCCCAGGTGGAAATGAAGAGAGTGGCAAAGATGATCTTACAGGTCCTTAAAAATCTATAAAATGGGCTGGACGTGGTAGCTCACACCTGTAATCCCAGCACTTTGGAAGGCTGAGGCGGGCGGATCATGAGGTCAGGAGATCAAGACTATCCTGGCCAACATGGTGAAACCCGGTCTCTACTAAAAATACAAAAATTAGCCAGGCCTGGTGGCGCATGCCTGTAATCTCAGATACTCAGGAGGCTGGGGCAGAAGAGTCGCTGGAACCCGGGAGGCAGAGGTTGCAGTGAGCTGAGATCACGCCACTGCACTCCAGTCTAGGCGACAGAGCAAGATTCGGTCTCAAAACAACAACAACAACAACAAAAATCTATAAAATGTGTTATCCCCAATGTTCTTATTAAGCTCATCGGCCCCAAACCTAAGAATGACAGAAAGAGCTACGATAGAATAGCAAAGTATCAGACAAAGTCTTGCTGCCCCGACCACTACCCTTGCTGCTGCCATTGCCTAGCCCTGCAAGCGGTGGTCGCCAAGAGAGTTTGGGCAAAGAGCCATCTGAAAACTTCTCAGGGCACTGAACCTTCAACAGTATTAAGTCCTTTCTCTTAACATGGGGAACCTCACACTCTTTAGTCTCAAGAGTTCCTTGCTAGTGGCATTTCTTATTTTTGAAGCAGCTGTTACATGAATGAGGTTGACAAATAAAATACAGGATGCCCAGATAAATTTCAATTTCAGAGAAACGAAGATTAATTTTCTATTATAAGTGTGTCCCAAATACTGTATAGAACATATTTCTAGGAAGGAGTACTGCAGTGGGCAACTCTGCCCTTGAAAATATGCTTAGAGGACTGTAAATTTCTCAGAGAACTCCATAAGGTCCTACAAGCAAATCCTGAATCATCATAGCCAAATAATTCCCTAACTTATGAGATGGTAAGATGGAAATTCTGTAAAAGAAATCACAACCGGGTGCGGTGGCTCACACCTGTAATCCCAGCACTTTGGGAGGCCAGGGTGGGCAGATCACGAGGTCAAGAGATCAAGACCATCCTGGCCAATATGGTGAAACCCCATCTCTACTGAAAATACAAAAATTAGCTGGGCATGGTGGCACGCGCCTGTAGTCCCAGCTACTTGGGAGGCTGAGGCAGGAGAATCGCTTGAACCTGGGAGGCGGAGGTTGCAGTGAGCTGAGATCGCGCCACTGCACTCCAGCCTGGCGACACTGTGAGACTCCATGTCAAAAAGAAAAAGAAATCACCATATTTCAGAGGCAACTAATGCAAGGTCCTGAAACAGCCAGCACTGGGCCTGCATCCTCAAATACACCAGAACCTCCCTAAGGACAAAGAGCATGAATTACACTTCTCCTAGTTGTATTTCTAATAAAACAAAGTTTGCTATTGTCAATGACATTGTGTTAGATGAAAACAATTACTCTCTCTAAATCTCTTTGAAAGAAAATTGATTTGAAATTAAGAGCTTGACTTTCAAACCATATGTAGTTTTCAAGCATCAAATTCTAACCAGTTTCTTTTAAAGTTTCAGCATTTAATTGAAATCACAAAAGAACTTCATTAAGCCCTTAATACTCTAAGTGAAAAGGTTAGGTTTCCAGCAGAGAAAAAGCACAGCAGAGATCACTCTGCCTCTTAAGTGGAAAAAAAAAAGGGGGCATTTAAAAAAAATAAATGTTTCGAAATCCATTCGCCTCAATTTGTTTTTAAATTTCTTCTCAATTCAATTTTAAATAAAATTAGAAATCAATGGTGAAAAAGTGGTCAAAACTAGGAAAACTTGATAGTTTCCTCAAAGCAAAGTATCCACAACCTTAATTCCTCACTTGTATCCAAAAGATAGGCGGGAGCCTGCCTAAAACATGACCAAAGTTTGCAAACCCTGGCCCAGTTCAGTCTTCACGCCAAAGTCTAAGCAACAGTGAGTTTATTCTGAGGGAAGGAGGATGGGGAGATGGGAAGGCAGACAGTTTCTCAAGATGCCCCGTCCCCTCAATGCCTCTCCTTAATGCTCTATTAGAAAACTGCTCAGTCTCTTCAAGTGTATGGGGATCCTAAAATGCTTCTGTGGCCTTCAAACAACTTTGTACTGGATACCACTAAGGTAATACGGGAGAACAAATATGCCCTAAGGCAACGGCCTTAATTGGCCACAGGGAGAAACTCAATAATAACCGTTTACTGTTTTGACTCTTCTATTCTTATGCACTACCATGAGGAAAAGGTGAGTATGATTCATTGTTTAAGAATTTGACTTCCCAGTGCACTAAAGGGAAGGATTGTTTTCCAAAGTCAACTCAGGAAAAGTAATATTAACAAATGGCAGAGGATTTCCCCTGTAAAGTCTAGCATCTAGCTCTATTATCAGCCGTGTTATTTTTTACAAATACACATTATAAACAATTTATCAGGTTATAGACAATTTGTGCAGAAATATAGAAATAAGAACTCAATAAATAATAAAGGTGCATATTCTTTACAAGGCAAAATTATTCTTCTACCACCTTGAAATCATGAAAGAAACCAGAGAAGTAAAACAATCAGTGACTAAAACCCTGCTTAGTACAAAGGTCAAAAGGACACTACCGAAGATCAAAAAGGAACTTATTTTAAATTCTGCTTGCAGAGGAACAAATTTGCTTTTTAAATGGTGGCAAAGGAGTAAGCAAGTAGATTACTCAGTAATCCAATGCTCAAGAGCCAACAATCACTTACTTTGTAAATGGTAGGTAATATCTGTTTTATTTTCAGCCTGTGAAAGACAAAGACATCGTAAACTGCTGAAACTGCGAGAACAGTCACTCCTTGTTCCTTCCACAACATGCTGCATCCTGCGCACAGTCCTGTCCCCAGGAACCAGCCCCAGGTTCTGGCTGAGTAGCCTCTTGTAGAACAGTGTTTAATGTAGCAGAGCAAGGAGAGGAGAAAGAAGAGACTGGCCCCGACATCGGCTCGTCCCACGATTCCTGCCACTGCCTCCGTGTGAATGGGGTGAGCAGCAAACATCAAGCCAGCCATGAATGTCCAGTATCCATCACCAAGGAGGATCTTGGAGAAGCTTGTGAAGAGACCAGTGACTGCTGCATGCAACAGGACATTGACAAGATGGTAGCTCCAGGGATTCAACCCTCCAATGGCATGGTTCAGGCGAAAAGAAAGAGTGCAGAGTGGCCGGTAGGACTTGTGGCTGCCACTGTGGGTTAGAAGAGTCCCCCAAAAATCATTGTAGAAAATGTGCGTCCATGGAGTTTCTGGGAGAAGGTCCTGATTAGTCTTGATAGCACGGCTAAAAAACAAAATGTTAAAAAAAATCAAATGTAAAATACAAAAAGAAAGAAAAAAAGAAAAAATATGACATTGATAAGATACTGCCTTTCTCAGAAGCTTTGTTACTATGTGGCTTTGTGGTGGGATTCCAGGCACATATAATTCCAGGACATGAATTCACGTCCTCCCCTTAATGCTTACTAAAACCACAGTGAGGGTTGGTTTTTCTCTTCCTTAAGAGCTTCCTTCCTTGTTGAAATGCAAATATCTTTGAAGAATAAAGTTCTTCAACTGGTTTAAGCCTTAATGTAGCAGTCTGCCGAACAACTGCCCTGAAAATCATGTGACATACTGGCTAAAAATGAATATTCCAGATCGAGGCTGGGCCTGAGAATCTCCATTAAGAAGCAAGGCCCAGGTGATGCAAGGACTAGCCTCCTACTAGAAATAAATTAATAAATTTTACAGGGAATATCAGTGCCCAGTGCTTCTCATACATACAAATCAGCTGACGACCCTGTTAAACGGCAGATTCTGATTCAGTAGGCCTGGGGAGAAGCCAGAGAGAGATTCCACGTTCCAATAAGCTCTCAGGTGATGCTGATGTTGATGGTCCTTGGACCACGTGTTGAGTATAAGGGCCCAGATAACTGGAAAGACTAGGAAGAATGGCTCTCCACCTATCCAGTGTTTCCCCTCCTACTGCATTCTAATAAACTTCAGCCTTTCCCACTTCTTAGCTTTCATGGGACTTACTATCCTCTATAGAAATCTTCATGGTGCTTCACTGTTTCTTGCTTTTGAGGATGGTTTCCATTTGCATGCCTGATATTTTCAAACAGACTTCAAGAAGGAAGGACCTACTAACTGCTAAACAATTGATATACTGCCAAACACCATGCTGGTCTCCTTGGCTACATCTTCTCATTTAATCTTTAGAGCAACACTGATGAGGTAGACATTATTCTCTACATCTCTCAAGTGAGAAAGTTTGTGGTTCAGAAAGATTAATTAATAACTGGCCCAGAGTCACACAACTTGAGAACAGTAACACAGGGCTTCATGGCTAATTCCCTTTCCACTGTTCTGGGTTTCCCAGAATATGATCCCTCTACTACTGGGGCCATGTAAAAAGGTGTCTGCACTTTGTAAAAACTGTAATGGTGATATTTGTGTTAAGGTTATTTGGAAGTAAATTTCATTACCATATCAAAGCTGCATTTCCTAGCTATCTGGCTCAGAATAAAGCTGTTGAAAATTAAAAAGTGAATATAAAGAAAAGGATTGAAGACTCAAAAGTACTGACATATGTGGATAAGGTACAAACATTGAAGGTGGCATTAAATTATTCAGTTTGGAACATCCTGGCTCTGTGCCACTATCCTCCCAGAGAACAGAGTGGCATTTGGAGTCTTTTTGTATCCCTAGTGAACCTATCTCTGTGTTTACAGAACATATAAGAGACACATGAGTTACTAAGGGCACAGGAATGAGAACCTCCAGAGCTAGAAAACTCTTGCCTAGTCTGATATCAGGGCTTTTTAAGGAGCTGTGGGCATCTGTGTGGATAAAGACTATGTGGTGGGAGACTGTCTTAATGATGTTCAACTCTAGACCCTCCACCAGTTCTGCCTTCTCTTGTGAGGCAGGTGTGATCAGAGAAATTTCCACGAGTATTACCGAAAAGCAGGTTGGAAAAACCCCGGATTCAAGGAAAACGTTCCTGAGTCCTAACTCCTTCATTCGCTGCCTGACTGCAAAAACAAACTATCACGGAGATTCAACAGTTTAAGAAACCCATCTAAGGTGATCTCACCAGTGGAAATAACTGAGTTAGCATTCTAGTTGAGTTCAAATGACTAGGCATGATAGTTTTCAACTGCTTCTCTAGATTGCTTCCCAATTAACTTCTCTGAGCTTCAGTTTCCGTGATAATAGTTTTACCTTGAAATCATTTAATAAACATGTATAATTGTTCATTTGTCTTCTATATAGAGAAGCAGAGAACAGTGCTTTACATATACATGAGTGTTCTGGACACCCTAGTGCAAATGATCTCTCTGCCCTGTTAGCTGCTGCTGTTATTATTATATAAAGACTAGGATACAATCTATGAAAGCTCCCTTATTAAAGTCTTCCTGACCCATAACCTAGGAAATTAGGTGCATTTTGGGGTTAGAATTAAAATAGGCCGATCAGAAGTTGATGATTATATACAATGTGCCAAATACCATGCTAATCCATATAATAATACATATATTATCTACTAATAAGAACTAGTTGACTTTTCTAAATGTTTAATAAAAAGGCAAAAGATCTGTGAAAATCTTCAATTACTCCATGTGGCCGGGATGGTTCACTGTCTCCCAATATCTATTCTCCCTCTTTTCCATACAAATGAACTTTAATTTTTAGTTGGGCATGTGGTCATTTAGAAACAAATTTATTTCCCTATCTTCCCTTCATACTAAATATGATCATATGACGAATTTTTGTCTACTACCTCCAGAAAGTGTCCTTAAAAGGAAAAGCTTAGCCTTCTTCCCCTCCACCCCTACCCTCCTCCTTCCTGCTGAATGGAGCACATATGTAATGGTTGGAGTTCCAGCAGCCATCTTGGCCCACAAGGTGTCCTTAGGAATAGAAATTATGCAGAGAGCAGAGCAGTAAGATTGAGGGAAACTTAGTCCCTGTTACAAAAGACCATAGTGACCCTGGGCTAACTACCTCCTATTTCTTCAGTATAAGTTGCTACCTTTTCTAAACTGATATTTTGAGTGTTAACTAGTAACAGTTGAACCCAGTCATGAGCAAAATCCTTTATTAACAGAAGACCTATTACAGAACAGTAGATAGATTTTCCATTTTGATTTTGATTTTGATTTTTGCAAGTCTCCATGTATTGACTGTGTATTAAATAAATTTCCATATAAATTGGCTTTTAAAATATTAGAACCAGATGTTATTCTGGATCTATTAAATTAAAACACCCTGCTATGACATTCATCAAGAGTCTACCCAGAAGTAATTGCTTAAGACTTGATGGGTTATAATTAAAATTTAAAAGAAATATGAAAAAAAAAAAACTGCCAAACTGCCAAAGAAGTGTTGTCAGAAAGAGCTTATTTCAAGCAATACAGAATGAAACCCAGGCTTCACCTAGACATTAACCTAGATATTGATGTAAATCTCTCTAATATCAATCCAGAAACCCTCATACCATCAAGGCCAGGGCAGTGGAGAGCTCAAAGGCAAAGCATTCTGGGATAAGGCTTTGTCAAGGCAATGAGAAAAACTGTGATGCACACTTTGTTTAGAATAATACTCCATCCTTTCTGTGGCAGATCCCAAAGAATGAAGAATCATCTTTTCCAAACCTGGATTTCTACATGCTATTAGTTCAACGCCATAACCAACTCTGTAAAGGCTTTTTGACAAAAAATACACCCATTAAAAAATCTGTTCAAAGCTGCTGGAATTTATCTTTATAGCAATAAATCTAGCAGCCTACAGCAGCCACGAGATATACTATATCCAAAGACCCTCCACCAAAGAGGGTTTCAACACAAAGAACAAAATTAACACATCTCATAATTTTACTGTGAGAAAAAAAACTTTGAGGCCAGGCCAGGCATGGTGGCTCATGCCTGTAATCCCAGCACTTTGGAAGTCCCAGGCAAGTGGATCACCTGTGGTCAGGAGTTTGAGACCAGCCTGACCAACATGGTGAAACCCCATCTCTACTAAAAATACAAAAATTAGCCAGGCATGGTGGCAGGCACCTATAATCCCAGCTATTCGAGAGCCTGAGGCAGGAGAATTGCTTGAACCCGAGAGGTGGAGGTTGCAGTGAGCTGAGATCGTGCCACTGCACTCCAGCCTTGGCAACAGAGCAAGACTCCGTCTCAAAAAAAACAGAAAAAAAACTTTGAAACACAGCCCTAAATTTACATGGGGAAAAAAAAAAAGACAAACATAGTTAATAAAACAAAAATGAAGGAGCAGAAGAATATCTCATCCATGTGAAAAACATACTATACTAAGGGAGACATTAGTATGATAAAATTCTCCGATGTGTGTTATCCTGCTTAAGTAGGATTTTATTTAATCAGTGAATATTATGATAAAAAATATGGGAGACTAAAACGTACTGGGCTTTAATATACAAGTCATGTCACACATGCAAGCCAGTGATAAGGGATGCATTACGCCACCTCAACATCCTATTAAGAAAGATACAGACCAAAATGGCCTTAATAGAATCTGAGTAATCCTCCAGCAAAATAAGAAAAAGGGAGTCATTCAAACCTAAGCATAATAGATTTTGATCCATCTGCATTTTCTTCTATGAGTCCAAAATAGAAAGAGTAAAACTTCTTCTGCTATTTCACAGCTAATGAAACACCTTGACTCAAAACAAAATTTCATGCTGATATAATTTCTGAGTTTGCTTCCGTGAAATGGTGTTGAAAATTCACAAAGGCACTAAGGAATCAGGATATTTTCCACTCTAGGAAAGGTGGAGGAACTCAGAGCAGCAGATATGGGAAAAAAAAAAAAAAAAAAAAAACTGTTGGCAGAATTCCCTAGAGAACACAGGACTAAGAAACTGTCTTTTTGAAGCAAAAAGGTAGTCTCTGAAGTCTTCAAGGAAGTCTTAACCTGTGTCCAGTTTTGTTCATTTGTGGCTCTTTGTTTTTGTTGCCTTATGATTTTTCCTTTAGAAAATGTTGACAAAGGCCAACGCTATTATAAAACTGATGAATGATGTGACACTGCCACCCAAACTGTCCTTGTGTGTCTTTCTCTCACAGCTGTTTTTTTTTTCTGTCTCGTGACCTTTTCAGTCATAAGCACCCATGTAAATGATGACCATTAGTCCTTCAGAGCAGGAATGACACTTAGATTCTTCCAACATCAAATGGCGCTGTTCTGACATGCTTTCAATTGTTCTACTTGAAAGAAAGCAAAGGCCAAACTTAAATTAAAAAATTAACAGTAGGTTGAAATGTTCTTTGCAAGAAAGATAAGAAAAAAGACTGGCCTTTGTTAACCCGCCCTGCTTCAGTGTTGCCCAGGGCAATGCAGCAGTTAAGAAAATCCATTGTGTAGTCAACTGGATACACTAAAGTTCTGAGACAGCTGACACAGTTATTTTACCTCTCTGTACCTTAGTTTCCTCAACTGTAAACTAGAGAGCACTATACTTGCCTTATAGGATCATTGTGAAGAGTAAATGATTACATGCAATATAATGTGAGTATGTAACACAGGTAACACGTGTTAGCTATTTTTTTTTTTTTCTTGGAGACAGAGTCTCACTCTGTCACCCAGGCTGGAGTGCAGTGGCATGATCCCAGTTCACTGCAACCTTCACCTCCTGGGTTCAAGTGATTCTCCTGCCTCAGCCTCCCAAGTAGCTGGGATTACAGGTGCCTACCACCACACCTGGCTAATTTTTGTATTTTTAGTAGAGATGGGGTTTCACCATGTTGGCCAGACTGGTCTGGAACTCCTGACCTCAGGTGATCTGCCCACCTTGGCCTCCCAAAGTGCTGGGATTACAGGTGTGAGTCACAGCACCTGGTCACATGTTAGCTATTATTATTATCATCAACACCAAACAACTGACGCTAGCCATCAACGCAAACACAATGTTGTTTTCTTTTTTTTCTGAGATGGAGTCTCGCTCTGTCACTCAGGCTGGAGTGCAGTGGCGCAATTTCAGCTCACTGCAACCTCTGCCTCCCGGGTTCAAGCGATTCTCCTGCCTCAACCTCCTGAGTACCTGGGACTACAGGAGCACGCCACCACGCCCAGCTAATTTTTGTATTTTTAGTAGAGATGGGATTTAACCATGTTGGCCAGGATGGTCTCCATCTCTTGATCTCATGATCCGCCCACCTCAGCCTCCCTAAGTGCTGGGATTACAAGCGTGAGCCACTGTGCCTGGCCCACAGTGTTGTTTTCATCATGTTTATAGCATTCAAAAATCAGTGGATCATGGTCATGAATATTTCACAAAAAATTCCTTTAAGTTTCCTGGTACTTTGAAAAAGACAATAAGCATTTATGAAGTGATAACGGTAGTCTTTAGCACATTACTCTTCTCATTACTTTTCTCATTCTCTTCCTATCTTTTTGAGGACCTTGTTCTAATCCTCCCAAATGTGGCTGTTTCTCTCCTGGTCCCATCCCCTGACCTTCTTTTTCTCTACAATTTCCACCTCTTTGGTGATCATATCCAACAACTGCAACTCAAGGGATGACTTCTCCATTATATGACTCCACCCACTCTAGCCTGGGTGTTGCTCATGAGCCTACACTTCCAACTGTCCATTTGATATCCACATTCGAATGGAAGAAAGATTAATGGAATCCAGGGTCCTCTATTAACACTAGGTGTGCTGCCTTTGCGAGTTAGCCTCTCTAAAGCTCCATTTCCATACCTATGGTTTGCAGATAATGTTAAGGACGCTTTTCACAAAATGTCATGTTAAAAATCAAACAAGGCAATGTTAACTTAAAATGCTTGGAATTTATATAGCATTGTGCAATGGACACTATATGTTTTTGCAGACCCCCTCATTTTAGTAACAGTGTCTTGGTTTTCTTTTTAAGAATAGCCCACATCTATTCTCAGTCCACCTGGGTGGGATGACACTGCCCTTACCCCCAGATGAAAGGTTAATGTACTGTATCTCCCCACCTCCATCACTGGCCACACAATTGACTTAGGTTCAAGCAAGGGCAGCAGGAGTCAATATGGTACCAACTATCTACTAGGAAAAGGCATCTTCTTTTAAGAATGAGATTTTTAAAATCCTAGAGCTTCTTGAGAATTTCCTGAAGACAGGGTCAGCCTGAGGGTGAAGCCAAGATAAAAGAACGAAAATCAAGGAGATAAAGGCATTTCCTAGTGTAGTGGGATCCACTCATACCTGAAGCCAGTACTATACTGTCAAATAAGCCAATAAATGCCTCTTAGTCATAAAGTAGCTTGAGTTGCTATTCTGACATCTGCAACCAAAAGCGTATTAAATAGTATGGCACTGTGTAATTCCCATGTAACATTGGTAGTTTCAGTACCTTAAGCTTAGTAAGTCTGAATCCAAACTAATTTTCCCCACAAACCATCTCTTTTTCATACAGTCTCATCATTGAATATCATCATTCTTCCATCAGTGAAATTAAGGTTGTACATGACAGCTTCTTATGGTTTTGCTCCTATATCTATTTTTAAATTGGTTAAGGATATTTTAAAGCTGTTCAGGACCTCAGAGAAAATTCAACTCAGAAGTTTCCCTTGAATCTGCCTCTAACTTACCTTTTCTCTTACCCTCATTTGGGTCTGCTTTATTTTTTGACTGCACTGCTTAGCATGCTTATTAAAATTGCCTGATCATTTTTTCTCTTTCTTTCATTAGGCTATAGGTCACCTCTGGAAAGGAATTATGTCTTTTCTCCCAGTGTCCAACACACCTTAGGCATGCAACAAATATTGTTAAACTGAACTAAATAGCTATCCCTGCCTGCCTTCATTTCCACTTCGATCGATTATGCATGCTATGGACAGAAAAACTTCCTGAAATGTAACTCTAACACCAGCACTCCTCTCCACAAAGGTCCCTCATTATGCCCTATTTCTTACCATAATAAACAGCCTTCACAGCTCAGCATTCACAGCCTTCCTCTTGAGGACCTCAAGGCCAATCTCCCATCACTTCTCCATATGCATGCTAATTTCAGCCAAACTTCCCTTCCTCTATGCTGCCACTCAAGCCATTTATTTTCCCCCTCTACCTGGATTACTCTCCTTCTACCACTACATCTTTCCAAATATGCTTCAACCACCAATACTCATTTGCAAAGCCACTGTCCTCTCAAAGCCTTTCCTAGTTATGGTGGCAGAATATGCTGGCTTTTGACTTTGAATATTGACACACTCCCATTAACAACACTGACTGCTTGCTACAAATATCAGGGATCTTAAATGGGATGATATATGTGAGATATTTCAGGAGTGGGAAGAAATGTATGCTTTGAAAATGGCACACAGGTGATCTTAACATTCCCTCTTCTGTCTCTATTGAAAATCACTGCCCAATAAAATGGAACGTCTGTCCAAAGAAAATCACTCACTCATTCCTTTATTCATTCATTCATTTATAAGCAAGGCACCGTGAAGAATACTGCAAATGGAATGGTGAGCAAAATAGAGCCCCTGACATTAAATATTCAGCCAAGTAGACAAGGCAAATAATTGTACAAGGAGTTTCCCTATAGTATGATAAATACTATCTAATACAAATAATGACTGGTATGGGAGAACACAAAACAGATGCCCAATGTCTTAGAGGGTCAAAAGTTTCCAGGAGGAAAGCATATCTGCATACATGTAAAAAGTTCAATGAAGGAGAAAGGAAACTGTGGCGATGCTTCCAGGCCAACAGTCAATATTTTCAAAGACTCTGGGACAGGACAGAGTGTGGCAAGTCTGAGATCTGAAAATACAGTAAGTATGGATGGAATGAAGCTTGAGGGATGGAGCAGCAGGAAAAACTGGCAGTACGCTGTCATGTATGATTCTTCTTCATGGGATGGACAGGAATTTGGCTGGACATGAATCTCTCAATGATCTTCAGGTTTGATTCATTTATTGTCTTGAAACTTCATCTCCCCAATATATTGCTAACTCCTTAGAAGTTGAAAAGGCATCTTATTTATCTTTTGGAGCCTAATATACATAGTACTCAATATGTATGTAATAAACTAAATTCTTTTCTTAAATTATTATTATACTTTAAGTTCTAGTGTACATGTACACAACGTGCAGGCTTGATACATAGGTATACATGTGCCATGTTGGTTTGCTGCACCCATCAACTTGTCATTTACATTAGGTATTTCTCCTAATGCTATCCCTCCCCCCAGTCCCACACCCCCTGACAGTCCCCAGAGTGTGATGTTCCCCTTCCTGTGTCCAAGTGATCTCATTGTTCAATTCCCACCTATGAGTAAGAACATGCGGTATTTGGTTTTCTGTCCTTGCGATAGTTTGCTGAGAATGATGGTTTCCAGCTTCATCCATGTCCCTGCAAAGGATGTGAACTCATCCTTTTTTATGGCTGCATAGTATTCCATTGTGTATATGTGCCACATTTTCTTAATCCAGTTTATCACTGATGGACATTTGGGTTGCTGTTGTGAATAGTGCCGCAATAAACATACGTGTGCATGTGTCTTTATAGTAACATGATTTATAATCCTTTGGGTATATACCCAGTAATGGGATTGCTGGGTTAATAAATTAAATTCTAATTAGAGATGATTGGTACTGATAAACTGCATTTACCGTTTTGGAAAATTCTAGATTGTTTTAAGTATGTAGAGAATTATCACTTTCATCTAAAAGTGGTTCACTCAGGCCACTAACCTCTATTCACTCAATGATAATTAACTGTGAAAAACCATCAGGTTAACTGGCTTAGCCACATGTCTTTGGCACTCATTTGCCACTTAACCTATAATCCCTTCGTTAGAGTACCTCTTTAGGGATAAGCCATTATATTTAGAAAGCTCCAGTTAATATGGAAATACTTGGCTAATAGGGTAAGAGAATGAGAGAAATACTATGCATCTAAAGCTCATCTTACTTTGGGGATAAGCACTGTATTTCAGATTCCTGTAGGAAATTAAGGTAGGGCAAATAAATTACAGTGCGGGGTGCTGGGCTGTTAGGGGCAGTGTTAGGTTTCTAGGTGCCTAGGGTAAAGGAAGGCACTATGCTTTGGACAAGCGTTTATCATTACACTGGTAACACTTTTCCAGATTTGCTTGTTTTTATCTTGATCTCTTCCTACTAGATTGTAAAACTTTCATGGACAAAAATGACGACTTTGTAAGCATTAATAAATGCTGGCACTTAATAAATTGTTACCACACATATGTTGAATGAAAAGAGAATACAGGAAGTTATTAAAGAGCCTGTTGTCAGGCACCCAATGGTCAGGGACCCCGAATAACTGCTGGTTTTGAGAAAATTCTACGAATGCTAAGGCTTCCAACTAAAGGAATATTCTTAGAGGATCCCGCTTCCATCCCTTTAGGAGTTTTTCCGATAAGCAATAAAGGTATTTTATGAGCTATATCTGCATAGCAACCCTCCCTAACCCTAGGCCCCTAAGAAAAAAGAAAAGTCAACTTGTGATTAAAAATGGCCTCAGCTGCAGCTAAACTCAGCCCCCAAGCTGTTGGAGATTTGCTTTCATAGAGCTTCCATGGATGAGGAAGCTCCTTCTCATCTCAAGTCAAGAAGTTTAGCTAGACAAACTTTCTTATTTTTTTTTTAATTTTTTATTTATTTATTTTTTTAAAGACAGAGTCTCGTTCTGTTGCCCAGGCTGGAGTGCAGTCACATGATCTCAGCTCACTGCAACCTCCGCCTCCTAGGTTCAAGCGATTCTCCTGCCTCAGCCTCCCAAGTACCTGGGACTATAGGTGTGCGCCACAATGCTGGCTAATTTTTGTATTTTTAGTAGAGATGGGGTTTCACCATGTTGGCCAGGCTGGTCTCGAACTCCTGACCTCAAGTGATCCGCCTGCCTCGGCCTCCCAAAGTGCTGGGATTACAGGCGTGAGCCACAGCACCGGCACTCTTTCCTCTTAGTAGGAGAAAATGAGGAAGTAGAATGTTGGCTAAATATTTTAAAAAATATCTTTAGTTCCCCAGATAAAGCAATGCTGTCATTTTCACAATTTCTACAGGAAATATCAAAAAAAAAAAAAAAAAACACAAAAAACACTGTGACCCTGAAAACTAATAAACCATTTAAAAGAATGTTTATCACGTATAATTAAAACTTTAGTTACCGAGAGATGTTTTTAAATGTTATTACATGAAAAGCATTTTGCAAAATTAAAGCAAAAACTAATATAACATGAAAATATCAGAAATACCACACTCTAAGCACTTAATTTCACTGATTAAAATAATGAGTGAAACAACTTGAGCTACTTTTCACAGACTTGCAATTTGCATGATGAAAAACAGTATAAATATTTTGCACATAATCACTTGGTCACTATATCTATATCAGAACATCCTAACATAAAATAATTCAGTACACCTCACCTCCTTCTCACTGTACTACACTGTATCAGAGTCTCAATTTAAAAGCTAAATGAAAATAACTTTTTTCTAATTTTCCAGATTTGAAATTAGAAACAACTAGAAGGGATATTGTGAAGCTTTCTCACACCTAAAAGTTAAATCAGGTACTATACATGAACCACTTTAGCGCATCTGTTTACATAATTTATGAATTTCAATTTTGTAGGTTTTCATCAACTCATAGCTACATTAAAAAGTTCATTTTTAAAATTTTTACATCTAATACTATGTTTCCCCTACAATAAGGTCTTGAGGATTTGTAGTATGTTGCAATGTGTGACTAGTTCTATATATATATATATATATATATATTTTTTTTTTTTTTTTAGAGACAGTCATGCTCTGTCACCCAGGCTGGAGAGCAGTGGCACGATCTTGGCTCACTGCAACCTCTGCCTCCCAGGTTCAAGCGATTCTCCTGTCTCAGCCTCCCAAGTAGCTAGGATTACAGGTGCCTGCCACAACTCCCAGCTAACTTTTTCTATTTTTAGTAGAAATGGGGTTTCACCATGTTGGCCAGGTTGGTCTTGAACTCCTGACCTCAAGTGATCCGCCCACCTCGGCCTCCCAAAGTGCTGGGATTACAGGTGTGAGCCACCGCACCCAGCCCCTTACAGTTTTTCTATATTAAAAACATGATTACTGTTTGACTTTGAGGGATGGAATGAATATGAGATTATACTTTTTTTTATGAAGTTCGATGCTTTCAAAAATGAATGAGCTCTATGGAACACTAGATTCTTTTTTTTTTTTTTTTTTTTGAGACGGAGTCTCACTCTGTTGCCCAGGCTGGAGTGCAGTGACGCGATCTCTGCTCACTGTAAGCTCCGCCTCCTGGGTTCAAGCCATTCTCCTGCCTCAGCCTCCCATGTAGCTGGGACTACAGGCGCCCGCCACCAAGCGCATCTAATTTTTTGTATTTTTTAGTAGAGACGGGGTTTCTCTGTGTTAGCCAGGATGGTCTCGATCTCCTGACTTCGTGATCTGCCTGCCTTGGCCACCCAAAGTGCTGGGATTACAGGCGTGAGCCACCGTGCGCAGCTGGAACACTAGATTCTAAAAGAGAGAACATAACTATAACCATCAGATCCCAATAACACCTATTTTGTGCATGGTCTTGGTCTATGTGCTTTTGCAGAACAAAAGGTATCATCTTTGTGCCTAGGGATTTGATTATCCAAATGTACTCTCTAAGAATGCAGGCATGGCAAGCTAAGAATACACCCAGTTAAAATACTTGCCTTTACGCATGTGCTGTACACATTTCAGAACAGATAAAGCACATGGCAATTTTCCTCCAACTATTCAAATATTACTTTAAAAAAATTCACATCCTGAGGGGTCATAATCTTCACCTAGGGTAAATAGGGAAAGTACCCTCTGGCTATGAACCTGTTTGTGAATCCACTGACTCCTCAGCCTGAAAACTACCAGACCAGGAAAGTAAAAGGGGAAAAAGTTTTAAAAGGAGAAACTAACAGGCTCTATGAAAAGAAGTCTTGGGAGTGGAAAGACATTCATGATGCATTATCCAGATGTTTAGCTTATCTGCTCACCTAATACTCCTGTCTTCTCTGAATTGAGTCTTAACCACGTCAACTTTTTTTTTCCCCCGAGACCGAGTCTCACTCTGTCGCTCAGGCTGGATGGAGTGCAGTGGTGTGATCATGGCTCACTGCATCCTCCGCCTCCTGGGTTTAAGCGATTCTGGTACATCAGCCTACCAAGTAGCTGGCACTACAGGCGCCTGCCACCAGACCCGTCTAATTTTTGTATTTTTAGTAGAGACGGGGTTTCACCATGTTGGCCAGACTGGTCTTGAACTCCAGACCTCAAGTGATCCACCCGCCTCGGACTCCCAAAGTGCTGGGATTACAGGCGTGAGCCACCAGGCCCGGCCCAAATCACCTTTCTTTACCCAGAACTCCTGCAGCCATACAGAATAGCCAAGAAACTTATTTTACCCAAATGTTTGCAATAATCCTTACCCTTTTGTACTTAAAATATTCTACATGTTGCCAATCTATCCCTCACAGGTATTCCTGTTATAATACTACCTTGTATTTGTATCACCCTTTTACATTTTACAAAATGTACTCAGGTTCATGATCTTCTTCAAGCCTCATCATGACTGTAAGTGGATATCGATGTGGACATTAAAAGTAAGAGTCCTGCCAGGCACGGTGGCTCATGCCTGTAATCCCAGCACTTTGGGAGGTCAGGGCAGGCGGATCACTTGAAGTCAGGAGTTCGAGATCAGCCTGGCCAACATGGTGACACCCCGTCTCTACTAAAAATAGAAAAATTAGCTGGGCGTGGTGGCGGGCACCTGTAATCCTAGCTACTCGGGAAGCTGAGGCAGGAGAATCACTTGAACCCGGGAGGCAGAGATTGCAGTGAGCCGAGATCGTGCCACTGCGAGACTCAAAAAAACAGAAAGAAAATAAGAGTCCTGCTCGAGACTATTAGGGTCAGTAAAGATCAGAGCTGCACACACAAGAATTTAACTCTTTGTCACTGCTCTTTGTCTACTGCTCTCCCTGTTACGTGCCACACACACTGTGTCATGTCCCGCCTTGCCACCCCCAAATTCATATGTTGAAGTCCTAATCCCTAGTACCTCAGAATGTGACTGTATTTGTAGACAGGATCTTTAAAGAGGTGGTTAAGTTAAAATGAGGCATTTCGGGTGGCTCCTAATCCAATAGGACTGGTGTCCAAGAAAAAAAATTTGGACTCACACAGAGACAACAGAGTTGGACACAAGAAAAGAAAGACCATGCTAGGACACAGCAAGAATGTGGCCATCTGCAAGCCAAGGAGTAAGGCCACAGGAGAAACCAAACCTGCTGGCAGTGTGATCTTGACTTCTAAAGTCTAGAACTGTGAGAACATAAGATTCCATTGTTTATCCTACCCAGTCTGTGGTGGTTTGTTATGGCAGCCCTAGAAAAATAATAAGCCCTACTATACCATACAGACAGTACCATATTATTACATATGCTATCTACTGTTTATCTTTCAGTTTCAGGAAAACTACATTTCACATACATGCCATATTTCTTTTTTTTTTTTTTGCAAACTTATTTTTCCTATAACATTTATTATTATTATTATTTATTTTATTTTATTTTATTATTATACTTTAGGTTTTAGGGTACATGTGCACAATGTGCAGGTTTGTTACATATGTATCCATGTGCCATGTTGATTTGCTGCACCCATTAACTCGTCATTTAGCATTAGGTATATCTCCTAATGCTGTCCCTCCCCCCTCCCCCCACCCCACAACAGTCCCCGGAGTGTGATGTTCCCCTTCCTGTGTCCATGAGTTCTCATTGTTCAATTCCCACCTATGAGTGAGAACATGCAGTGTTTGGTTTTTTGTCCTTGCGATAGTTTACTGAGAATGATGTTTTCCAGTTTCATCCATGTCCCTACAAAGGACATGAACTCATCATTTTTTATGGCTGCATAGTATTCCATGGTGTATATGTGCCACATTTTCTTAATGCAGTCTATCATTGTTGGACATTTGGGTTGGTTCCAAGTCTTTGCTATTGTGAATAGTGCCACAATAAACACACGTGTGCATGTGTCTTTATAGCAGCATGATTTATGGTCCTTTGGGTATATACCCAGTAATGGGATGGCTGGGTCAAATGGTATTTCTAGTTCTAGATCTCTGAGGAATCGCCACATTGACTTCCACAATGGTTGAACTAGTTTACAGTCCAACCAACAGTGTAAAAGTGTTCCTATTTCTCCACATCCTCTCCAGCACCTGTTGTTTCCTGACTTTTTAATGATGGCCATTCTAACTGGTGTGAGATGGTATCTCATTGTGGTTTTGATTTGCATTTCTCTGATGGCCAGTGATGATGAGCATTTTTTCATGTGTTTTCTGGCTGCATAAATGTCTTCTTTTGAGAAGTGTCTGTTCATGTCCTTTGCCCACTTTTTGATGGGGTTGTCTGTTTTTTTCTTGTAAATTTGTTTGAGTTCATTGTAGATTCTGGATATTAGCCCTTTGTCAGATGAGTAGGGTGCAAAAATTTTCTCCCATTCTGTAGGTTGCCTGTTCACTCTGATGGTAGTTTCTTTTGCTGTGCAGAAGCTCTTTAGTTTCATGAGATCCCATTTGTCAATTTTGGCTTTTGTTGCCATTGCTTTTGGTGTTTTAGACATGAAGTCCTTGCCCACGCCTATGTCCTGAATGGTATTGCCTGGGTTTTCTTCTAGGGTTTTTATGGTTTTAGGTCTAACATGTAAGTCTTTAATCCATCTTGAATTAATTTTTGTATAAGGTGTAAGGAAGGGATCCAGTTTCAGCTTTCTACATATGGCTAGCCAGTTTTCCCAGCACCATTTATTAAATAGGGAATCCTTTCCCCATTGCTTGTTTTTGTCAGGTTTGTCAAAGATCAGATAGTTGTAGCTATGCGGCATTATTTCTGAGGGCTCTGTTCTGTTCCATTGATCTATGTCTCTGTTGTGGTACCAGTACCATGCTGTTTTGGTTACTGTAGCCTTGTAGTATAGTTTGAAGTCAGGCAGCGTGATGCCTCCAGCTTTGTTCTTTTGGCTTAGGATTGACTTGGTGATGCGGGCTCTTTTTTGGTTCCATATGAACTTTAAAGTAGTTTTTTCCAATTCTGTGAAGAAAGTCATTGGTAGCTTGATGGGGATGGCATTGAATCTATAAATTACCTTGGGCACTATGGCCATTTTCACAATATTGATTCTTCCAACCCATGAGCATGGAATGTTCTTCCATTTGTTTGTATCCTCTTTTATTTCATTGAGCAGTGGTTTGCAGTTCTCCTTGAAGAGGTCCTTCACATCCCTTGTAAGTTGGATTCCTAGGTATTTTATTCTCTTTGAAGCAATTGTGAATGGGAGTTCACTCATGATTTGGCTCTCTGTTTGTCTGTGATTGGTGTACAAGAATGCTTGTGATTTCTGTACACTGATTTTGTATCCTGAGAGTTTGCTGAAGTTGCTAATCAGCTTAAGGAGATTTTGGGCTGAGACAATGGGGTTTTCTAGATATACAATCATGTCATCTGCAAACAGGGACAATTTGACTTCCTCTTTTCCTAATTGAACACCCTTTATTTCCTTCTCCTGCCTGATTTCCCTGGCCAGAATTTCCAGCACTATGTTGAATAGGAGTGGTGAGAGAGGGCATCCCTGTCTTGTGCCAGTTTTCAAAGGGAATGCTTCCAGTTTTTGCCCAGTCAGTATGATATTGGCTGTGGGTTTGTCATAGATAGCTCTTATTATTTCGAGATACGTCCCATCAATACCTAATTTATTGAGACTTTTTAGCATGAAGCATTGTTGAATTTTGTCAAAGGCCTTTTCTGCATCTATTGAGATAATCATGTGGTTTTTGTCTTTGGTTCTGTTTATATGCTGGATTACATTTATTGATTTGCATATGTTGAACCAGCCTTGCATCCCAGGGATGAAGCCCACTTGATCATGGTGGATAAGCTTTTTGATGTGCTTCTGGATTCGGTTTGCCAGTATTTTATTGAGGATTTTTGCATCAATGTTCATCAAGGATATTGGTCTGAAATTCTCTTTTTTGGTTATGTCTCTGCCAGGCTTTGGTATCAGGACAATGCTGGCCTCATAAAATGTGTTAGGGAGGATTCCCTCTTTTTCTATCCATTGGAATAGTTTCAGAAGGAATGGTACCAGTTCCTCCTTGTACCTCTGGTAAAATTCAGCTGTGAATCCATCAGGTCCTGGACTCTTTTTGCTTGGTAAGCTATTGATTATTGCCACAATTTCAGAGCCTGTTATTGGTCTATTCAGAGATTCAACTTCTTCCTGGTTTAGTCTTGGGAGGGTGTATTTGTCAAGGAATTTATCCATTTCTTCTAGATTTTCTAGTTTATTTGCATAGAGGTGTTTGTAGTATTCTCTGATGGTAAATTGTATTTCTGTGGGATTGGTGGTGATATCCCCTTTTTCATTTTTTATTGCGTCTATTTGTTTCTTCTCTCTTTTCTTCTTTATTAGTCTTGCTAGTGGTCTATCAATTTTGTTGATTTCTACAATATATACTAGGTCTGGTGCTGTTTTTGATGACTTGTTGAACTGCTTTGTGATTGTAAATAGGGTTTTAAGAGGTATCTTATTCTCAGTTCTGCCAGAATTTGTATAGATTCTCTACCAGAGGAAAAAAAAATTTTTAGTCACGCAATGGGGCCAATACAACAACAAGGCATTAATGCTAACTAAACAGACACAATAAAACACTAGTGCCACATCATATTTACATTGAGATTGACAAAGTTTACAAAGCACACACATTATCTCAATTTATCCTCAATAATGCTACAAACTAGAAAACTGAAGCTGGAGGGGTTAAGTTAATTAAAGAAGTGCATACACTTAATAAGAGGCAGAAAGGACTTGAACACCATTCTCCAAACTACTCCATTTAAGCTTCAAAGCAGCCTGTGTTCCTCCACATGTACAATAAATCTCCAGTGAGAAGTGTTTGCAAGACGATTTGAAAGTAAAATCCCAGTCTATTATTGCATTTTGTCTGGAATCCATATATCTGCCCTCAAGACTCAATAAAGCTATAAAAAACACTTTTGTACCATATTCTTTTAATTTCTGCATTTCAAAAAGAAAGTCTTCTTTTAACACCAAGGAATCTTGGAAAACGTGAGTCAAAAGAAGGTGTTAGTCGTCTTGCAGTGACGGGTAGAAAAGGCAGCTTTATGAGAGCCAAACGCTAACCTATAATTTCATATTACAAAATTTAATAGAAAACATATTCTGGCAGAGACTTTGCTGCCTGCATCCCTTTTCAGCTATAAAATAGTTATACACACACACATACATCTGAGAAAGATCAGACTTTGAACATATTGTAGCAACACACATGCGAAACATGGGAAGTTTCACCAGGGCTGCCAGTGATGACAGGGTACACAGACATCCCTACATTAAAATCAGCCTCACAGCTAAATCAGAGTTTTTTCGGATACGCGGATATACGAGCGCTGATGAAAAACAGATAGGCAAGGAGGAAAACACTCTAATTTAAAACTAACACAGATGAGCCTACACAAAGTACTCAAACATTTGGTCCGCAAACCACCAGCAACTCTCTAATTTGTCATGGAAGGCAAGAGATATTTCATCCAAGAATGAGGGGAGAGAAAGAGATATTAACTCCAGCATTAAAATTTACTGACATCCTAATATATACTGTAGGACTTTCTAATCTTGATATCATTTTTTGACCAAACTTTAATAATCAAGAAATAAATTAGATTTCAGGGAGCTCTAATATGTTTTATTCTGTAGCCCTTTAAATAAATCACATAGCAGGCACTTGATATATACACATATATGATAAATGTTATGTGAAAACTACCAGCTCTTTCAGATCTCAGTTATGAACAGATAAATTATGACGCACCAGCATGTCCCTTTAAGAACAGTAAAATCTTGGCCGGGTATGGTGGCTCATACCTGTAATCCTAGCATTTTGGGAGGCTGAGGCGGGTGGATCACCTGAGGTCAGGTGTTTGAGACCAGCCTAGCCAACATAGTGAAATCCCGACTTTACTTAAAATACAAAAATTAGCCAGGCATGGTGGCGGGCACCTGTAATCCTGGCTACCCAGGAGGATGAGGCAGGAGAATTGCTTGAACCTGGAATGTGGAGGCTGAAGTGAGCCAAGATCACACCACTGTACTCCAGCCTGGGCAACAGAGCAAGACTCCACCTCAAAGAAAAACAAAACAAACCAAAACAAAACAAAAGTAAAATCTCAAGTAATGGTACAGTTTAGCCTTTTGCTGACCCCAAAGTCACATACTTGGAACAGGTGTATATGCGCAGTGCCTTTTTAGCTGTCCATGTCTATGACTACTACATCAGATAACCTCTGCAAAGACTAGAAATCCCAAAATCAGGACCATGAGATCATTTTTATTCCATTGTGACCATCACAATAAACATAATTTCTGTCACCCTGGCCACTGCCAATAAAATAATATTTTTTCTACGTACAAGTAACCATGCTAATTAAATAAATTCACAAGGCATAACATGAACAAGTAAAATTTAAATATAAAAATGGAAGATGGCATTCAGAGAAATCTAAGAACAACCAATCTAACTTTTTACTCCAATATGTGAAGAAAACAAAAGTCTACATTCATCTCTTATCTGAAGCAACTCCCCAAATCCACATTGTGTTAAACACACATACACACACAGTTTAGAGTTTCCCAAATTTTGATTGAAATCATTCCTCTTGGACTTACTAGCTGTTAGGATTCAGGTTGTCTTCTAAAAAATGTTGTTTATGGTGAACAGTAAATAAGGTAACTAGGTTAACTCCAAAGCACAGTGCATGATGCACAGTAGGGGCTTCACAAATGACTGCTTCAGTTACAGTGATTCACCTGCCTCTCCTTCCTGGATGCTGTAGGCGAGCACTTTTTCCTGAAATGTTGGTCAATACCCCTATATATAGCATGCAGTAACTGGTATCATTTATCTTTTCTCTTTGCATATTCCCTAGGACTTTGCTCCTCTCTCCCACGCTGCACCCATCTGAAATTTTGCTTGCATAAATCATAAATTAAGCCCAATAGCCAATCTAAGAGCACAAGAATGATGTTCACAGCAGCCAAACTCAGCTGGAAAGATGGATGACAGCAAGGTTAAGTGAGGTGATCAAAAAGCATAAAATAAAGTCACAGGACTTATATCACTGTTCACAGCCTAATTAAGATATTTTGGGAAGCAGACTCATCAGAAGGATGACAGTTGCACACTACCAAAGAAGCTGACCATGGATACATCTTCTTGACTAAAGATAATCGATTCTAATAAAACAACCATAATGTCTTCTGCCTATTTTTTCTTGCACAAATTAGGAAAAGAACTAGCCAGGCATTTCCAATTATACACTTTATTATGTTTTTAAAGATGGCCACTTCCAAACAACAGGACAATGTTAGACCTCTTGTATCTTTGTTAATAAAAATAAAGGTCAACATAATACTTGAAAGTACCCTCTATACACCCTTCATATAAGTCAACCCTACACAGGTGGGGAGTAAATTGGCTATAATTTATGATGGCCTAAAATACAACCTAGAAGAGTCTAAGATCGGAAATCTGATCACCTGTGAAAAAAAGGGAATGTCATGCACTTTACTATGGTCACTCTACTCAGAATAGATAGATTCTCACACTGAAAAACATTAAAAGTTGCCTTGGGGAGAATAACAGAATAGGATGCCCAAATGTTATAGTGGTCCTATCTTCTAATGGTTTCCCCTCTGAGGGCATCCTGGGGAGAAGTTCAATCTTTCTAATGGGAATAAAACTGTACTACAACTCTCTAAGGGCATTTACCACTTTAAAAAGGAACTCCAAACTCTGCTGTCTTTAAAAGGCAGCAGGTCATTGGGAAAAGTCATTTTTCAAAGCTCCAGTGAACTGGCACTCTGCTTTTAGCTAGCCACAGAGATAAGGCATGCAGCCTCAGTAACAGAATCACCTTTCTTTAATTTTTAATGCCCAGGCATTTCACAGCTCCCAAGAGGAATCAATAACTTACTTATGGCATCATAAATGGCTTGGACTGAGAACATGCATGTGTTCTGACAAAGCAGGAAGGAAATCATCCATCAGCAATTCATTTTAGATGAAGATTTAATAAAGGTTACAAAAGTACACCATAAAGGCATCGTCCTATTCATCTCCAAAAAAAAAAACAACAAAAAATATTAATAAGCTCATCACTGTCACCCTGCAGAAGAATTTAAGTGAAAATAAAGCCCCTAGAGAGGACATGTGTTTTTACTTCCCACTCTGAAAGCACACACAGGTATAAACATGTTCAAATGGCAATGGATTCATCTGGAATGTAAAAGACCATGGGGTTCACACATATAAAGATCAACAGTTGTTTTAGAAATTAACTACACCACATCTTAAACTTCTACATAAGTTATAAACTGATCCAGGTGTTATCATCACGGTAGAAACAGATGCAGTGTTAGCACATTAAACTGTGAATCCAGCTCCAACACTGCTTAATGGGATCCACATGCTGAAAACGATCATCATAGTAGGGAGTGCACTCAACTAAAAGCCTAACTTTCAAGCAAAACAAGAGTTTCATTATCCTCATTATGCTCACAAACAACTATTCTGGGACTAACATTGTTTTTACATTGATTATGGTGCATTAGTCATTTTGAGGGAGGGAAATGATAGGAGAGTAATTCAACATCAGAATAACAAAGCCACAGTTGTCACAGGGTGTTGATGACATGACACTGATGCTGTCCCCACAATAAGTGAGCACTGGTTGCACCAGCCTGCCTTATCTTGTGATCCCATCTGGACCCCAAAAATGGCTAAGGGAGGGGAGAAGAAGGATAGGGAAGTTTGCAGAACAACTACCATTACTTAATGTATGTGAAGAACTTTCTAGATTTCAAAGTATTTTTTATATACATTATGTGTTCTCACAAATGCTTTCTCCCATCTTTTCTGTGATGTAAATAAAGACTTTCAACCAAGATTTCATAGCAAGTAGCAAAATTATGAAAAAATTGCATCTTCGAACTACTGTTCTAGTGCTGCTTCTGTTACTCTATAATCTCCAAACATGAGATCCCTGTACTAGGGAAGCCATTTGCCCCCATGTATAATTTACTGATTTAAAATAATAAAATGGATAATCCTAAAAGAATAATACACAATAAAGCAGCACAACTTTGTTTTAGTCAATTCACCTTGGTCCATTTCTTTGGCAGCTACTGATATTAAAAAGGTCTAAATGATGCAAAATTAGTGCAACATACTGGAAAGCTGTCACAATGGAAGAGATTTCATCATGGAGCAGTCTGCATTTATTGACTTTTCTATCGACCAAAAGCCTTTACAGTCTTTAAATGGCAACTTCAAAAACAGACAATTACAATAATGCCAAATTAATCTTTATAATTTTTCTACTTTCAGAATTCAACTCTGGGATGACAGACAGTTAATTGAATATTTTAAGTCTCCTGAGAGGTCATCATTGTAACCTTTTTTTTTTTTTTTTTTTTTTTTTTTTTAGAGACAGGGTCTCATTATGTTACCCAGGCTAGATTTGAATGCCTGGGCTCCAGGGGTCATCCAGCCTCAGCCTCCCAAGTATCTGGGACTACAGATGTACGTCACCATGCCCAGCCATTGTACACATTTATTGAATCAAATCATTTAATTTGTAAATCCAATCTTATTTCCTGAACTTCAGCCTTAGTAATTGTTTTGTATCAACTGGTCCTCAGTAGATGGTTAAACCCATGGCAAGCCAGCTTCTAGTATAATTCATGTGAAGAACAAAAGCTGCTGTTATGACAAAGTAGACCATATGTCCAAATCATATCTCAATAAGAGGCTCCAAGAATAGGCTTCAGAGTTTTTGTCAAAATATCATTCTGAAAACTGGACTTCTATTTTTAATCTAACATGGTCTTATTTTGTCCTTGATGACTAATATCCATACTATACTAATTAGAAACTAAATGAATTCGAGGATGAAAAGGAAAAAAGTGATGGCAGACTAGCAGTAAAATATTTTGAGTAGGCTTGGGAGAAAGAACAACCTACTACACAAAGTCCTAAACCTTCCTGTCTCAGCAATGATGAAGGAATGAAGGCTGGTCAAATTGGTTTTTTTTTTTTTTTTTTCTATCCTGTTACTTGTAGTTATTGTTAAAAGAATGAAAGCTAGATAATCTTAATTATTAGCAAAGGGGCTAAATTATGACCCCCAAAATGGATACTGATCTATGTTAGTTTCCTATTGTTACTGTAATGAATTACCATCCACTTAGTGATAAACAAACACAAAGTTATTATCCTTCTATTCTGGAGGTCATAAGTTCAAAATGGGTTTCAGTGGTCTGAAATCAAGGCATTTGCAGGACTGTATTCCTTCTGGAGGCTCTAAGGGAGAATCTAGTTCCTTGCCTTTTCCAGCTTATAGATGCCACATGCATCCCTTCACTCAGGGCCCATTTTTCCATCTTAGAAGCCAGAAATTGATTACATCATTCCAACCACGACTTCCCTTGTCCCATCTCCTCCTTTGGCCCTGACTCTCCAGCCTCCTTCTTTCCCTTATAAGGATCTTTGTGAATGCACTGGGTCCAACCAGATAATCCAGGATAATCTTCCATTTTAAGGTTCTTAATCATATCTGTAAGTTGCTCTTGTCATGTAAGTTAGCACATCGACAGGTGCTGAGGATAAGGATGTGGATATCTTTGGAAGGCCACTAAGTGTCTCACTTAGCTAGGCTTAACCAAGCCCATTAAAAGGATTATCAAAATCATTTCCTGACTAACATATACAAGCTACTCCATTCTCCAGAGGCGTTATGAAGTTTCAACTATTTTATATATGCATATAAGTAAATAAAAATTACTGCTATTTCTTATTTTCTGCTAGATTATCAAAGGAAAACATGAAACATGGTGCTAGAGCCCCACAAACACTGTATTTTACTCATATAATGTTATACCCAGGGGTGATATTCAAAATATTACAACTAGTAGAGAACGGGTCCTGGCCACAGCACTGGAGAAGGGCTTTACAGGGCCTCTGCTATGCGCAGCATTAAACTTCCATGAGCTGGACCATGCGGAGGTTTATGTGACGTCAAGTGAGGGCATAAGGGGGTCAAGGAAGAGGAAAGTCTCACGGGGCAGGGAGCAACAGCGATTTACCAACTGCAATGTCCATATCAATGCAAACTGCCTAAATATTGTGTTTCCAACAGAACTCCAGCAACTGACCAACAATTTCCATAGGGAGTATGCATCACATTCATAATCAGGTAAATAAAAATTAGATTGCAAAGAATGCCTAATTTAAGAAAAAAATGTTGATTCTATTCTAAGCAGGGAGGGATGATTAGGTTAACAGGGTCCAGTATCCAAAAAGATCCTGAAGGAATTAAATGACCAACTGAAGTAAACAACGCTAAGTTTAATAGGAATAGGATTAGATCTTAAGACCTAAAATTGGATCCAAATCTAGCAGCTACAGGATAGGAAGATGTGAGTCAGTAGCATTTGCATGGAAAAATACTGGGACATTTTAGGAGAAAGGAAGAGTCAATGAGTCAGTGAGATGTCACCAAGAACAACAACAAAATGCAGTGCAAACTTAGACATCATGAAAACAAATACAATAGATAATCAAAAAGCTATAGTGTCTACAATTAGATATTATACCCTTATTTTCTCAGTATTGTTATGTATTTTATTTAGCATACATAATAATCAGTGCTAATAGTGACGATAGCTACGAGTTAAAATGATGACAATAGGCCAGGTGTGGTGGCTCACGCCTGTAATCCCTGCACTTTGGGAGGCCAAGGTGGGGGAATCAATCTGAGCTCAGGGGTTTGAGACCAGCCTGGGTGACATGGCAAAACCCTGTCTCTACTAAAAATACAAAAATTAGCTGGGCGTGGTGGTACACACCAGTAATCCCAGCTACTCAGGAGGCTGAAGCAGGAAAATTGTTTGAACTCGGGAGACAGAGGTTGCAGTGAGCCGAGATAGCGCCACTGCACTCCAGCCTGGGTGATAGGGCAAGACTGGATCTCAAAAAAAAAAAATAAAATAAAATGATGATAAATATCTATGAATTACAGTTTATGTGACATAATTTATTACAGAAGAACTCAAGTTCTCCATCTCATAGTGTTTGTGGAATTAAATTACTATCCTTCTTTTCAGAATGATTAAGTAAATCATCCAAGATTAGGGAACCATTGGGAAAGATACCTTAAAATAAGGAGGCATTCAAAATAGCAACCAAGATGACACAGACACTTTGGAATTATGTCATTTTGAGAACTACTGAAGAAGAGAGGCTCATTTACCCAGTAAACAGTGACTTGGAAAAAGGAGGATGATAAATGTCTTTAAATTACTAAATTCCATCCAGCGAAGAGAGATTATTCTGTACCTATCATTGCCTATCATTAGGTAAGACTGAGATCTGGGAATTACTAAAAGCCAGATGTTGAAGGAACTATAGCTGTGAGATATATCTGATGATGGAGGCTGCCAAGTCGGAATTTAGCGAATTCTCCATTACTGGATATTCAGAAACAGAGGTTATAGAGTTACAAGGGCTACAATAGACAAATTTCAAGGGCACTTAACTCTTAAGATTTGACCTTTTTCTCTCTCTGTAGGACAGCACCTCTAAGATGGATAATCACAATCCAGTGTTTCCCAAATACTAGTCATCTATATAGAACCTCTATGATATCTGTCACATTCGCGTAACAATTGTATTACTAATTAATATCTTGCTGTAAGTTGTCTCATTTTTACTTCCTTATTGTTAATATGTTTTGCCTTGTTCTTAGCAATAATATCCATGGGCAATCTGACATGCTAATTATATTTCTAGTAGTAATTCTTAAATATTAAAATGGTTATATATATATATCCCTTAAAATCAACAGCACACATGCCACACTTTAAACAGTTATAACTTCTTAATTACCAAAGTCTACAAGTTTTTAAATTAGATATTTTTTTCTCAAATGTCTAAGTTTTGAAAATCATTTTAAAGAGATCTACTGGGTAATTATCATATGTTGGTACAGTTCTGGTATTGTTATGTTTATTTGTTTTGTTTAAGAGAAGACCACGGAAAAACATTCCCCAGGCCTCCTACTTACTTGGCTATATTTGCCTCACGTTTTGGAAACCAATTATTCATGTAATGGATAACAGCCTTGAGTGTCAAGATAGTGCTCTGGTCAACATTATAGTTTCTTAAAGTTGAGCTAAAAAATCTTGAATGCATTACTGCATTTGTCAATATTCCAATTAGCTAACAGATTAACAGCTGTATATTTGGCAGATTTATTTAGGATTTTTATTTTCCTTGCAGACTTGTTTGGCAATATACTACACGTTTTGTGAGCATGAATCAACTGAATGAATAAAGCATTTTTGAGAAAAAGAAATAGATATGTTTAATTGCTTTTCTTCCACAACCTCTTCAAGAAAGAACCTCAAGAGCATAGACTTGTCAGAGCCCAAACTGCTGAAATTTTAAAACATAGAAGCTTTTTTATTTGACTTAGTTTTAGTTGATACTTCTCTGTAGCCTCACAAGTAATTCTGAACATTTCTGCCATAAACTGCAATAAGGCTCTTAACACATGATCAAGCTTCATACTGGGATTCTCGCCTGGCTTTAGCACCTACTTTAGTTGATAAATGTTTGTCCAGCTGGTTTTATTGGTTTATTATGCTATGGTAAAACAAAATATTTTCCATCTTGCTACCTTAAAAAATAAACAACTTTGTCATTAAAAAACACTCCAGAATGTATGGCAACATTAGATGTTCTACTCCATAAAGTTTATTGACATTTTGGAAAAGACGACAAAAATGCATAGGGAGAAAGAAACTCTCCACTGAGAGAAAGCAGCCATACCTAACTACAATTAGACTGATTTTTGTGCTAGTCTGACACCATCGTGGATAGAACTTGGGTAGTACTAAATCTCTTGCATGGTGCCTTCCATGGGCATGGCCTAAGTTTTACATTAAATTTCCATGGGAAGTGGGACCAACAGGGAACTGGGACTGCACAACTGGATCTAAAATATTTGCTTCCCAAAACTAATCTATTTTACATTTCCCTCTGTCTTCCGTCCCTTTTTCCTCCTTTTAAAAAAGCTATTTCTTGGCCGGGCGCGGTGGCTCACGCCTGTAATCCCAGCACTTTGGGAGGCCGAGGTGGGCAGATCACGAGGTCAGGAGATCAAGACCATCCTGGCTAACACAGTGAAACCCCGTCTCTACTAAAAATACAAAAAATTAGCCGGGCGAGGTGGCGGGCGCCTGTAGTCCCAGCTACTCAGGAGGCTGAGGCAGGAGAATGGCGTGAACGCCGGGGGCGCAGCCTGCAGTGAGCCGAGATCGCGCCTCTGCACTCCAGCCTGGGATACAGCGAGACTCCATCTCAAAAAAAAAAAAAAGCTATTTCTTGGGATGACAAATTAAGTTAAGGCTATAATTCAGCGAAGTTTAGAACTTTCTGCTAGAATTCAAAAGCTGCTTTGAATTAGTAGTCGCCACTGGCACATAATTTATTTGTAGTGAAGATTTGTGACTTTCAGTGTTTGTTTTTTGGCTAAGCCTTATAAATTCATAAGAGTTTAATAAAACATCACCACTGCTTTGCAAAGAAATTTTTTTGAATTATGGAAGATACACTCCAGACAATAATGCAGGACAAATTATTACACAGGACAAAACATAGAGGTACTCCATGCTCCTCACTCAGATACCGATTTACAATATAATTACTTGATGAAACAGTGTACAATAGTATAATATTTATTCAGTCTGAAAATGTGTACTATAAGTTTCCTTTTATTGAAGAAATTACACACATAATTAAAAACGGGAACTTTATGTCAAAAAAAAAAAAAAACTTGTCCATAAAGTCTAGCTGTGGAAGGGAAGGGAGAATGAGGAAGCAAGTTTAGCAAGAAATCTTACTAAGTAGCCACTAGCTTGCAGAGTTATATTTTAAGGATTTTTTTTTTTTTAACTTCACAGCCAAATGAATTCAGCTAGAAGGCCAGGAAAAGAAAATCATCAGAGAAACCTAGCATGTTTGATTCCATGAAAAGAAATGGTTATTAACCTGACTATCTAGCCTGAGAAGCTCATACAGATGTTCAGATCACTTCAAAATGGTAATGGTTGGCTATTTCACAGATAAAACGTTCTGTATAACCCACTTTCTATCAACTGTCAAGGCAAGACCTAGCCATGAGTCCGGTTTTAGTCAGCGACATAATCCTAAGGAATGCAAAGAAGACTTCTATACTACTCAAAACCTTTTCTTAGCACATTTTTCGGCCTCATCAAAAGTTCTTCGTACAATCCTGAACGAGATTCACTGCATTGGTGATTTTTCTGTAGTCTTTGAAAAGGAATGTACGTACATAGAGCCAGCCCTGGAGCAGAAATCAAGGACAGAGTTCCAGTGTCAGCAGTGCCACAACCTGTTTGAACATCTACTTTCACATACGGGAAAAATTAAAGGATTGACATTAATAATTTCTGAGCTCTCTTTTTTTTAAAACACCACCACCACCACCACCAATAATCTGATTTCTACCCGAAGTATTAGAGACCATTTCAGGAAAAATACAACAGCATCAACAAAGAATTTGGCCTAAAGATGAAGATCACCCACAAGAAGAAACCTCCCAAAACAATCATGGCAATCCCATTCCCCTTTACTAAAGACAGACCCATTCAACAAATATTTATTTACTACTTATGATCTGCCAGGCCGTATGTTATAATTAAAGTTGGCCCATGCTCTGAAGCTCTGATCAATGAGACATATATGTACTCTTTTGCAAAATACTTTCCCACCAATAAGAGAAAAAAGGGCTCTCATTCTTTCCCCTTCCCATTTTGGGTGACCTGCTTTGAGAATTTGGTGTTTGCAGCTGCAGCCACCTTAAAAATAGGAGAGAAACTGCTGACGCACAGGAGGAGCTCATGGTATCATGGTTAGGTGAGAAGAAAGGCAGAAGGCCACCTTTCTCTAGATATATAGTAACTTTATTATAGTTTAAACCATTTTTAGCTGTCATTTGCCATCAAAGTCAAAGCAATGGCAATATCCTGAGTTTTGTTAAACTTATTTGATATTTCTCATACACCTCCTATCACCCAGAACAAATATCCACTTTCATGTTACTTATTTCAACTATGTTTTGTCTTTTAGAAGTGAGAATATCGTTTTAACCTACCTCTAAATCTATTCCCTCACCTTCCCTTGCAGACGTTACCACCATCTTGAAGTTGATATGGACTATCTACCCTGTGATTTCATATTTTTACTCCTTAAATATTTTTCCATGTAAAATATATGGTATCGTTTGGTATACATTTAAAACTTAACTTAAACATATCTTAAGCTAAGCAGCATTCTGAAACTTGCATTTTTACTCAATAGGTTTCTAACATTTATCTATATTTATGTAACTTTTTCATTAACTACTATAGAGTATTCCAATGAATGAAGATTCCATAATCCATTGCCCTGACATTTAGATTGTTTATAATTTTTTACTTCACATGTGTTTTTAATGCATAAAACTAACAGCTATTGTTTGGTCTTCCAAATATACTAAACAGAAAAACAATTAAAACTGAAGACATACAGTATATCTTCAAGAGACCATTAGGACAGGTAAGACGTCATGGTAATAAGAAAAGGCTTCTAGGACATATTGCTCTGCAGGGAAAAATCCATTGATAGCTGATGTTCTACTAATATTGTATCTAGCTATCTGTAAACTAGTGTCAGTATCACCAATAAACTATTCTCACACTAAACAGCAAGATACAGTGTGCACCAATGGGGCCCGAAAACAGCTACGCCTGCATTGCAGAGACACTGAGAGTGGGCTAAGGAAGGACTAAGGATTTGTTCAAGGATCAATAAACATTTTAAGGGCTACTACGCTGGGCAGAAACGCAAAGGTACAATTATAAAAACACAATAGAATTCAATCTGAGACAATGCAGTCTAATTTGTGAAAATGTCATTTCAAATTTTCCAATTTTGCATTTAACATTTAAATTTAACATTTAAAATCCAAACAAATTCCCCTTAAAGAAAAAAAAAATGTAAGCTTGCTTTCTCAGGGCACTGGCAAATCTCATCTTGTAATTCCATTCTTTAAAAGGTTTTTAAGTGCATCCTGTTGCTCTTGGGACAAAAAGGAAAACCTTTAATATCCTCTACATAGTTCAGGATTATCTGGCCTCTGCTCACCTTTCTGGCTACATCTGAGACTACATTTCCCGTAATATCGAACCTCCAGCCACACACGACTTTCATCTTTCCCCACAAGGCTAAAGAGCTCTTACCTCCCTCTGTACCTTTGTAAAAACCCTCTAGAGCTAATCCTTGCCTATCAACCCCACCCACCTTCACCTAGTTGACTCCCTCTGGTCCTTCAAAGTTTAGCTTCAAGTTGACTTCAGAAGCCCTCTGACATTTATGAGTAGATGAGGTCTCCTTGGTTTACCCTTATAGCACCTATCACAGCAAGAATGATGATATATAAACAGCATTACCTCGTATACATATAACTTTTTACAGTAATATGGATTAATCAAGGGTGACATTTGCCAAAATTAGCTAATAGCATGTTTATTGGTAGTAGTATCTATCAGAGAGGTGGGATTACTTTGATGCCTCTTTTCTTAAAGTCAATGATCTCTTCACTGTAAATATTTTTAAGATATTCACAAAAACCAACAATTTCGATGGTGTAAATTCTCTTTTAAATGAAAATGAAAAGCCACTCTAAAAACAAAATTCAAACAAACAAAACCTTAACAGATAATCCTGGATTCGCTACTCACAAGCTGTGTAAGAAAAGACCTTGCTTTGTCTATAAAATTATAGACAGGTAAGGAGAACTGATTTTGAATCCTCTTCAAATTTCAGTACTCTATGTTTCTACATTGTTACCATGAAAGTAACTCAAGCACTAGGACGTAGGTTTAGTTCCAATTATAAATTTTTGTGAGGACTCTGAAAAGCTTTGTAAATCAATTATGTTTCTGGTTCCTCAGTTGTAAACAAAACAAAACAACAAAAACTAAAGGTGACTGATAAAACCTTAGCGTACTCAGGAAATTAAAAGTGTTTTAAGATTTACTGCCTAACACGGACAATGCTGCTACCTACTAGAAAAACATCATTAGTTACTTCAGTCTGCACATTAAACACTTTATTAGTCAAAATACTCACATTATTATAATTCAGTTCTATAACAGTGTCGAGTTACCTTTTCCATTTTCATTTTAAGGGTACTAAGAGTGCTACTACTTTTCAATAAATAACACTTCTGCTTGTATTTTAATCACTATATTAAGCAATACATAACTTTCCAAGTTATTGCCCCTGAAAATAATTAGTTCCTGAATTTCCTTTTATTACATTAATATCGAAATAGGTTTTTCCCTTAAGTCACACACCTATAATCTGTGCTGCACATGACCCAATTTAGTAATTATTTGGGTACTATGTGTATGGTCCAAGTGCTAACAGTATGAGTGCTAACAGTATGCCCCAATTAATTAAAAAAATTTTAAGGACAGAAACCTTTTATGATGTTTCTTTTCCTCTAAACAACCTAGCAAAGTCTATCACTCACATGAAAGGCTTAACTATTTGACTATTTTACAAAGAATATCTCTTTCAAGAGTATATGAAGGCCATACAGAACAAAGAGCATTTCAATATTCATCCTGGCTGGGTACAGTGGCTCATGCCTGTAATCCCAGCACTTTGGGGGACTGACGTGGGCACATCACTTGAGGCCAGGAGTTCAAGACCAGTCTGGCCCACCTGGCGAAACCCCATCTTTACGTAGCCAGGAATGGTGGTACGTGCCTGTGGTTCCAGCTAATTGGAAGGATGAGGCAGGATAATTGCTTGAACCCAGGAGGCAGAGGTTGCAGTGAGCCGAGATCACGCCACTGTAATCCAGCCTGGGTGACAAGGGGGGGCCACTCCTACGCAAAAAAAAAAAAAAAAAAAAAAGCCAAAGAAAAAGAAAAAGGGCCAGGCACGGTGGCTCACTCCTGTAATCCCAGCACTTCGGGAGGCTGAGGCGGGTAGATCACCTGACATCAGGAGTTCGAGAACAGCCTGACCAATACCGTGAAACCCAGGCTCTACTAAAAATACAAAAATTAGCTGGCCATGGTGGCGCATGCCTGTAATTCCAGCTACTTAGGAGGCGGAGACAGGAGAATTGCTTAAACTCGGGACGCGGAGGTTGCAGTGAGCCGAGATCGCGCCACTGCACTCCAGCTCAGGTGACAGAGCAAGACTCTGTCTCAAAAAAAAGAAAAGAAAGTGAAAAAAGAAAAAGAAAAAAAAATAAGCTGGGCTTGGTGGCAGGCATCCATAGTCCCAACAACGTGGGAGGCTGAAGTGGGAGAATCACTTAAGCCTAGGAGGTCAAGGCTGCTGCAGTGAGCCCTGATCATGCCACCACATTCCAGCCTGGGCAACAGAGAGAGATCCTGAGAAAGAAGAAAAGAAAAAAGAGAGAAGATGTTCATCCTCATACTGAGCATAGACATCATTACTAGCTGATCCTGGCCCATAAGAAGCTTCTTCAAAACTCTAGATCTTCGATCTACTCTTTCACAACATACGAGGATACAATTTAACCTGGGTTATTCAAACTCACAGAACTTGTAGAGATGATCCCCCCTTAGGCCGTAGTAATTTGACGCAAAGAACAATAAAAGTCTTGAATGCCAGCAAGAATGAGTCCTGTCTCAGCTTGGGCCCCTACTAATTGTATGAACTCAGGTCATTTCCTTAACTTCTTCCAATTTTCCTCAACTGCTTGTCAAAAGAGTAGGTGCTTGGTTGATGTGACTTACTTTTCTCTTGTTCCACTTACATGAGAGAAGGAAAAAGTAGGTATTGCAGCTTTGAGGTTTTGAACTCTACACAAAACAAAACCAGCTTACTATAGTTACTTAATTCAGATATCATAGTTAGCTAACTTTCAATGTCTTTGTTTTACATCTTACTCCTTGTATTCCTTATGATGATTTATTTATATTAGACCTACCCATATTATAATTTCTCCACATAATAAAATTATAGGGAGCCAAATTCAAGTCAAAATAACAGCAATTTTAAGAAATACTTGGTGCAAATCATTTATCCTCATTACCTTCCAATCAGTAAGAGAATCAGAGCTCTCTAAAATGTACTCAAGCTTTAAAATAGATACATAAAATTTATGATTTAATATGTTGATCTAATAAGTACATTTTAAGAGAAAACAAGAACAAATTTCAGACACTAATATTTCACAAATATGGATAGGGCTCCAGGCATTGGGCTGGAAAGCTTCTCACAGATGTGGTCACCAATAGGACATTCCAATCCTCAGTTAGCAACAGTGACTGCTACATACTCATGTCACACAGAATTTCAAATAGCTCATCAGGGAGACCACATACATTCAACAAGAGGGGAAAAAAATCAGTCCAGCCAGTAATTAAGAAAGACTTTCTACCCCCACTGAAGATGTGTAATGATTTGAAGCAAATGTTGCTGCATAATTACTTATGAACATAATTGAGGCTCTCCATCTCTGCAAGTCCTTTTATGTGAGTAGATGATTCAAAATGAAATGCAAAATTAAAAATATCTTTTTTTTAAGCACACCATTAAAATTATACTTTGGACTCTAAACTTAGCAGGGAACAAGAAAAATCTTCAGAGGCATAGAGTATAAAAGATGAAAAAGTAGCATAAAGTTAAAAATCAAAAGACTACACATATAGTGAAGCCATTATTGGAATATCAACACGGTATTCGTGGGTTCTAACCTAGGAACACCACACATCAGTATGCTCCCACATACCCCTCTATATGGTAACTGCCCTTTTAATCTAAACTCGCCATAAGAAGGAAAGATACACCAGGATGAGTACCAGATATACATACTGTTGTCAAAGCTCAAACCACAAAGAAATATGTGCTCCTTTACCAATTTCTCTCACTGGATGAAAAGACATTTAAATTATATTTTGGAATAGATTAGTAAGTTTACTTAAACATTCTTTTTTAAACATGAAGTTGGGAAATCAGCTTGATATGCATAAATTTATCCAAGTCTAGCATCACCTGCTATTTCCCCTTAATTTACTGCAACCATCATTCTGAAATAAGTTTTTGAAACTATGGTAAAACTTTCCATTCGCAATAATTTGTGTACTCTCTCGTTTACTGGTATTGAAGGAACTCAGTTAATCTCCAGCAATCTGACACTGTGTGTGTGTGTGTGTGTGTGTGTGTGTGTGTGTGTGTGTGTGTGTGTGTGTCTGTTTTCCCTATCACAGAGTGAACACATTGAGAAGACATAAAGGAAAAGTAAAAAAAAAACTGTCAAACCTCACATAAATAGAAAAAGCAACTTCTTACTACAGGAAAATTTGTTTCTTAAAGTTAAGTCTTCTAAAAAGTATCCCATTTGATTATTTCAATAATTATGTTTATATGGCATATGTAAATACATACACATATTTGGGAGAGATTTTTAATTTTACATTATGATAGGGTGTTTTTCCATCACCCTACCACATTGCGGAAATAATAGACACACTGCCTACAGGAGAAGAGATTAGAAAAGGAAGCAATTACCTATAAAATACGTGAAAAGCAGAAAAGGAAGCTCCGGTGACAAGGAAAACTATCTACAAAAAAACTGAAAACACTTGGTTGAAGTGAGAAACTAAAGCGATTTTACAAACAGCCTCATCGTTCCCCTGTGTCTCGTGGCCCTGCACTGGCTCATCCTCTCCAGTCCTGTGGCTGACTGAATCTGGAAGTCCTGCATGCTCTCCCATTCATGTTCAGCAGGAAAATAAAAACATCAGATACTCCATCTCACATTCCCAACAGCTTTTGTCCCATTATAAATACTTTGTATTTCCAGTGGTACTCATAGCTCAAAAAATGTTTTTTCAAATAAAACTTACTGTGGATGTCAACTTGGAATCAATTTAAGGAAGTCCTCTTAGTTTGTCACCTCTTCTGTGGAAGGAAGACCTAAATCACAATAAAACATACAGTGCCTTCTGATCTGCTCATATGTCTTTTTTTTTCTTTTTTTTTTTTTGAGTCCGAGTCTCATTCTGTCACTCAGACTGGAGTGCTGTGGCACGATCTCGGATCACTGCAACCTCCAACTTCCGGGTTCAAGTGATTCCCCTGCCTCAGGCTCCCAAGTAGCTGGGATTACAGGCACGCGCCACCACGCCAGGCTAGTTTTCGTAATTTTAGTAGATATGGGGTTTCACTATGTTGGCCAAGCTGGTCTCGAACTCCTCAGGTCATCTGCCTGCCTCGGACTCTCAAAGTGCTGGGATTACAGGCGTAAGCCACCGTGCCCAGCCTATGTATATGTTTAATAGATGACTTTCCTGAAAATACTCCCATGGAAAATTAGCCTCCCCCTTACTTAATTAGAAAGCTTAAAATTCAAATACTAATTTCCATGATTACAAATCATCACATCTACAGCATTTATTTCTAACATCCTACTAAACAGCAATTTCTCAGGCCATTTAATTTTACTAAATGTTACAGGCATATAATTCCTGTTAACTTCTGTATCTTTTTCTTACATGAAATATTGGCATCACACCTTTTCTGCATATATTGACAATGTGATATAAATTATTTTTCATCTGAACAGCCTAAATTGCATTTCATTTCTATTTATTTAAACGCATTTTTACCTAAGCACATTGTAAGTGCCAGATACTTCAGTAGGTAAAAGAACAGATAATAATCCTGAACCAAATTATTGTAATGAATGGTGTAAATTTTTATTAGCATAGCAAGGTCCCATTCTGATTAGCCTGACCACCAAACCACATCAGCCAAAGAGGGCTGATGGTCTGTTTATGCTGTTGGGTAAATTACTGTGTTCCCTTTCTTCAAAGTTCAAGTCTCTATAATATACATTATAAGATCCATACAAAATATATGTTATTTAAGAAATGGAATAGGCCAGGCGCGGTGGCTCAGCCTATAATCCCAGCACTTTGGGAGGCCAAGGAGGGTGGATCACTTGAAGTCAGGAGTTCGAGACCAGCCTGGCCAACATGGTGAAACCCTGTCTCTACTAAAAATACAAAAATTAGCTAGGCCTGGTGGTAGGCGCCTGCAATCCCAGCTACTTGAGAGGCTGAGGCACGAGAATCACTTGAACCTGGGAAGCAGAAGTTGCAATGAGTCGAGATTGCACCACTGCACTCTAGCATGGGTGATAGAGCGAGACTCCGTCTCAAAAAAAAAAAAAAGAAATGGAATAATGGAATAATGGCCAGCAACAAGGAATTAATACACATTATTCTTCCTGTCTGTCTGTATTTTTTTGTGGTGGAGGGGGTGAACAGAAGGTAGAGAAAAGTACAGAAGAGATTTAGGACTAGAACACAAGAATAAAATAATATCTATCCATTCCCTTTCTCAAGAACAGGGTTACCTGGGGTTTTTCTGTAAAAATAATCAATGACCGCCAACATGTGAACTAAGGATTAGAAAGAGGTCTAAATCCTAAATTAATTTTATATTCCCTAATTGTAGATTTTTACCTGTCCTTCTTTGAGCTAAAGAAAACATCTATGCTAATAATTGTCTACTAACACTTAGAAATACTAACAAGCTAAACACTTTGATTTTTAATTCCATAGCAAATTAGATTTAACAAATCAGGAAATGGGCAAAAGCCTAGCACAGTACTCACATAAATAGCAAAAGTAACACCTGGCAGGTGAATTATGAAAGAAAAAAATTAAATATATTTTTTAAACATACAACAAACATTTTGGGGCCATTTTGTGTAGAGAAAAATTTCCTATCCATATACAAGCTCCTGAATGTGTGTACATATTAGCACAAAATATAATACTGAAAGACCATCATGGTGGTCCCAAGTTCCGTGAAAGGATAAATCTAATATCCTTCAATTATGAAGGTAAATATGGAATGTTTTAGAAAGATTTCCCACTGACTTATGAATGTTTCAGCATATAATATTAATAACAGAACTGATTTATGAACTGCATCACTTCCCAGAAACAACAGAAGAGGAAGTACCACAGGTTAATTTCAGTCTCATAAAAGAATCCTAAAGTAAAAGTTAAAAGTGCTCAGAATACGAGCACTTTCTCTTAACACCTTTTCAAAGAAGCTTTTTTAAATGCCCTCCATCCTCTTTTTCATCTTATCTAGCATTTTCTCCTATACCTGCCGCCAGACTGTGGCTCAGTCCCAGGCTGTGAAGACATGAGGAGGAAAATTTGTTTCATCAGACTAGACTACCACCTACCACGTGGCAAGTGGAGAATACTACGTACTGCAGCGTGCCCAGCTATATGAAGCACAAAACGACCACACCAGAGCAAGATGGTCACAGGTATTTTTATCAAATGATTTCAGGAAAATATCACATATTTTTAGTACCATTGTCAAAATCTCCATTTGCTACTGGGAATTTGAAAAAAAATGTTCAATGAAAATCAGGTTTGCCACAAAATCACTAAAAGAACATTTTACTTGGTTTCACAGGCTGATAAGCTAAGTAAGACCTGTATAGCAAGGGACACCTTGTTATAGGCATTCGAGTTTTAGTGTGGTATTTCATAAAGCCCTCAATCTTTGTAAACCCTCTCACGCCCCAAAAAAGGGGAGAAATATAGGCTATATAAGGGTATTCTTTTTAAAATATAACTTATTTTTTAGAGAGCTATGAGGTTGACAGCAAAACTCAGCAGAAAGTTTTGCTTTCTTTTAGCAGAAAGCAAAACTCAACAGAGAGCTCCCATGTACTCCCTGCCCCTCACATGTACAAGCTTCCCACTATGATCATCCTGGCTATAGTGGTACATTTGTTAAAACTGATGAACCTGAAGTCACACATCATTATTACACAAAAGTCCATAGTTTACCTTACAGTTCATTCTTGGTGTTGTACATTCTATGGATTTGGGCGAATGTATCCACCATTACATATCACACAGAGTAGTTCCACTGCCCTAAAAATCCTCTGTGCTCTGCCTTTTCATCCCTCCCTCCTTCACAGCAACCATTGATCTTTTACTGCCTCCATAGTTTTCCCTTTTCCAGAACGTCATACAGTTAGAATTATACAATATGTAGTCATTTCAGATTGGCTTCTTTCATTTAGTAATATGCATTTAAGGTTCCTCCATGTCTTCTTATCACTTGATAGCTCATTTCTTTGTAGCACTGAATAATACTCCATTGTAAAGGAGTGCTTTTTTACAGTAGCTTGCAAGAGATACAAGGCGGAGGACACATCTACTTTTTTTTTTTTTTTTTTTTTGAGATGGAGTCTTGCTCTGTTGCCCAGGCAGCTGGAGCATAGTGATGTGATCTCGGCTCACTGCAACCTCCGCCTCCCAGGTTTAAGCACTTATCTGCCTCAGCCTCTGGAGTAGCTGGGATTACAGGCACGTGTCACCGTGCCCAGCTAATTTTCTTTGTATTTTTAGTAGAGATGGGGTTTCACCATCTTGACCAGCCTGGTCTTGAACTCCTGACCTCGTGATCCACCCGCCTCGGCCTCCTAAAGTGCTGGGATTATAAACTCCTATGCACCTATCACATAGCGGGAATCCAGTAATTTGGAATGATATATTATTGAACAAATGAAAATATAAATGAAGTTACTTAATCTTTCTAAGCCTCATTTTCCTTATCTGTAAAATGAGGTTAACATCTTCCTCATAATAACATATGAGAAATAGAAGACCGTATTTTAAAGGCAGCTGTCATCATTAGTCATTACCAACATGAGTTGATAATTAAAACAGTATTTACAAACCTGGCATCATGAATCTTTTAGTTCTGGAAAAATTAAATGGTAAAGAAAGAAAGAAGGTTAGGCCAGGACTTTTGTGAGATGCTTATGGCATAAAATTTAAGAAGGTACTCCCCTATTTGCTTTGTCAGGATTCAAAAAGTTTTCAACAGACTAGTAAAAAGGATCAAAACAAATGAGGTGATATTCAATGTACTTGATCATAAAAACCTAGAATTGGCCAGGCACTGTGGTTCATACCTATAATCCTAGCATTTTGTGAGACCAAGGCAAGAGGATGGCTTGAGGTCAGGAGTTCAAGACCAGCCTTAACAACATCACAAGACTCTTTCTCTACCAAAAAAATTAAATAAATAAAATTATCTAGGCACAATGGCATGCACCTATAGTCCTAGCTACTCCAGAAGTGGAGGCAGGAAGATCGCTTGAGCCTAGGAGTTCTTCCCACCACTGCACTCAGCCTAGGCAACAGAGGGAGACCCTGCCTGTAAAGAATAGTCATAATTCATTTTTTGAAATTTTTTGTAAAAACATAGAATCCAGGTCCACAAATTAATTGCACCAGTAATGAATGAGGGACTTCTGGGTTAATGGAAGAAAACGTGAATGTTTTAATTATTTGCAAGGTAATTAAGGATCAATAGTACGTTTATAAAAGTTAATACAAACTTAGAGTGAATAAAAATATAACATAGAAATATAGTTTCCTGGCTGGGCACAATGGCTCATGCCTGTAATCCCAGCACTTCGGGAGGCTGAGGTGGGCAGATCACCTGAGGTCAGGAGTTCAAGACCAGCCTGACCAATATGGTGAAACCCTGTCTCTACTAAAAATACAAAAATTAGCCGGGCTTGGTGGCATACACCTGTAGTCCCAGCTACTCGGGAGGCTGGGGCAAGAGAATCGCTTGAAGCCAGGAGGTGGAGGAGGTTGCAGTGAGCCGAGATCACTCCATTGCACTCCAGCCTGGGCGTTGTAGCAAGACTCTGTCTCAAAAAAAAAGAAAAGAAAAAGAAAGAAAGAAATATAGTTTCCTCAGTGTGATGGTTAATATTTGAATGTCAACTTGATTGCATTGAAGGATGCAAGGTGTTGGCAAAGGAGATTAACATTTGAGTCAGTGGACTGGGAAAGGCAGACTCACCCTCAATCTGGCTGGGCACAATCCAATCAGCTGCCAGCACAGCCAGAATAAAAGCAGGCCGAAGAACATGGAAAGACTAGACTGGCTTATTCTCCCAGCCTACATCTCTCACCTGTGCTGGATGCTTCCTGCCCTCAAACATCGGACTCCAAGTTCTTCAGCTTTGGGACTCTTGGACCTTTGACCACAGACTAAAGACGACACTGTCGGCTTCCCCACTTTCGAGGTTTTGGGACTTGGACTAGCTTCCTTGCTCCTCAGTTTGCAGATGGTCTATCGTGGGACCTCACCTTGTGATTGTGTGAGTCAAACTCCTTAATAAACTCTCCTTTATATACACATCTATCCTATTAGTTCTGTCTCTGTAGAGAACCCTGACTAATACACTTACAAAGTACTATGAGAGGCTGGGCACGGTGGTTCAGGACACCTGTAATCCCAGTACTTTGGGAAGCCGAGGCAGGTGAATCAACTGAGTTCAGGAGTTTGAGACCAGCCTGGCCAACATGGTGAAACCCCGTCTGTACTAAAAATACAGAAAATTAGCTGTGTGTGGTGGCAGGCACCTGTAATGCCAGCTACTCAAGAGGCTGAGGCAGGAGACTCGCTTGGACCTGGGAGGTGGAGGCTGCAATGAGCTGAGATCGTGCCATTGCACTCCAGCCTGGGCAACAAGAGCAAAACTCCGTCTCA
>NW_026652287.1:82373922-82726763 GCF_009828535.3 Hylobates moloch | reverse complement strand
AAAAAAAAAAAAAAAAAAAAAAAAAGGAAAGAAAAGAAAAGAGAAAGAAAAAGTACTATGAGATCATGAACAGTGTCTAGTTATGAATATCCCATTTCAAGAGGAGCCGTGATAAACTGGAGATTATCTGTAAGTATGCCAGAGAAAAAAGAATCTCAGAGCCATGTTATCTAAACAGTTATAAAATTAGAAATGTTTGATCTGATAAAAAGTTAACATTATAAGAGCAATTTGAGTTGAAGTAACAAAAAATTATCTTTCAATTGAAAGAAAAGTTTTCTAAAAATTAAAACTGTTCAAGAATGACAGAAATTATGTCCTAATAGTAGCCTTTGTTTCAAAGAAAACATTCAAACAGAGGCTAGATGGTCATTTCTAAGCCATACTGCAGATGCTGTCAATCTAGAATTTTCTTCTCATCTAGGATGTATATAAATAATTCTAAAATCTATGTGAAATCTACTTAAACCCTGTAGAATTCCCACTGGACTAATTATTAGGAAAAGGTAGGCCTTACTTTGTACCTACTGTAAATGTAGTCCATAAGTTATCTTTTCACACCAAAATTTAAAAACAGAAAAAAAATACACAATAGCGCTAAGAAAGCTTATCCACTACAAGTATTTTGGATTAGAGATGAAGTCTATCACTGCCCATCTGGCCTTCAAGTGACCTACTTTTTATTTTCACATTACATTAACTTGTAATTAGCTTGTAGTCCGTAAGGTTCAAAACAGATCTGTTTCCAGAACAAGCCCCATGTCAACACAAAATTTTAATAGGTTGAACATGAGAAAGTAAGTAAGTGATGGCTGAAAATGCTAGAAAACTATTTAACATCGTTGAGTATTCATTAAGCAACTATTAGTAGGCACTCCCATACGAGGTATTTGAGAGATTCAGAGAGTCTTCGTCATCTCCACAATCAAACGAGGGGATGCCTTTACATTTACACGGGAAATAAACACAAATACTTCACCTACAGCCATGTTCACTGCTACCAATGACCTAGAGAATCTTGCAATTAACCTTTCTATTGAATCATGGTCTAGGGCATGTGGTCCAGTGCATGGAAAGAGTCAGGCAAAAATGTTATGTGCTTGAGAAGCACGCAGGCATTAAAGTTGAGTCATCCATCATTTTTTGGACTTCCCATAAGTAATAAACAGTTTTAATTTTGCAAAGACTTACCATGGAAAATTTATATTGAGAAGAAAATAACACAATATTAGCAAGGACAAAAGAAATTACTCTTTTATAATATGCATTATCTGGAAGTATTTGGAATTCTGCTTTTCCATAGATAAAATATAAAAATATATATAACCAGTCAGCAGTTCCACAGCAAGTACTGCAATAAGAAATAAAAATAGATCTGGGAAGTCCAAATGGTAAGGCTCCATGTCCAAAAATGCAAAACTATTTTCATGTAGAAAAGATGAGATATAGCACTAAATGATAAGATACAGGGGGAAAGAACAGAGATTGTACTCCCATCTTAAAATCATAGCTGTAGCTCATTCTTTCCTTTAAAGTGTAAAGTAAAAGATGCTGCCTGGTACTATACAGAAAATGCCACCCAAGATAGAGGAGATAGAAACTAGAGCCCTAAAATAATTTTCCATTATCTCAAAGGTCAACATACACAGCCAAGAATGAATTGTGTGTGCCACCAAGCTTGAGCCTTCTGGTGATAAAATGAAGAGACACAAAAGGCAACTGATCCAACATTTAAAAAGATAACAGCTATCAAGGTCATCTAATCAACTTGGTTTCATTTTGGAAGCAGTGAATTCCATATTATGGAGTAAATGAAGTGCCAGTTCATCTTTTATGGTCTCACTGTGCTTTCTCTTACTGAGGAATGAGACAAAGTTTAATGACTAAAGACACAAATGACCTAATGAATAACACTGAAGGAGATGATTCAAACAAGGCCCCAGCAGTAAACACTGACACACACACACACACAAAGTGATCCTTTTATTCCTTTGCCAAGGGCAACAGATTTTAACAGCAGAAATGGCCTTCTGTCACTCCACTTACAGAAAAACATTCAAGAATTATTACAGGATATAGGTCAAACTGTACCAAAAAGAATAACTGAACTATAGGCTGAACTCCTGAAGAATACTATATAACAATAAAATAAACACAAAATGGCTTTAGGAAAAAGTAGAAAAATTCTTAGATACTAGGTTAAAAGTAAAAAAAAAAAACAAAAACAAAAACCAATAGACTTTCACAGAATAAAGAAAAATTCTAGCCAGGTGCTGTGGCTCATGCCTGTAATCCCAGCACTTTGGCAGGCTGAGGTAGGTGGATCAACTGAGGTCAGGAGTTCGAGATCAGTCTGGCCAACATGGTGAAACCCCATCTCTCCTAAAAATACAAAAATTAGCAAGGGTGTGGTGGCGGGCACCTGTAATTCCAGCTACTCGGGAGGCTGAGGCAGGAGAATCACTTGAACCCAGGAGGCAAAGGTTACAGTGAGTCGAGATCGTGCCATGGCACTCCAGCCTGGGTGACAAGAGTGAAACTCCATCTCAAAAAAAAAAAAGAAAGAAAGAAAGAAAAATTCCTGACTCTTACGAGTTTTGTTCCTATGTTCATATACTGTGCTATATTCTCTTTCACCAATTCAGCCTAAACTATTTCTACAGTGCAGACTGGAATAAGCAGAAATTTTATTTGCTTACACAAATTTTATCCAATATTCCTTCTAATGCAGAATCTTTTTGAATTTTTCCAATCTCTAATAAATATTTCCAGTAATTGGAAGTTTATTATCTTGTAAGCCTGCCCTTTCCATTTTCAGAGAGCACTATAGGCCAAAAAATTCCTCTCTTCATAATCTTTGCCTAATATTATTTGATGTAAAAACAGCAGGTTTTTGGTGGGTCCCAAGGTAAAGGAGACACCTTCCATATGCATTTGGGAAGATAATAGAAGTCTGATATAGCAAACACATATTCTATCTTATTACAAACTCATGCTACGTCTCAAAGGCCACAACATTTCAAAAATATCACCACTGTTACAATCCAATCCTGAGTTTTTTTGGAGACTTCCTGGCAGTCTCCTAAAAACTCTGTGGCCCCCCAAAGAATTAACAAGTGTTAAGGGAGCCCATTTCTAGGGTGAGGGACATATGTGGTATTGTACGTATGTATCAAATGGATGTCTTCAATTTTAAATGAATTTTTCACAAGTGAAGCTTAATTTTGCTGAATGAATTTTAGGTAATATTATATACGTTCATTTTGAAATGATTTAGGTTTTCCTAATATCCTGAGGTCTACACATTTAGAGAACTATTTAGAGCATTCTCTAAATAGGAACCTTCACTGTTCATTTTTAAACTGAAGAATTAGAAAAAAAAATAGTACATTCAACTCAACAAAAATTTGTTAATGGCCTTAACTTCTTTTTAGACAAAGTTTGTTCATTCATGCCTTTATATATTATTTAATACATACCCACTACTATATCAAGTACTATGCTCCATCACAGAAATGCAAAGATAAACATAATCTGCTTACAGGAGAGATGTGAAGCTAAATAGGTCTATTAGAAGCATTACAAAATAGAGGGAGGAAAAAGACGACTTTCTCAGACTAAACCAGTCCCACTCTACCCTCAACCCATGTACCTGTGAAGATTTATCCTTTGTAACACAAGTTAAGGAAGCCCATTATTCCTTCCGGAGAATGGACAGTATTATCTTTCAGATTGATTCAACATGTTAATCTGAAGTTTATTGAGTTCTTTAGATTTGCTGGGTCACACCTTCACTGGACAGTTAATGTTTTGGCCTACAAACTTTCATTCCTGCTTCTTGCTGAGATAAAATAAGGAAAAAAAAAAGAGTAAAAAAATCTGTATTTATCTTCAGTAGAGCAGATGCCAACATCAACAACCCTTGAAGGACGCCTGTAATCCCAGCACTTTGGGAGGCCGAGGCGGGTGGATCACAAGGTCAGGAGATCGAGACCATCTTGGCTAATACGGTGAAACCCCGTCTCTACTAAAAATACAAAAAAAATTAGCTGGGCGTGGTGGCGGGCACCTGTAGTCCCAGCTACTTGGGAGGCTGAGGCAGGAGAATGGCGTGAACCCAGGAGGCGGAGCTTGCAGTGAGCCGAGATAGCGCCACTGCACTCCAGCCTGGGCGACAGAGCGAGACTCCACCTCAAAGAAAAAAAAAAAAAAAAAACCTTGAAGGAAGGATTTCCATGAATACACCACAATGGGATTGACTGCTATAATTCCCTTAAAATTCAAGGATAATAGAGAATTCAGTTATTGACCCTAAATGTCTGAGGAGCTATACTTGCCCCTCAAATGTTAAATGTAAGGTCAGATCAAGCCCCAAGGGAATCCTTATTTGTTGCTTTAAAATTTGTAAAAATTAAAAGCATGGTTATTTAAAAGAAGATGATACTGATTACCTTTAAATATAATGATCTGACCACTAATCAGTACAAATTTGGTTGCCAGAGGCATATTAGGCTATGGGTTTCTAAGACTCTGAAGATCACGCAGGAAACCCCCAAAAATCATTACCAAATAATGTAAGTCAAGATACATTTTGCAACAACTGATAAATTCCACTGCTTTACAGCAACCTCAATGAACTCAGTAGTAGAGGTACCAGATAGTGAAGCATACATAGAATTGTGAGCCACTAAATGCTAATGAGATAAAGAACTTTAAAAATATGCATCAGGAGAGCCAGTAAAACTTGTATTTCAGATTGACCAAAAAAAAAAAAGGAGTTCAAAGAAATGACCATGAAGCATTTAAACCAAGTGATGAGAAGAATGAAAATAAGGCAAAGACCTGGTTGTTACAGTAAATCTGAAACTTTGGCAGGGATAATGGAATTAGCATCTGATTTTAGGAATGAAGTGTCTGAGGTTGACCTACTCAAGGAATGAAGTATAAACATTTCAGAAATGGGCAGGAGAGGCCGGGGGCAGTGGCTCATGCCTGTAATCCCAGCACTTTGGGAGGCCGAGGTCAAGAGATAAAGACCATCCTGGTTAACACGGTGAAACCCAGTCTCTACTAAAAAATACAAAAAAATTAGCTGGGTGTGGGGGCGGGCACCTGTAGTCGCAGCTACTGGGGAGGCTGAAACAGCCGAATAGCGTGAACCCAGGAGGCGGAGCTTGCAGCGAGCTGAGATCGCGCCACTGCACTCCAGCCGGGGTGACAGAGCAAGACTCCGTCTCTAAATAAATAAATAAATAAATAAATACAAATTTAAAAAAATCAATGCGCAGGAGAATGGCGTGAACCCGGGAGGCGGAGCTTGCAGTGAGGCAAGATCGCACCAATGTACTCCAGCCTGGGCCACAGAGCTAGACTCTGTGTCCAACAAAAAAAAAAAAAAAAGAAAGAAATGCATGAACCAGGAGCTTACATGAAAACTGTACACAAAGTCCTTAAGAAAACAGTCAAGCTGATGTTTGTCACACACTACTGTCAGAAAATGCCATTGGTCATCTCCAAGCCTAGAAGCAGTACCTCCAATGTCCTGATGTCATATGGTTTACACCCGCTCATCCTCTTTAGCACCTGTATGTTTACTTCCATATGTATCTCAGTTTTCCCCTCTACACAGCTAAAATCAGGTCTATTTCTCCATTTTCAACTTTCCCCTGAGCTACAGCACTGATTCTCAAACTGCTCATTAGATAATTCCATCTGGATTCCACAGTAATATTTCAAACTCAACGTAAAGGTCAATTCCTCATCTTCCTAAAATAATGTTCCTCAACCACATCTGACTATTTCTGTTGCCAGTGTCTTGATTTTCAGTTACCACTTCTTTCTTATTCCAATATTCATTTGGTTTTAAAGTCAAACAATTTAAGCAACACCCTGTCTTTTGTATCTATCCTTTTTGTTCCTTCTAATCATGATTGGTAATTCTGGTTCTTTTTCTCTCTTATCTACCTGCTTCCTTTATAATCCTCCATGAATACTACTGCAAGATAACAATTTTAAGGCAGGAGATGACCATGCTCAACATTCTTGCTCAAAAACCAACAACATACATTCATTTTGTCATGGCACTTGATGTCCGCCACAATCTGTCTCTAATCTTTTTCCTATCTGGTATTCCTCAACATGCCTTCTGTGTCTGTCCCCATGTAGCCAAACTACACGAATAGTATTCTCCCTTAGTGCTTTGTTCTTTTCCACCTCATTCTTTTATGCCTCTTCCTGGTGAGAGTTTCTTTTGAATGGATAGTTCCCCTTCTTCAAAGCCCATTTCCTCCAGGAAGTCTTTGTCATTCATCTGAAAAACAAATTCTTTCCCTTACTTCAAATTCAGTAACACTTTGTTTCTTACTTAACAGAGTGGTTAATAAAATTTACTTTGCAGGCAGAGTAACTGGAACCTAATGCTAGCTCTGCCATCCATGACCTCACCATGAGCAAGTATCTTCATCTCAGTAAGCCATGGTTTCTTCATCTGCAAAATGGGAATAATGAATAGTACTTGCGACTTAAGGATTGTTGTGAGAGGTAAATATGCCAGCACCTGTTAAGCACGCTATAATCTCTGGCTATCATTATCATCTTCATTATTATTCCCTGTTCCCTCTGAGGGTATCATAAACATAACGTTAAAACCAGAGGAAATTTAAAAGTTTGGTACTATACTTTGATTACCACTTTCTACCAGCACCTACTAGAATATTTGGCACATGGGAGTTCAGTAAGTATTCGTTGAAATTAACCATAAATGAATGAGTCCATAAACATGAAATCAATAAGTACATATAAAACTCAGTCTTAAGTTTTTGGTTAAAAATATTGCTATATATAAAACAGATAAAGGAAATACAGATTAAAAGGATAGGGAGGGTAGGCAAGAAATTTCCCACGCCAGTATCATAAACTGACTGCCAAAAAAGCTTACAAAACTGTAAAAATATAGTTTATAGATCAAGGGAGGTAGGAGACTCATAGTGGTGCTCTGTGGAGGACCATATTTTAAATGTCACCTTGATTAAATAGCATGTGCCAAGAAGAGAATGAGCAGAATGGTTAAGGGTTTAGAAAGAAGGCCAAATAAGAAAATCCTGAACAAAGGAAATGGAATATTTAACCTGAGAAGAGAAAACCTTTAGGGATAGAATCATTCCCATAAAGTATATAAAAAGTTAGCACTTGGTAAAGAGAGTAGTTGACTTCTGTGTGGCTTCGCAAGACTTAACGGAAAATGTAAAAGGAAGAACATTTTGACTGAATATGACAAAATGACTATTAAACCTGCCCAGGAACATAACCAGCTGCTGTTACAGGGTAGTGAGTTCCAAATAAACATAAGCATTCAAGTAGAAAATAGTATCTGCCAGAGATGCTAGAATATTTAAAACTATACATATTGGCATAAGTATTACATAGCTGAGTTCACACATATTAAAAGAAAAAGATACTGATAAACACTATAACAGTGAGGTTGGGGAATATTTATATAAACATAATGATCCATATATACATATATAAAGTACTAGTCTGATATATTTCTGAAAATTCATCACTGGTAAAAACTGGATTCACAGTGTGACGGCAAAAACCTCAATTACATATACCAGTTAAATCTAACAATCAAAAGTGAAAGTTGCTATTATAGGGATAGAGGTTGTTCTAAGTGATTTTATGATTTTTAAAAATTTGTTTTTAATCCTACAAATCATGTTTGAAGGTCAGTCATATTTCTTACATTAAAAAAGTTAATTATCAATATTTTTCTATAAGCTTACAAGATTTTCATAAAAAAAAAAAGAGCAAAAGAAAATGGAAGAGGGAGAGAAACAAACCGAGTCAGTCAAAAATAAAAATCTAATGTGTTCAATTATTTCAATAAACCTACAGAAACCATCTTTTATCACATGTAAAAGATGCTTTCCATAATTCTATCTTACCTGTCTTTATTATAGCTATTCCACATGATACAGAAAATATCCAACAGTTTAATGTAATAAAATTCCATTTCATTTTAGATCTACATACATTTCAAACTGATTAGATGTCACCTTAAATAACCCTTCCACTCAAAAAAGTTGGCTAAGTCAGTTGACGCTTTCCATCACCATTAAATGGACAAATTTTATGACATGCAGATTTCCAGTTGGGCCATTACTTTAAAATAAACTCCTTACTTCTTATGGGATTTTTTTTTTTTTAATTCCCAAGGAACTTAAGCTTTCATGAATCAATTCAATACAACCACTATTACAGAGAGAAACAGTTGAAATTACATGCAGTGACTGCATTACATGCAGTTGAAATTACATGCAGTGACAGTCTGAGACAACTGCAATAACTGATTTTACTTCTAATAAGTATCAGTAAGTGAAAAGTAGTACTGAAAAAGAAAAATTATGGTACTAGCATTCTCTTAAAGTTTCAGATGTGTTAAGCTATCTTCAGAAGGAGAGAATGTGGCTCATGCCTGTAATCCCAGCACCTTGGGAGGCTGAGGCAGGTGGATCACCTGAGGTCAGGAGTTCGAGACCAGCCTGGCCAACATAGCGAAACCATGTCTCTACTAAAATTACAAAAATCAGCCAGGTGTGGTGACAGGTGCCTATAATCCCAGCTGTTCGGGGGACTGAAGCAGGAGAATTGCTTGAACCCAGGAGGTGAGGTTGCAGTGAGCTGAGATCACGCCACTGCACTCCAGCCTGGGCGACAGAGCGAGACTCCATCTCAGAAAAAAAAAAGAAAGAGAGCATGGAAAAGAAAACTTCAAATAAATCTTGAAAAATGTACAAAGTAATTTTACCTATAAGCAGGGATCTAATATTAAAAAATACTTTTCATAGTATAAACGGCTCATTCATTCAGAAAAACTTATACTAGCTCTTATCGTTGTAATTTAAATTATATTTAAGTTTCTAAAATGATTTGCAAATATATGAAACTTCAGATCCATCCTTTGAAAATACTAAAGCTTTAAACAATTTTCCCCAATGTTCCTTATACATACATTTGTACTGATTTTTCCATTTCTTTCTGTGACAACACTACTTAGAATTTATACATAATATTGGCTTAAGAAGTATGTATGGTGAGCAACTAAATTAATACTATTATTGCAAAATATAAAAGAAATTGGCCAAAACCTAATTAATTAATGAGAATAAAATTTCTACGAGGGCAGATCTTTCTGCAGCACAATTACTAGAAAAATGCCTAATACAAAATAGGTGCTTGTATTAGTATGTTTTCATACTGCTATAAAGAACTGCCCAAGACTGGGTAATTTATAAAAGAAGGAGATTTTATTTTATTTATTTATTTTTGAGACAGAGTCTCGCTCTGTTGCCCAGGCTGGAGTGCAGTGGCTCGATCTTGGCTCACTGCGACCTGTGCCTCCCAGGTTCAAGTGATTCTCCTGCCTCAGCCTCCCGAGTAGCTGGGATTACAGACCACCACGCCTGGCTAATTTTTTTATATTTTTAGTAGAGATAGGGTTTCACTGTGTTAGCCAGGATGGTCTCGATCTCCTGAACTCATGATCCTCCTGCCTCAGCCTCCCAAAGTGCTGGGATTACAGGCGTGAGCCACCGCACCTGGCCAAAAGAAGGAGATTTAACTGACTTATAGTTCAGCATCACTGGGGAAACTTACAATCGTGAGGGAAGGCGAAGGGGACGCAACACACCTTCTTCATAAGGTAGCAGGTAAGAGAAGTGCCCAGCTAAGGGGGAAGAGCACCTTATAAACTATCAGATCTTGTGAGGACTCCCTCACTGTCATGGAAACAGCATGAGGGAAACAGCCCCCATAATTCAATTACCTCCATCTGGTCTCTCCCTTGACACGTGGGGACTATGGGGATTACAATTCGAGATGAGATTTGGGTGAGGACACAGAACTTAACCATATCACTGCACAATAACTATTTCCTGCATAAAGTGAATGAAAAACAGTTAATTTCTGTTTTATAAAAACCTTGCTGGAAAATACAAAACTTCCCATACTTGAAAGAGGATCTTACAGAACCAATTTTGGGGTCAAAGTTTTGTATGTAAAATGTTTGTTTTGTTTTCTAATAATTCTGTTAAAAATAATAAAATTATTTTAATTTTAAATATAATTTTAAATATAATTTTAAAAATAATAAAAAAATAAAAATAATTCTGTTAAAAATTCTGTTGTTTAAAAATAAAAGTTTGTAATGTGGAATTCAAATAAACACTGCACCCTTGCCTTTTACAAGAAAAGCAAATTAAAATCTCATCCACTATGTTTTAAAGAAAATCAAAATCTAACATTTGACAGTAATCAGTATAAGCTTCCTTTGACCACAGCAAAGAAAAAGTCCACTTTTTCTATGCTTTTAAAGAAACTGGTATGCAAAAGCAACTGATTATAATTCAGTCTTCTCTCTCATTAAGCATGTATAGATTCTAATCATGAACATTTTCTCTCCATATCCAAAACAATAGTATCATTATGCATGACCAGAACAATCTAAATTTCTCCACAAAAAGATTCTGCATATAAATTCTCAGCATTTCAGCTCCTCTAAAATGAAGAGAGATTAAGATGATATATACAGAAAGGACCAGCCTAATTTGGAGAATATTCAAAGTGTACGACCCCATACCGTAGGTATTTCCTTCAAATAAAAAACGGCTAATGAAATACTGGACGTATCAAATACGATGTTTCTTCTGTGTTTCTTCTCAGAGTCGTTAGTCCAGGGAAAATGGTAAGAAATAATTATTTCTTGTATGTTAGTAATTCCTGATATGAATCCCAACTCACATTCACACTCTAGTCCCAAAACTACTGTGCTCCAGGCAACTGGCAATGACTTATTGCATACACAGAATCTGCTCCTGCCTCCAATACGTACTCAATCCCAGGGAGGATAGGTAAATAGTAGGAGAAAATTATGAATGACTTAAGTATTTGTGAGAATATCTAACAGCAATAAGGTTTTTAAAAATCCAATTTGTAGACATACTTATATACTGTATGTTTAAACACTTTTTAAAATTCTGGTGTGCAATCTCAAAATATCCATCTCCCCTGCAGAAATCTGCTCATCCTTTAAAATGAGTCCCAGTACAACTGTCTCCTTTACCCTACAAAACTGTACCCGGAGGACTTAAGCATTCAGTCTTCTGTATAGTCAAGGAAATTGGTTACACATATTTCACTCCAATTTGTAACGGAGCTATTAGTATCTCTTCCTAACCAGGTTATAATCACATGCAATGCAAGATCTGTAGATTTTTCTCTATTAAAAAAACTTATGAAGAACCTAGCATAAGTCTCAGTATATAACCAACAACAATTTATTAAACTAGATTTGGAATATTCTTCCTATGACTAATGCATATTATTGGTGACTAGAGGTAATATCCTTTGTTTCTTTGCCATGAATGTTTTTATTTACTATTTCTAAATACTATAGATACATAAATAATATATAATTATATAAATAATTTCTGAATCTTATTTTCATTCACTCAGAATAAAAAGTCAATTGAGATAGCTTCTTTCCTAGAAAAAAAAATCAAACAATGGATTTAGAAGCCTAAGAAATCTTGAAAGAGGAATCTTTTCCATATCAAGTGGAAAAAGAGATTATATAAGAATTTAATTGTAATTTTATATAGTAATGGACAAAACTTTTGGCCAATACAAATTTATACTTTAAACAAAAGGCTGATTATAGAAAATCTACACATTAAAATGTTAGAACAGAAAAATATTATTTATCTATTACAAAATAAAAACTAATCCCAAACTCTGTCCAGTAAAAAGGCTTATCACTTAAACTATAATTCTGAACTGCATTTGAGATGCAGCTAGTAGTGACAGGAGAAGAATACTGGAGTAGATACCAAAAGATCCAAGTACAAATTTTGCTTCCAATACCAATAGAGGGCCTCCTGGCATATAACGGTGATCAATATATGTCTGAATAATAAACAGATGAAGAAATGAAAGGTGTTAAGGGTTTATAATCCTTGATGATTAATTTATTTAATGTTTCAGCTCAGTTTCCATACCTACGAACTGACAGCAATAATTCCTTCACTACCTGGTTAAAGATTAAATAAGATGATATACATAAAAGAACATTTAAAATTACAAAGCACTATATAAATAAAAGTTATTTTATTGTAGTTAACATACCACCTTCTTATATTCGATATAGCAATAAAATTATACTGTTTCCTATTTTTTAAGCAAGCATAACAAAACTTCAAGAAAAAAGTTTAATATACATGTACATTAATTATATCACCATATTTCTTTTTCTGAAACATTTAAAAAAATCCATGTTGTTTTTGGGTAATTTAGCTAATAATTTTTACTGTGAGGTAATTGTAATTTTAATGACATTTTGGTTCAACTTATATTAATATTCTCTATTGCTTTTTAATCCCCTGAGATGCAGCCACTGTTTTTTAAACAGTTTTTTTAAGATTTTTAAGATTCATTTTTTTAAAAACTGAATCTAGAGATGCCAATTTCTGCATCCAATTAAAATTTGTCCAAATCATTATTAAACAGTCTCAAAACCTAAAAATTTTTAAAGCCCATTATAAGAAAGGCCTAATAATTTTTAGGTAGCTACAAATATAAATTGGATGATTCTGTTTCTAATCATCCATCTAATTTTCTTAAAGTTCTACATTAATTAAATTCATAAACTCTCTCTTGTTCAGACTATTCCTTTCCAGTCTAAATCTCAAATCTATCTATTAGGATGGCTGCATCACCTATTGTAGTAGTATTAGATCACTGGTCTACTTATGCTATCCCAGAATAAATGAGTCTGGATATTTTGTATTTGTTAGCTCTTTCTGTACGGATACATTCTACCTCACATGATGCTTCCTCATTCAATTTGGCCCCACATTCAAAGACCATATATAATTCCCCTAACATACAGAAACAGATTTATGGGATCTTATTTCCATCAGTCATTAGAAACACGCATTGTCTCTGTCATGCATTGTCTCTGATGCTTCTAAATCCGTATTTGGTGCAGCAAGTCACAGAAGAAACTTAAACTGAAATACCTACTTTATCTCCTAGAGGTAGCACTCACACAGGATATGAAAATGAAATATTTCCCCAACAATTGACATTGAATGAAAGGGAACTAGTTACCCTTCTTTTTGCTCCATTTCAAACAATAAAATTTAGAGGCTTGTTCCTCACACTCTGGTTTAAGCTGTCTGCCTCTCCAGTCTTCTGTCAAGGAATTAATGGTTTGGAAACTAACAATTAAATGCACTGGGTAAAACTATCTAATTAAAGGAACCCTGGGTAAATCCCTTTATAAAGTGAAAAATCATTTGACAATGAACACAAGCACTTCCTTATATATGTTTCACAGGTTTAAAAGTCATATTGAATGAACAGCACATTAATATCTCAGAATATTTCTGAATATTTCCATTAATTAGTTAGAATTTAAAGATCGACATACCAATTCCTGTTTGCTTCAAACGGCTGTCAATCATACATGTTAGGAGCTTGTTTTGAACTCAACAGGGTTCTGTGCTAGGAGTCATAAAATCATGGGTAGATTTTCTTGGACAAAATATGTACACAATCCATGTACTTAAGAATGGCGTATATACAGCTGACCCTGAACAACAAATGTTTGAACTGTGTGGACCCACAAACGTTTGAACTGTGTAGACCCACTTATACAGATTTTCTTTTGCCTTTACCATCTAACACAGCAAGACCAACCCCTCCTCTTCTTCCTCCTCTGAAGCCTACTCAATGTGAAGACAACAAGGATGGAGACTTTTATGATGATCCACTTCCATTTAATGAACAATGAATATATTTTTTTCTCTCTTAAGATATTCCCGTTAATATTTTTCTCTAACTTACTTTAAGAAAACAGTATATAATACATATACCAAAAGTGTTTATTAACTTATCGGTAAGGCTTCTAGTCAATAGTATTAGTAATGAAGTTTTTGGGGAGTCAAAAATTATATGCACATTTTCGACTGCACTGGGCTTGGTGACCTTAATCTGTGCGTTATTCAAAGGTCAACTGTATATCCACGTTCCGTATCTATCCCCACTGGAGAATAAACAAAAATGCCAAATACCAAGGATAAAATAAATACAATGCCAAATACCATATCTGATTCTTTTTTGGTCCTTGTGGGCAAGTTGGAGAAATTTGACTATGGTTGCCATGGAGTATCAGTCATAACTCCTTACTACTTAAGTAATTTCAAGTTTACTGTACTTGTGTGACTGAGCCATTTTTTTTTCTTGTCTTAAAAAAATGCTGTCAGAGTTGGCAGAAAACAGTAAAGAAAACAAATTTCCTGAACCATTTGTCAGTTGTGAACCACTTAGATTGCTGCCATCTAACAATGTTTAACTTAACCCACAAAATAAAAGATTTCCTTCCAATTCCTCTCAGTGCCTCCCTCCCCTCTAGATGCTTTCACAGCACCTTGGTCATATCCCACACTGTCTGAATTTTGATTTATCTGCTTCTCTGCCTCCCCTACTAAACTGCATATGCCTCAAGGATATGAGCTGTATCATCAAGGATAAAAGCTGTATCATTCATCTCAGTATTCCCAGAACGAGTAGAGTGTCTAGCACCAACTAGATGTTCAATAAAGACTTGGTGAGTTAATTTAAAAAATAAAAATTTACATAGCACCACTGATGATAGCAATGAAAGGCCAAGGGCTTTTTCAGAAAGTGGAAAAGCCAGCTGGGTGCGGTGGCTCATGCTTGTAATCCCAGCACTTTGGGAGGTCGAGGCAGGTGGATCACAAGGTCAGGAGATCAAGACCATCCTGGCTAACAGGGTGAAACCCCGTCTCTACTAAAAATACAAAAATAGCTGGGCGTGGTGCCAGGCGCCTATAGTCCCAGCTACTAGGGAGGCTGAAGCAGGAGAACGGCATGAACCCGGGAGACAGAGCTTACAGTGAGCCGAGATCGCGCCACTGCACTCCAGCCTGGGTGACAGAGTGAGACTCCGTCTCAAAAAAAAAAAAAAAAAAAAAAGTAGGGGGAGGGGAGCAAACTTACTAAGTGGTGTAAAAAGTAAAGTAGAGGTTCCTCTTCAAAGACCTTCCTCCCATCTAATTAGGAATAAATAATAACTTCTCTTAGAAGCAAAATTTATTCAAAGACCTGTGCTAACATTCTTAAATATCTGCTAGCTGTAATAAATAAATCAATGTACTTTATGTTCTTAGCTCCCACAATTTCGCCTAAATATTTGTCCTGGCATGCTTATACTGGTCCAAGCAAGCATTAGGTCATAGCTTGCTCCTCTTCCTTATTTGAAGGTGTTTTTACCTTTCTCAGCATTCCACAAGTTACTTCCTCCTTCCTTTGCTCTCCTCTACCTTTGCCTCTTTTTAAAAGTTCTAAGTTGCCAGCCAATAGGGACAAATACAGAATGTGAGGTCCTGTTCCAGCCAATGGAAACCAGACACAGCAGTAGGGTGGACCCGTCATGTTATAAATGACCCTGTCTCCTTTGTTCAGTGTACTCTCATGGCAAAACTGCTAGAGATTGTACCCTTTCTACAGAAAGTAAAAATGGCCTTGCTGAGGAAATTAAATTTATGTTCAAGTGCTATTTCTTTATGGCACCAGGGAACAAGCATTTCTAACAGGGGCAATCCACTGTGTTTACGTAGGGCCCATGTACAGTCTTAGTTAGGTCTGCCTGTTATATGCTAATGGTTGTGACGGAAATCAACTTCCAGTCACTTCAAATGCGAGATTTCTTATGAAAACTGAGTGTTACTTGAAATTTTTGGGCAACAAAGCCTCATTGCACTATTCAATATTGGAAAAAGTTACTCCTTCTGAAAACTGACATGTCAATTTTAAATTGGTATCAGTTGGTCAATAAGGACTTGAGGCTTTTGTAGAAAGCCATTTTATATTTAAGAAGAGATAAGGTGCTTCAAAAGAGCAATTAAAAAAATATTTATCTAAGCACTTATTGCAAAGCCCGCCCTTTGTTATTAAAACAAAAATGTAATCATCATTGCTTTAAAAAGTCCAAAAGTAAAGAAGTAACACCTCTTCCATTAAAAGCCCCAAGATTTATCCTTCAGAAAAAGTTTCTAGGTAACAGAAATAATACACCATGATTTTTCAAAGAAATTCTAGAAATTTTCAGAGGAAGTCAATAAAAGCAGTTTCCACTTTCTGAACACTTACAGATGCCTTAACTCCATTTACTTTGATCTAGGCCGCTAAACTCTTAGCCAAAACCTCTCTTTCTGAAAGGTGACCAACCTCCTTAATCTCACAAAAGCATTTCATGCTATTGACTACTGCATTGCCTTCTTCATGCTCTCTCCTGTACTACTCTGTGAGGCTGCACTTCTTGTTCTGCTCGCTGAAGCTCATTACTCTCTTCTTTCCAGTTCTTCCTCCAGAGCCTGAAGTTTTTAACCCTATTTTCTTTGAAATAGCATTCATGTTACTGAACTTGTTAGGGATGCGATGAATATCTGAACTGCCGGAGATGAATCCATAGGGGTGTGCAGCAACCTCAATTCTTGCCTCCTCAGAAGAAAGAATTCCACTGAAGGGCATAAGGCAGAAAAAGACACCAAGGCAAGTTTCAGAGTAGGAGTGGAAGTTTATTAAAAAGCTTTAAGACAGGAAACAAAAGACCATACACTTGGAAGAGACCCAAGCGAGAACTTTGGAGGTCAAGTGCGGTGTCTGACTTTTTGATTTGGGGTTTTATATGTTGGTATTACCTCCGGTGTCTTGTGCCCCTTTTACCGTGATCCTTTCCTTGGGGTGGGCTGCCTGCATGCCAGGTGGCCTGCTAACATTTGGGAGGTGAGCATGCACAGTGTGTTTACTGGAGGTGTATGCATGCTCAACCGAAGCGTTTTTCCCTTTTCCAGTGGAATGCCTCTGGAAGGTGATACTCTTGCCATTTTGTCTCTTAATGCACATGCCCAAGCCTACTCATCTAATTTGTGAGCTACCAATTACCAATTTCAAGTATTTTTATCTATTGTGAAACTCCTCTCTCCCTGGCACCTGAGATCAATTATCACTTTCATGTAACAACTGTGACCCACCAGGAAACTGCCTCTCCCTGGTGCTGGCTGCCAACCCTCATTTTTAGAGAGGCCTTGTGATAACTGCTGAACCATCACCTGATGATCGCCTGATATTCCTGGTGGGTGGAGAGTGGGGAGCCTCCTCTAGCCCAGCTCCTGCCTGGCTAGCTACTTACTGTAACAAACTCAGCTGTCTTGATGTCTTGTCAATGAGAATGAGTCCAATATTTGTTCCTCTCACCAAGTCTTTCACATTTCCAGCTGCCTTGTGAGGCATTCATCTGGATACAACATCATACCGGCCACTTAAGGATGACATAGCCAAAATTTAACATCCTCTTGTATTCTTTACATTTGCCACCCAGTGTTCCTAGACACTCTGGATCAAAACATGGGAGTCATCTTTGATTCCTTCTCATACTCTAACATGCATTAAGTCCTGGTGATAACACTTTTACAATGTCACACATCTTGTCATTCTCTCTACATTCCGACTTTCATTAATAACATTCAAGCCCTCACGACTACAAACCAGGAATACTACAGAAGCTCCTTGAATGTGTCTCCATCACCAGAGCATCTCTAAGTATCCTACGCTACAAGACTAGCCTTTTCTTCTGCAGAGCCTGTTCAAAGGAGTTACTCTTAATTTTCTACCACAAAGTCTAAACTCCTTAGTGTGCTATCATCAACCTTCTACAACCGGTTCTTTTCCTGTCTTTCCAACATTATCCCTATACTTAATTCTTCAAACCAGCAATTCACTTTTGTATATCTCATGCCTTTTCCTTGGAATTCTTCCTCCTTTACCCTATTTTGTCAAAATCAATTTTATCTTTCAAGGATGAAAACTAAAAGTTTTCTTGAATTATCCAATTAGAAATTAGTTCTATTCCGGCAAATGTCTTTACCCAATTGTCTTATGTCCCTTATTATAGTGGAAGTGAGAGGTGACAGCGTGCTGGCAGCCCTCCTAGTCCTCGCTCGCTCTTGGCGCCGCCTCAGCCTTGACGCCCACTCTGGCCACACTTGAGGAGCCCTTCAGCCTGCCGCTGCACTGTGGGAGCCCCTTTCTGGGCTGGCCAAGGCTGGAGCCAGCTCCCTCAGCTTGCGGGGAGGTATGGAGAGAGAGGCGCTGGCGGGAACAAGGGCTGCGCACGGGGCTTGCGGACCAGCGCCAGTTCTGGGTGGGTGTGGGCTCAGCGGCCCACACTCCCAACGGCCAGCAGGCCCTGCGGACCCGAGCAGTGAGGGGCTTAGCACCTGGGCCAGCAGCTGCTGTGCTCAATTTCTCACAGGGCCTTAGCTGCCTCCCCACGGGGCAGGGCTCAGGACCTGCAGCCCACCATGCCTAAGCCTTCCCTGCCCCCCCCCCCCCCCCCCCCCCCCTCCCCCCTCCCCCCTCCCCTTTCCCACTTCCCTCCCCAGCTCCCACGGAGCCTCCCTGATGAGCACCGCCTCCTGCTCCACGGCGCCCAGTCCCACTGACCACCCAAGGGCTGAGGAGTGTGGGCGCATGGCGTGGGACTGGCAGGCAGCTCCATCTGCGCCCCCGTGCGGGATCCACTGGGTGAAGCCAGCTGGGCTCCTGAGTCTGGTGGGGACTTGGAGAATCTTTATGTCTAGCTAAGGGATTGTAAATGCACCAATCAGCACTCTGTATCTAGCTCAAGGTTTGTAAACACACCAATCAGCACCCTGTGTCTAGCTCAGGGTTTGTCAATGCACCAATCTACACTCCATATCTAGCTAATCTGGTGGGGACTTGGAGAATCTTTATGTCTAGCTAAGGGACTGTGAATACACCAATCAGCACTCTGTGTCTAGTCCAAGGTTTGTAGATGCACCAATCAGCACCCTGTGTCTAGCTCAAGGTTTGTAGGTACACCAATCTGCACTCTGTGTCTAGCTGATCTGGTGGGGACTTGGGAGAACCTTTATGTCTAGCTCAGGGATTGTAAACGCACCAATCAGCACCCTGTCAAAACGGACCAATCAGCTCTCTGTAAAACAGACCAATTGGCTCTCTGTAAAATGGACCAATCAGCAGGATGTGGGTGGGGCCAGATAAGAGAATAAAAGCAGGCTGCCGGAGCCTGCAGTGGCAACCTGCTGGGATCCGCTTCTACACTGTGGGAGCTTTGTTCCTTCACTCTTTGCAATAACTTTATGCTGCTCACTCTTTGGGTCCACGCTGTCTTTACGAGCTGTAACACTCACTGCGAAGGTCTGCAGCTTCACTCCTGAGCCAGCGAGACCATGAACCCACAGGGAGGAATGAACAAACTCCGGACACACCACCTTTAAGAACTGTGATACTCACCGGGAGGGTCCTTGGCTTCATTCTTGAAGTCAGTGAGACCAAGAACCCACCAATTCCAGACACAGAAGCTTCTCTCATCCTTATTCCATGCCTGAAATCCTCCCATGGGGCCTATTATATAAGTTTGAATATAGGAGATCCTTAAAAATGATGGCCGAGTATTTTGGAAGTTGTCAAAACCCTTGCCTTCTTTTAAAAACATTTATAAATAAATACTGTTGAGAAACAAATACATAAAAGTTACAAAACTATAGGCTAGTATTCTGAACTTCCATTAACATGTTTACTAAGCATGCCAATGTGTGTTTGATTTAACCCCCTTTGTTGTTTAATAATGAAGTACAACCAACAGAGACAGCTCTAAGCCACACACAAACACATTTCATATTTCCAAATAAATGCTAACAGGAAAAGTGTGTTTCTATAGGATTTGACTCTACCAGTTAAAAATCGACAAGGACAAACCCTGTTGTCTCCCTACTCTCTGCAAAAAAAGCGTGGAGGTGTCATTTGTATTATCTCATCAGTGACAGTAAGTCATACATTTCCAAGCTCTTAAGTGTGGAAACACTAAAACTCAAATTTTGGTGGTGGGAGGATGTTAAATAGCATTTACTACTTCAGGAGCATAAGTAAATTCTGACATTTACCTTTTTCTCCCTTTCCTCCAATAATGTACTTTAATGAGAAAAATATGAGTCCTGCTCTGAAAACACAATAAATGCGACACCTTGAAAGAGAAGAAAGCAGTCTGGTGTCCAGCTGGGTGCCCAGTGCTGAGAACAACTGTCCAGACACACAAGCTGAATAGAGCAGGAATCATGACAGAGTAGGACTTGTAGCAGACAGAGGTGAGCCACACTGCAAGGTAACGAGCCAGATGTTTCCCCCAGCCCTGGAATAGGCCTGTTTCCCAATATCTGCAAGAGGCAGCAGGACCTTTTTGTTTGCCTTCTTCCTGGCTGTCATTTCATATGCTCACCCTCTAGGCCAGGCACTACAGTTAAGGTTTTAAGAGTAATGTCTCATTTATTCTGCAAGCAATCCTCTGTGAGAGAGACACTATTATTACCTTCAGTTGACAGATGTGGGACTGGTCTCAATAAATAAATAAATAAATAAGGGTGGTTATATTAAAAATTACTACTCTATAAAAGCAAAACAATACCTGCTCTGTAAGCAATTTTAGAGCCATTTGTGGTACCTAGGAATTATAAGATTTAGAGTATTTTATATAAATTGCATGATCTAATCTTCCCACATGAGCCTAAAATGACTTAATACTGTCCTGGTTCTGTCTACCTAAAATCCTTCAAAAACATGCAGTGAATATATGAGTAAGCCAGAAAACCACTGTCAGATAATTGAAAGCTTGATAAACCAGCGCCTATTATCTTTAAAATTGATTTAGCATCTAATTCAGAATTCAGAAAATAGATACTGATTTTTTTATACGCTTTTGAAGTGACTCTTTTTTTGTCTGCCTAGACCTTATTATACACAGCAGCCAACATATGTTGTGATACTTGAAGAAAACAGTGCTTCCTAAAACACCATGTATCAGGAGACCATACCAGAGGTGCTGCTACATGGTCACTTCTCTGTAAAATTCAGCCAGCCCATTCACTTTAGCAACAAGGAAGCCTATTTCTCTGGAGTACATAACAGTGATTGTCCAATTCATTATGCTACAGAAGTGTAACAATTGTCTTGGTGAATAAAACAATGTGAAGACAGCCTCCCACAAGTTTTATTAAAATTGCAATTAGCAACACACTGCTTCACAACAGTAACACCTAGGCTATATGGGAAATATTTCAAATCATTTTCCAGTGGTATAAATAAAAATTTCAAGATCACTTGTGGAACACCCATTATGTTTTTTAAAATGGCAATCAGTGTTGCAGAAAGCAAGGCAGGAAAGATAATGATACTACAAACAATGTAAAGTATGAATAATACAGTCTGCATTGGAAAGGCAACTAAAAACTTCAGATCCTCTGACATAAATCACAGCAGGAACCAACATTTAGTCTTATATTATACAAACATATCTTAAATAATTGTTATTATAGCCAACTTTTATTTTGAGCTCATTATATCTATTCATGAGATGAATTCAATAAAATTTCACAAAAATATGAAGTAGGAACTTTTATATCCCCATTTTAAAGTTGGGGAAACTGAGGCTTAGAGGGGTTGAGTTACCTGACCAAGGTTATAACCAGTGGCTGGTAAGTTGCAGAACTGCACTTATATCCCAGTCAGACTCCCAATACAACCTGCTCTTGGTCTTTAGACCACTCTGCTTAATAGAACCAGCCTGAGAAGAAACAGGCTCGGGCAGAAGTTTCGACCACAGTTCAGCCAAAGCCTCCTCCTGCTGAGGAGGAGGCTGTCACTTAGAACAACTTTATTAAATATGTTATGCACTATATATACTTTTCCCCTAAGCTTACCACCATAACAAAGTTATTCTTAGACCAACTACTTACATTAAACTGCTGGAATAGGCTAAAGTTATTTTTATTATTTTCACCAAAACGTAAAGGAGGCTGTTGTGTAAGTTAAAATGCATGTAAAAGACTGTAAATAATTACTCATTTGTTTTGGAGTAAATGCCACTAGCTTTTCTTGAAAATTTTCACTACTAAAACAAGAAGCCAAAGGGCTCAATTTACCATGAGAGCCTTCAGCTGGGGTATCAGTCTATTACAGAACTAATTTTTACAGCAAATACAAATCATTCTTCAGCCTTGTTTCAAGATACCTTAGTAACCAGCTCTATGTTTTTCCCTCAGTAATTCTCAGTGCTTTCACTGAAATACAGGATTGCAATGAATTCAGCCAGGTCGTCCTGGCTACAAATAGTCTCCTCCCAAAACTCCACCCCCACCTCAACCCCAATCTTATTAAAATCCAGCAACTCAAAAGGCCCATGGGAGGCCGCTCATACTCACTTCAGATACACACGCTGAGTGCCATCTATGTGGCTGGCCCTGTTCTAAGTTTCCGGTGTTCTGGTATTCTAACCCATCTTACTACCTCTGAAAAGCCAAAATAGCTGATAACTCATAAACCTAAATCTACAACATATAAAAGCAAAGCAGTGGAAATCACTTAATCACGTTCTCCACTGTTATCTTAGTTTGCTTTGTCCTTCTGTAACCAAACACTGGAGACTGACTGGGTAACTTACAGAAAAATGTATTTTCTCACACTTCTGCAAGCTAGGAAGTCCAAGATCAAGGACCCGGCAGGTGTGGTTGTCTGGTGAGGGCTGCTGTCTGCTTCCAAGATGACGCCTTGTTGCTGCATCCCCAGAAAGGGAGAAACATCGTGTCTCCACATGGTGGAAGGCAGAAGGGCAATCTAGTTGAGTGCTCTTGAAGCCTTTTTTTTTTTTTTAAGGGTCATAATCCCAATTCACCAGGGAAGAACTTTCGCGGCCTAATTACCTCTTAAGGGGCCCATCTCTTAGTACCATATTGTCATCATACTAGTTGACATCATATTGTTAACACCTGAATTTTGGAAGGGATGTGAACAAACCATAGCACCTGTGGAAACCAATGTTCTTTTAAGGCAAACCTATCTCTACCCTTCAGATGCAAATACTAGGTTAAATACAGGACCATGATATCAACATATGACTGAGAGTTTTCTATAGTGGATATAACATACAGAATATACAGGATGTCTTATCATATAATTTTTTTAACTTCTTTTTTTTGGGGGGGATGGAATCTCACTCTGTTGCCCAGGCTGGAGGCTGGAGTGCAGTGGCACGATCTCGGCTCACTGCAAACTCTGCCTCCCAGGTTCAAGCGATTTGCCCACCTCAGCCTCCCGAGTAGCTGGGATTACAGACACGTGCCACCAAGCCCAGCTAATTTTTGTATTTTTAGTAGAGACGGGGTTTCACCATGTTGGCCATGCTGGTCTCGAACTCCTGACCTCAAGTGATCCACCTGCCTCAGCCTCCCAAAGTGCTGGGATTACAGGCATGAGCCACCATGCTGGGCCAATTTTCTCAACTTCGGATTCAAGTGATTCACAGATGAACTCTTCTATGTTGGCTTACCTCTCTTAGAATCCCAGCCTCCTTTTATTTATTTTTCCAAAAGATTTCCATTAGCATCACTGCTACCTTTTCTTGAGTGGTTATTACAAGGCAGAGACTATTGGTAGCTTTATATAAACATTCACAAGGATCCCATGATAACTAACTACTTCTTTTCTGCAAATGGCAAAACTGCAACTTACATCAGTTGGATAACATTCCCAAAGTCAAACAGTCAATAGCTAAGGCATGTCTCTCCGGGTTCACACTCTATTCTCTTAATAAATATACTTTCAAGATGTGGTTAAATTCACCTTCTCAAATTGGAAAATCATTGATTATGGTAATTGGAGTAATGACCATTTTAATATGCTTATAATAGAAGCCTTTTAAGAGGTGGTAATGCAAATACCTCATTTGACCTAACACAAAATAGAACCATAGATGCTTTTAAAAAATAACACACACACACACACACACACACACACACATACAACCAGCAAAATTCACAAGATTTAGAGTCCTTCACTTGTTTGTGGAATCAAAATTCTATAAATATGCAGGGCAGAGCTTGGCCTGCTCTATGAAATGTCACTAACAATATACCTCAACTTGTGTTTCCCCCAACACAGGCCCTTTTTCTCTGTGTGAGTTGGTAGATGGGGAAGAGGGGAAACATGCATCATTTAATACCTTTCAAGAACAAAAGACGAACCAAATTCCAATGACAAGCAGTAAAAAGAGGGAGGACAAAGGATGAGGGGAGGAGTGAAAAAGGAGGGCACCCCCGGAGTCGACACTAGCTGAACAAATTGCGGGCCTGCGCCCTGTCCCACATGCCGGCTGAGGCCAGCGGGCTGCCCCAGGACCAAGTCACATGTGCCCTCTTCTCACACATCAACAGAGCCTGTGCAAATAAGTGAGCAGTCACAAGTGAGTGACTGAAGCACCCTGGAGCCATCAAATTGTAAAGAAGGGCTTCTATCAGAAAGCTGAAAATCACATACTGGGGGCACAAAGCAGTTGATATTGAAAAACGTCCCTAGGGATCAAGAAAGCATAAAAGTTAAGTCATTTTCTCAAGTCGCATATACAGTAGATAAGCCTATTAAGAACACTGTAAGCTATGCTAATTGGTTCAGAGGTTATATATCTCTTTTGTTTGTTCCAACTGAGCCTTCACATGCTGCAGTGAATTGGGGAAAAAGACAGTGTAATAAATCTGTCTGAAACAAAACAGCATTAGGGTTTGAAAGATGCTAATGAGCTGCAGTGTTCCAACTTGAAAACTCCCCTTCCCACCCCCACACTATATAGCTTCTAAGTCATTTCTAACAGCACGGGAAGAAGGCATTTAAAAATTCTTCAACTCCTCATGCTGTTAATTTTTTATTACAGCTAATACTTTTAAAATTAAATCAAGTGTCATTTGACAGAGTTACACTAGTCATTTATAATGAAAGCATGTTCTTCTACATATAAAACATTAGGGAAATATTATATTTGCATTTTGTCATTGGAAAACTCAATGAACATTAATTAAATAATGCTTCTTAGAACTTACTATTTTCAAAGTAAATCTGTCCCTACATTTAGAACTGAAGATTTATTCTAATTTTGAAAAAAATAAAAAAGACTGAGTCAATTGATTTTGATTTCTTATCCTGAGAAAAAGATGAAATGGGGCATGTAAATGAAAGCATGACGAAAAGTATTAAGTCCTTTAAAAATGTTAAATATTATTTTGAGATCTTAAGAACCCAAGAACCAAAAGGTACTAAAAAAGGAAATAATGTTCTATCCCTTGCATCAGCAACAGTTAGCTTTGTGTAAATAGGTAGTGAGGACACTGTGGAAACGATTCTGAATAAATAGCCATGCTACCATTGTGTAATTAAACCCTGCAGTGGTTATGCGCATATATGTGTATTCATTCTATCAAAAGGTGCCCTTACAAAGTAAACATAAAAATATAGCACACTTTAAGAAATCTCAGAGGAATGCCTGGACAACATGTATTAATTTTCTTTGGCAAAAATTAATCACATTTTGTGGTCTGATTTAGATCTTCAGCACACTTTAATTTACCATAATTAAGCTAGAACTGTACACATACTAGGTGGCAAGTACTATATATCTTCAAAAAAATAAAAGATGAATATGAGAATATTCATCTCCAGAATCTGTATCATGTGAAAATAAAATGTAAAGTAACATCTAGAGAGGCCAGGTGCAGTGTCTCAGGCCTAGAATCCCAGCACTTTGAGAGGCTAAGGTGGGAGGATCATTTGAGGCCAGGAGTTCAAGACGAGCAGAAGCAACATAGCAAGACCCCCATCTCTACAAAAAATGGAAAAAAATAAAAAATAGCTGGGTGTGGTGATGCATGTCTGTTGTCCCAGCTACTCAGGGAGCTGAAATGGGAGAATTGCTTGACCCCAGGAAGTTGAGGCTGCAGTGAGCCGTGATCACATTACTGCACTCCATCCTGAGCGACAGAGCGAGACTCTGTCAATTTAAAACAAACAAACAAACAAACAAACAAAAAACCCAATGAGGAGAGCAGAGGGAATAGAAAGTGACTGTTTAATGGGTACAGAGTCTCCTCTGGAGGTGTTGACATGTTTTGCAAATAGATAGAGGTGATGGTTGCTCAACATCATGAATGTACATACACTTTAAAATGGTAAATTTTATGTTATGTGAATTTCACCTCAGAAAAAATTACAGTACTGAACTCTAATTGATAGAAAGATAGGTGCTTTATACAGAGCATTTTGTTTTCAGTCTTGATAATAATGCTAATGTATCATTAGCCCCATATTCAGATAAGAAAAACCAAGCAAAAGCGGGCACATCGCAACACCGCAGTCAACAGATTTTAACTCAAGGCTGTTCACACTCTTTCCCCTCTACCTCGCTGCTTCTTGCTTCTGTGGGAATTTCCCAAGCAGGTGGGTAAGAAAAAAAACACTCTTGATTAAATCAGAACAGCTCAGCAAAGCACGGAGCAGGGAAGTATATGTCATGTCATGTTCTGAAAATGATAAGAAGCTTAGAACGGTAACAGTTGGGGCAGGAGAGCAATGAAGATAAAGGGTAAGCAGCGGCTGTGGAGGTAAAGCTTACCAAAGGTCCTCTATGCTTTGTCTTGTTACCTACAGCAGTAATTCTCAAAAAGTGTCTCAAAATCACTGGCAGGTTTCCTAAAGTACAGATTTCTGATTCACTTTGTCTAGGGTAGTGTCTGAGAATTTACATTACTAAAAATTTACCAACGATGTTGATGCTGCTGGTTCAGTGACTATAACTTAGGAACTTCTGGCCTATAGAATAATCGGAGGTTTTTAAGTAGAAAAGCAACATAATTTTATGAATATATATAACATTATATATGGAAAAGTTATCTTGCAGTGGTGTTACTAAATCCCTTCCCTTCTGAAGTTGGTATTTATCAGAAGGAAAAGCCTTTGTACCACTTTTTCTGTGACAAAGAGCATAGCTCTCACTTGTGTTAGCGCTAGGTCTGATTCTTATATCTGAGACTATCTGCCTGCCTTAATTTCACCATTCATTCCATAACTTTTAGAAATATATATAACATTTTATTTAGGACTGGTAGCAGAGAATACAGACGAGATTACTGCAATGTCCAAAGTAAAAATAAATAAATAAAAAAAACTAGGATAACAAAAATAGGGTTTGGAGGTAGGGATGTCACGACCTACAGCTATATGAGTAAAAATAAAAAACCTTAGTAATATAGAAAGATAAAAAAGCTCAAGAATTGGAATTACATAGTATGGGAATATACTTTTTCTCGAAGTAGAGACTAATTAGAGGAGAAGTCATGTAGAAAGAATAGTCAAAGATAAGCTATGTTTCCATGAAGGAAAAGCAGAAAAGAGAAGCATCTGGTCCTACAATACAGAAGCCCAGAGATGATGCTCACCCCCATCCAGGTCACTCAAGGTATGGATGAGCTCACTCAACTGGCTCCCCTAAACAGGGGTAAAGTGGCACAACAGCATCCCAGCAATTACGACATTCTGTTTGAATATTTCTTTTTCAAAGGGAAAGAGGCAGGGAGGTAAACAAAAGAAGAAATTTTTCTTTTTTTCATTTTTTTTTTTTGAGACACAGTTTCACCCTTATTGCCCAGGCTGGAGTGCAAAGGTGTGATCTCGGCTCACTGCAGCCTCCACCTCCCGGGTTCAAGTGATTCTCCTGCCTCAGCCTCCTGACTAGCTGGGATTACAGGCACACATCACCACGCCCAGTTAATTTTTTGTATTTTTAGTAGAGACGGGGTTTCACCATGGGCAGGCTGGTCTGGAACTCCTGACCTCAGGCGATCCGCCCACTCTGGCCTCCCAGAGTGCTGGGATTACAGGCGTAAGCCACTGCGCCCGGCCATAAGAAGAAATTTTTCAAACGCATTGAGTGTGGTCCAGCAATTCACTTCTTCCCAGGAAAATCAATATCCTCTTCTTGTGAAGAGAATTCATAAGAATAATTTTTTTAAAAATGCTATCAAATGACATTCCAAACCAAAGTCAAACAAATTACTGGCATTGTGAGAAATTTCAAATATTGAGTCTCTCAAAGAGGGACAGTAAACTGTAAACAGAGAGAACCAACTCCTACAGGCCGAATCCACCCCCTCACAATTACAGCAATGAAATCCTTGGTTCAAAGCCCTGGGCTCAGCATCTGAAAGCACAAGACTGTCCATGACAACATGGCCATGGACAGTTTACCCATCTTTTTTTTTTTTTTTTTGAAGAGACAAGGTCTCACCCAAGCTAGAGTGTGTGGTGCAAGGAACCTGTGAGCTCAACTCATCCTACCTCCTCAGCCTCCTAAGTAACTGAGACCACAGGCACACACCACCACATCCAGCTAATTTTTTGTTTTTGTAGAGATGAGGTCTCACTATGTTGCCCCAACTCCTTGCCTCAAGGAATCATCCTATCTTGGCCTTCCAAAGTGATGGGATTACAGGCATGAGCCACTGTGCCCAGATAGCTTACTCATCTTTACTGAGCCGCTTCCTCCTCCGTAAAATGAAAGATAACAATAATAGTATTTGTCTTGCCTACTTCACCAGTTAGATGTGAAAAGCAAATATAATAGAACACAGAAAGCAAACTGAGGGCATAAAGCAAACTCTTAGTCTATGTATTCCTATCATGATCTTACAATAGATTCAAGGTTACATTCAAAGAGGGAAGATGAACCAAATGTCCATAAGTTAGGATTCTTCCTATCTTACTAATAACACAAGTTTCTTTAGATTCTCTGCCTTTGTTCACAGTTCACTGTTTCATCAGAGGTGAACATGAATCAGAATTGTTTGCATATTCCAGTGGTGAGCCTGGCTTAGTCTATATTTCTATATAATTTAAATCAGGGGTGGCATTTTACTTCAAATAAATATTAATCATACCAGATGAAAGGACAAACTTTGTTTAATGAATCTTTCCATTGTTCATGTTGCTAATTCATCACAGTAATATTAATTTATAGAACCCATCAATCTGTGTGTCTGCTTATATTGTTTTAAATGTTTCTTAACCATTATAGTATACTTAAGCCTATTTGTTCCTCCCTCTTTATTAACAACCTCTAAAATTCAGCATACACACAATTAGAGCCCACAGGTTGCAATTCTCTTTTTACCCCTGACAGAGTTCTAGATGGTCATGATTGCTTGGCAAAGCTCCACCTCCTACACCTGCAATTCACAAGATTAGAAAACCCATTTAACTTTATCATACATATCAGACACTGGTTTCAAAAAGACAAAAGGGTGAATCTGGAGACTTGAGGAAGCCATTTGGCAAAAGGAAGCCAAATCACCTCTAAAAAGCATTACCTCAAAGAAGCATCCCTAAATGAGTTAGGAGGAGCTGGTGACAGACAGAAGTAGGTAACAGGTTTTCCTTTCTTTTATTTATTTATTTTTTGTGGCAGAGTCTCCCTATGTTGCCTGAGCTGTTCTGAAACTCTTGGGCTCAAGTGGTCCTCTGCCTTGGCCTCCCAAATTGCTGAGATGACAGGCCTGAGCCACTGCGCCAGGCCAGGCTTTCCTGTAAAAGTCCATTCAGAACTTCTTGGTTCTGAAAGTGAAGAGAGAGAAAAGCTGCAGGAGTTTAGAACTTCAGCACCCTGGAAAGAGAAGAAAAGCAGAGTAGGCCAAGAACCTAAGAGCAGGGCAGTGCTTAAGGTGAGTGCAAGGAGATGTTAAGGATGTGATTATACATTCTCCAGAGATGAAAAGGCCAGGACATTAGCTCCTGAACATGAAAAAGGTCTGGGAAGGCTATGAGGGAGAGGAAGGTAAGTAAGGTAGTAAGTTTTTTCTTATCCTTCTAGGAGATTGTAACTAAACAAATTTAATAAGGTAAAGAGACACGCAAAATATAAGTGGGGAGAAGAGACATATTTACCCAGCATTGCTAACCCACCACTCAAGCAACCCCACTGTGCTCTTATTGCTGTTCCTAGGCTACCAAACCTTGCAGTAAAAAGTTAAAAATCACGTGCCCATGAAAATTCAATTTGTGCCACCTAAATTCAACTTCACTAGTAGTTACCAATAGTTGCAATGATGTAAGAATTTTGAATATTTCCATTGCATGTGTAGAAAAATACTTATTTCCCTTACTGTAAATATTTATATAAAGGGTCAGAAGGTGTATTGTAATATCGTCTCTGTACTCAAATAGCATTGCTATAACTTACCCCCAAAATAAAAAGCACTTTACCTAAAAGATGTTTCCAAAATGATACATATTTTTATTAAGTCATATTTAAAATATGGTAGCAGATCTGACTTTTTTAAAGAAAATCCTTAACAGACGTTTTGTAAGAAAATCATTTAAATGTAAGGACACTGGAAAGTCTGTTCTCATCTCACGCCGAAATACCACTTTTGGAAGCCACATAACTACGTTCTTAAAAGAGGACATACATTCTCAAGATGAAGTAAGGAAGGAAAATTTTAGCCTACTGTTGGTCTAAGGACATTTACTTTTTTAAAATTATTATTATTATTATTATTATTATTGTTATTATTATTTGAGATGGAGTCTTGCTCTGTCACCCAGGCTGGAGTGCAATGGCGTGATAGCTTGGCTCACTGCTACCTCTGCCTCCCAGGTTCAAGCGATTCTCCTGCCTCAGCCTCCCAAGTAGCTGGGACTAAAGGCACACACCACCACGCCTGGCTAATTTTTTTGTATTTTTAGTAAAGACGGGGTTTCGCCATGCTGGCCAGGCTGGTCTCAAACTCCTGACCTCGTGTGATCCACCCAACTCAGCTTCCCAAAATGCTGGGATTACAGGCGTGAGCAACGGCGTCTGGCCAGGACATTTAATTTCTAATATCTGTTTTTAATCTGCTAAGAGTATTACAGAAATACAAATCCATACTGACATCATAAAATGAATTAGGTCAAAGATAATTTTAATGGATAAAGATTTTAAGAAGTAAATCTAACTTAAGCAACTGTCTGAAAAAATTTAGCAAACGTTTCAGGGAAAAATATAAATTCATTTACATATAACTAGGTTCTATATTTTTTTCAAATCCTTCAAGAATAAAGTCTAAACCTCATTACAAACAATTCCTTAAATATCCCCTTTCCAACTCAGAAATAGTTAAAACAACAAACAAGCTATCCCACATGTAAAATGGAATTCAGCGCAGAAAATAAGTCCAATGACATTTCATAAATAATGTCCCTTAGCCACCTCATTAGACTCACACCATCTAAAATTAACTCTGGGAGAAAAAACATGAAAGATAGAAAATGATAAAAACTGCTTTGTCTAGTAGATAGTGAAAATATAAATATGAAAAAGTTTCACCAGTTTCCATATTGGGTATGATAATTAAAATATATAAACCTAGCCCCCAACCAAAACATAGTATTTGAGAGAAACAGCCTGATAAAGCTCTCTGAACAAACAAAATAGTGTTAGGGCTAAATACAAACTGTATGGTTATATAGGCTCCTATAATTAAACACTTTTCATTTTCTCTAGCTTGTAATAAGAAAGTAGGTATGCATGAGGAATTTATTGTAAAATGCCATATACATAAATCAACTACAGCATAGCTGAGGAGTAAAAATGTTCTAACAAAAAGAAAAACTTTTATTGTAAGACCCCTAGTACATGGAGTGGTTCCCACTTCACAGTACCCCAACAAAGACTAAGGAAAATCTCTTGTTAAGAGCTCTAAGGAGCTGCAGACACTTTCTACAAAGACGCCAGGCCCAGATCACTGTGGAGACAAAGGGAAGAGATGTACCAAGCAGTGTTCTAATCAAGGAATTCCCAGTAATAAGAGTCTAAAAAGTAAACATTTAACACTAATTCATCAGTGTTACTTCAAAATAATGGCAGATGCTCATTTTTTTACCCCAAATTTAATCAAATATATTTTTTCACTATCAAAAAATACCAGCTGGAGAAGTAATTTTCAAAGTACAAATTGGAGAAAATTAAGTCAGCACCACTGATCTCTACGTCAATGTGAATAAAATGACTACAATACAAAGAATCACTTCTGAACAGTGAGAGCCATTATAATTTATTGGGCAACATATAATGTACTATACCTTGTGATACCTTTCCATTATCGCCTTATACCATTATTTAAACTGGGGGAGGGGAGACTAATCATTTATCTTTTCAGGTGTGTGTGTCAATCATTTCTCAACTAGATTATAATTCCTTTGAAGAAGGAAGCTAGAAAGTAAGATGTTTCCTTGCATTTTTTTTTCTAACACTTTGCATCCATGCAGATACATATTAGATGATTTTCTCTATGGCTTCTTAATGGAAAGGAAATCTAAGGCAATAGCACACAGGGAGATCAAGAAAAGAAAGACATCAGCAAAACTTAAAGCAGGTAATCAGAGCCAGTTAACTTTCTGTATTGTTCGACAGGCAATGAAAAACACTTAAAAGACCGTAGCCCCTGCAGCAACCAGAACATGGGAAGAAATCTAAAAATCAGAAAAGGACACAAAACAAAGTAGTCTTGCCACACTTAGAATTTCAACATACTTAAATCGAGATGGTGACATAAACTTCTACCCAGTGCCTTTCACCCATTTAGCAGCTATTTAACAAATATCTGCAGAAATGAACCAAATCCTTTAATGAACAACGATAATCTCTGAATCACGGTCTCTAGAATCAAGGAGACTAGAGAATTCCAAAGTGACAAAGGGAACCATGTTTCAGGGTTGTAAATCAGGTTAGATAGTGAAAGACTGCCATTTTAATCTTCAATATCATTATTTTATTTAGGGCATTTGGGATTTGAGAATGAATGTGGTAATAAACCATTCCTTTTGCTGCTGCCCTATCTTGTGAAGTCTGCTTAAATTATGCAGTCCAACAACAGGCAGACAAATATGAATGGACATATATTTTGCTAAATATATTTTCCTGTTTGAAAACAAAGAGCTTTACTGCCAGCAACTTGGTAAACTAAATAAAAGTCATGTGATACACAGAAAAGAAAAAGTTACATTCTCACATTCCAGTGCTCTAATAATATGCCCTGGTTTGTTTTTATTTTGTGATTTGTTTGTTTTGTGGAGGGGGGGGTGTTTATTTTGGATTAAAAATTAAAATAGCTGAAACCAGAAAGAATAAGAGGGCTCAGGATTAAGCACAGGGTAGGGAAACTCCTTCCCGACTGCATTTCTCAATCCCTTTGGTATCAAAGCAAAATGGAGTTTTCCCTCTAAGTCTTTCTTATCTAATGTTTTAGGGCTCAAGAGATTCCCAGCAGCTTCCGGGTCTAAAGAGAGGCCTCAAAGCAAAACTGAGTTCTTTTCCATTGGCATGGATCTCTATGAATCCTATACATGACTACGCCTTTAAGAGAAGCAAAAACTATTAAGAAAAGTCTCTTCCCTTCTATGCCAGGTAATAGCCTTCAGTTGTTCACTCTTATTATTCCCAATTGGAAACTGAACAAAAAGACACAGAAATTGTAAACTAAGCTATTTTCTGAAAATTCTAAAATGGCTGGAACCAAAACCAAACAAACAAACAAAAATAAAACAAACAAAAAACAGACACACACGCAAGGAAATCAGTGAAACTCAGAAAGCTGCAGGGCAGAATTCTGTAATAAAACCAGTGTTCTCCACCAAAAAGTTAATATGCTGTTAACTCCAGTTGAAAATACGCTGGAAAAATTAAAACCCCCAAATACAAAAATGAAGTATGGAATCACTCTGACAACATACTAACCCCATATTTCCCAACTACTTTCAGACTTCAAGACGGATGTTAAAAGGAAGTTAGACTTCGCCTACAAATAGAGGTGGCTTTAAGGTGAATGAGAAAGAGAAAAGCTAGAAGTCTTGCTTCCTTTTAATGTTCACAACTTCAGCTTTCCCATTGGCAGTAAAGCAGGAAACCAGGCCCCAGTATCAAATTGTACCCCTCTATTTTCTACTAGGTAGGAGGAAACACCGATGTATCGGGCCATGAGATCACAGTAATTACATGAGACCTAATACCCAACTCCATGTAGGAGATATACTTAACCATAATACACCATGTCAATTTCATGTATCCTTTCCACTTAATATGCAGGTTCTCCCAACACACCTTCTCTAAGATACAGTCCCCTAGCCAATGCCTTTCAAAGGGGCTTCCACACACCAAAAAAGTAAAGAGTTGCACAAAATAATTAACTGGGGTACAGGAGAAATATCTGGAACTTCTATTTCTGTCACATTATTTGGGTTTCCATTTATTTTAGACTTATAATATTCAAAATATATTATTCAAGTATTATTTGTGTATATTTTTAAATATATATGTAGTATACATGTGTTTTGGAATGATGATGTGAACTGGTTAAAAAAAAACTACTCCAGTTTACAGCAGGCCCACTCTACATATTCATGTCTGCTAATAATTAATGGAAAATATAGCTATAATCAGAATTCTCATCATCCGTGTACTCCATTCTACAACTTGTAGAGTATTGTTATAAACATTCTCATGTATCACAATCTTGGACATAGCAGGCAGAGAGAGGTGCAATCCCATATTTCAACAATTGAGCAAACCAACACTAGGAGAGAACCATTTGAGGTTGATTGCTGCTTTGATCCTCCACCTCCCCACCCTTTCCAGTTGCTCCTCCATTCCTTCGCTTCATTTACTGCAGAAGCTTGTACCCTTGAGAAAAAAATCACCCCCTTGAGGATCCTTCAAATGGTGGAGAAAATAAGTAAGCTAAATTCTTCATGAAATGACAACTTAGTAGGAAGCACTCTTCCCCCGGATTTGCATTAAACACATAACCATACTTCCAGCCAGATTTTAAACCCAGATGAAATCATAAATGTAAATCCTCCACTTAGAAGAATGTGAATTTAGGCATAAAGAAAAATCAGTAACCTACTGAAGAAAAATCCACAATCAGAATCTTACAGCTGGGACACATTTCTACTCACTGGACTACAAAATATCCTAGTGTCAGATCAATGGCAACAAAAGGGAAGGTTTGCCTCCAGCCAACCCCTTTTTATATGAGAAGGAGACAAGAGGCAAGGGAGGATCTTCAGGAAGGCTTAGAAGCACTCTGTCTGCCCCCCACCACCTCCCTCTCTCAGACACACACACACACACACACACACACACACACACACACACACACACACAGACACACATACACACAGGCATATACCTTCTTGTAAAAACAGCTACAAAAAAATTATTTAAAGGCTGAAAACCTACCCAGCACCAACACAAAAATACGTTTATCTTCTAATACTATGAATTGTTCTAAGGACTTCTATTTAAATGGCCAGCCCTACTTGCTTTTTTTAATACCTATTAATTTCCCTCAAAGTCCAGGAGATTATTCAAACCCATTTAGCATCCAAGGTCATTTGCCCTTAATTGAAGCATTTCTAATCAAAAATTCTAATGTACCCTGTTTTCATTGTGAATGAAACTACATAAACAAGTTTATCAAGCAAAGTAGCTTGTCAACATTATATTTATTATACCCATGAAAGACTAAATGAAGGCATTTCCCTCTATAAACTCCGTATCTCGTCTCTGTGCAAAGGGAACATTCAATAATTTTTGTTAATTTCATTGCAATAAATGTCACATTATCAAAATTAGAAATAAAGAGGCTACTCAGAAGTAACTCAAAGGCACTGTGCATCACACAAGCCTTGAAACATAACGCCACAAATAGCCATCCACATTGTACTCAGTCTAGAAAGGGTAGAAAATATCAATGTCCATAGGACACAGATTTATTTTCATTATCCTCTTCTTGGAGATAGTGTGGTTCAATGACTATGCCAATTGCTGATCTCAAAAGTTCTGTTTCAGAATGTGCCTTTGTACTCAGCTCTCCAAAGTGATCATGAGTGAGATCTTTGACTTGTACAAACATCAGTTAATACTTCCATAAAATTAGGCAGGAGGAGTATCAGAGACAGTATTGGCCAAAGAGCTCTGTTTAGAGTTCCTGTTCCTTCCTTTATCCAAACACTAGGAAGGCCAGCAAAGCTCTCAGCTGAAATGAAGATAAAATGTCTACTGAATAAAGCCTCTAATCAATTCTGAGACCTATATTTAGCACAATCAGATACATATCATACATAGAGTCCACTGATTTTTTTCCTTTTGTTCAATCAGTTTAATCAAACAGTAGATAAACATAATATAAATATTTCTTAACCTGGGACTATTTAACTGTCCTCTCTTTTTAAACACTCTTGCCCTATCTTTATCCAGTGTTCACAGTGGGAGGAGAGGCTGAGATGATCTGTTTTTTTAGGTCCTCAAAGTTAAGTTTTCCTAAGGAGCATCCAGCCATCATTAGGAAGCATCAGAGTCAAATATTCAATCCTTCATTGTTTATTTATTTATGTTAATGGCGTGACTGTTACATATTTCTAAATAAATAGAAGTGTTAAGAGGCTTTTCTCTGGGGATGGGGGAGGTCTTCAATTCTACCAATTTAGCTTAAGACCACCAATGTGGTCTCTGGAGAAGGCCCTGCTTTCTAAAGCACACAGTTGTAAACAGCAACTGGTTGAAGGTCTAATTAGCATTAAACAGGCCCCAGGAATGAACAGCAAGATGACAAGGGTCACTAAACTAAAGAGGAGGTCAAACTACCCCAGCCCCTCAAGACAATGCCCAAGGTACCCATGCAAATTAGAAAAGCAGCCTAGGCATGTAGAGATGAGCAGCAGCATTAAAACCTCTAAGCCGCCTTTCACTTTCCTCTCCAAAAAAAAAATAATAATAATAATAACAATAACAGAGGAAAGAAAGAAAAAGAAAAGAAAACCAAATGGCCTACTTCTTCAGTGTAGCATGATACGTAATTAGTAATCACTTCTGTCCTGGAGAAACAACAATAACAGGCAGCTAAGAACATCGCAATGGCAACCAAGAAGAATTACCGAATACAATTAGCATCTGTGTTAAGATGGGCAGCGGTTTTCTCCCACAACATCCCAGTATTTCCACCACAAAGAGGAAATCTGTACAACCAACTGCCAACTTGTAGATTTTTTTCTGCTAAAAAAAAAAAAAAAAAGCGCAATCTCCACGCACATACTCTATTCAAATGTGACAAAGAACCCTTTTCTTAAAATGTACTACAGGACTGTTGGTTTTTCCATTCTCCTAGCAATAAAAATTCTTCCTTCTTCAAATTACTGCAAGATAATTGCAGAAATTTGATTTTGAAAAGTTTGAGAGATATATTTTCAGCATTTTGACCCCTATTAATTTTGATCTACTCATCAATGATACTCTCATGTCCTATTTTGTTTGTTGTCTTGTTTTTAATCCTGCTTTTGCTCAAATCCATCTTGGGAAAAGTTTCAGCTACTCTGAATGGGAAGAGATTTTATTATATCAGCAATGCAGTTAAGGTCAAAAAATATCTAAAACTGCAAAAGCAACATTGTTCCAAGATAACTCAAAAAGAAACTGTAGTTTAGAAAACTCAAAATAAAAGCTAACATTCATTATTCTAGCCCTGATTTCTAAAATAAAAAGTTGTCTTTGTAACGAAAACATGAGACATAACCCTATTAAAAAAACTCTTCCACACCACACTGCAACTAGAAAACAAAAAATATTTGCAACCAGAAAGCCCATTAAGCCAAATTTTAAAAAAAAAAACAAAAAAAAAAACTTCTTACATGTTGAGAAATCAGTCGTAAAAATATATAGGACATTTTTATTTAAATACACAGTTGACATTTTGTGTCTCATGCCTTCTTTAAGATTTGCCTCTGAGAATACAAACACATTTTTACCACCAAACAAAGTGTTAGTTCAAATTTCTCATGACACAAACATTTTTTTGTTGTTGCTTATGAAGAGACTTTTTAAAGCACATTTCCTAATCTTTCTTTTCATTTGACATAAGAAGCAAAGAAGCATGCAGACTAACTTTGTGAAGTTCTCTTGTATGATATTACTTATGTTTTAATATATTCACACCACAAGGTATCAGTATGATACATTTTATAGCATGTGTTTAATCAGGTCTCATAACATAAACACTCAACAAAAAAAAACTGGTTACTGTTGTAAAAATGAAGCAATGGGTCTGATATTTTAGGGAAGTTATCAGAAAGTTATCTATTCCATGTTTCTCGCAAAAGGGAAAAAATAAAGTATGCTATTGATATTTGAAGCTGGAGAAAGCTATTTTTTTAGATATCAGAATGGTCAGTTAACCTCATTTAATAAGGAAAATGAATCAGGTATTTTCATTCACTGTAACATTATCCACAGCAGGCATGCAAGTTTGCATTAAATATTGGCAAAAATCTTGTACTGTGCTTTGTTCAATGCATTAACAACTGAATTATACAACTGGTGTGGACGTGCTAAAAGGCAAATAGAAAAGACTGAGAACAGATAATTAGTAAAAATATAATCTTTCCTGCAATTAAATATTTACAAATAAATGGTACAAAAAGGAATCTACAAAATATCCATCTTTGAAGGGACAGCCCCTACTCTTGAAGTAGCAATAGAATGGATGAGTCTCACTTAATGCCGTAACTCTAGCATGTAACATCATGAGAACTATGGCTATTATTTTTTTTTTTTTTTGAGATGGAGTCTCGCTCTGTTGCCCAGACTGGAGTGCAGTGGCACAATCTTGACTCACTGCATCCTCCGCCTCTTGGTTCAAGCAATTCTCCTGTCACAGCCTGCCGAGTAGCTGGGACTACAGGAGCGTGCCACCACACCCAGCTAATTTTTGTAGTTTTTAGTAGAGACAGGTTTTCACTATACTGGTCAGGCTGGTCTTGAACTCTTGACCTCTACCTTGGCCTCCCAAAGTGCTGGGATCATAGGCATGTGCCACCACACCCAGCCTAGAACTATAGTTATTTTGTTTAATAGCTAAACTAAGTTAAATTGTGAAAAGATGCCACCTATTATCACATCTTTACTATTCTTGGTTACAGTTTAATCTATACTTGCTGATCATACAATAACAGAGATATTAATCATAAATTTATCTTGGTAGGTTTTACAATGTACAGCTGTGCCCCAAGTTTCTAGTTACAATAAATGTGAGTTATACCTGAAAGGCTTATCGCATGAAACATTCTTATTTGCTATCTTATATGAGTGACATCAGAATGATTCATTTAATATATCCTGACATCCTCTGCCTAAATCCTTCAGTTCTCTCCATCAGCAAGCCCATCAGCCTCTGCCCTCACCAACTTTTCCCACTTCAGCCCCCACCATTAGATATCATGACCTAGCATGCACTCAACAATTTCAGACTTCCTTACACTTTCTACCCTGCCATGACGTTGGGATTCCTTGCCTTTGCATATGTTATGCTCTGTCTGGAATGCCCTCCTCTGCCACTACTGTTTGCCCAGAGAGCTACTCAGCCTTTAAGTTTCAGGCTGTAAAAGACTTTTTTTTTTTTTTTTTTTGAGACAAAGTCTCGCTCTGTTGCCCAGGTTGGAGTGCAGTGGTGCGATCTTGGCTCACTGCAACCTCTGCCTCCTGGGTTCAAGCAATTTTCCTGCCTCAGCCTCCCAAGTAGCTGGGACTACAGGTGCATGCCACCACGTCCGACTGATTTTTTGCATTTTTAGTAGAGATGGGGTTTCACTGTGTTAGCCAGGATGGTCCTGATCTACTGACCTTGTGATCTGCTCGCCTTGGCCTCCCAAAGTGCTGGGATAACAGGTGTGAGCCACTGGGCCCAGCCATGAGAATTCTTAATTGACTGACGACCACAATAAAAAGAACCTTCCAGTTTAATACTTAGCAAATCTTACTTCAAACTTTGTCAGAAGAATGAAATTGAAGAACAGGAAGATGGGGGGCAGACATAAAATGTTCAATATTTAAATAAATAATAAATTGCTTCTCCATGTCCATCACATCTCTAGTCATGATTGGGGAATAATGAAACTTTAGATATGGTCTCTGCCCTTCAGCTATATATGATATTGTTGGAGAGGTGAGACTATTGTACATAAAATAATTAGCAGACCCTAATAAAATCTGAGCAAAAATAAAAGACTAGAGTAATACTGAAGAATATTTACATAGTATTTTACAATTCAAAGAGTAATCTTTATATATGACCAAATTTAATCCTTGTATCTGGGTGAAAAAAATGTTTCATAATATACCCAAATTGCTGAAAATAAAATTGAGTCACTAGATTATGGGGTACAGCCCCCACAAAGAGAGCAGACAGAGGACAGGGGCCTTGGAAGAAAGGGAAGCATCTGGGCAGGCAGAAAGAGAGAAAATGGCAAATCATGGTGAAAACCAATGGAAACAAAGCATGAACATCAACAATTTAGGTGCCATTGAAGAGATGAATCTGCGCAGCAAAATTTCAGCTGAGGAATGGGAAATGGAGCTAGTGTAAAGAGAGACGGAAAGCCAAGAATAGGCATTTGGAATGAGATGGTATATAAACGTTTGCTACTGGCAGTTTGTGAGCAAGGCAACCTCAAATTTAAAGAATTTTTAAAAGACATTTAATACTCTCCAGAACATTTTATTGGGAAAACCTCACTAGACTTCAATATAAGTTTAACAGTTTAGCAGCTGGAGGAACTTAGATTTGGACACATAAAAGAGTGGAACATTTTGAATCCTCTGTAAAGATGGCCAAAAAATACCCTGAAAAAGAAACGCATCCTCTAAAGATTTCTTTTAGAAATTAAACAATATGGAAAGAGAGAATCATTATTAGCATATTTCATTTTTATTCTATTTGTTCTACTCCCTTGCTATACCAATAGAAATGTTTTAAAGAGAAAAGCATATTTAACCTATCTTAATAACCAACCAGTCCTATATTGATTGCAATAAGTAGAAGAACTATAAATGTCTATATTCCCAAAAGAGTCCAAGTTCATGCCCGCTATTCTACTATGGTTACAAAATCTATCCCCTTTCACTCTAAAAAGTGTTCTGGCTTGGACAATAAATGATAAAGTCATCCTAGCTATAACATACTATAACTAACATAGCAAATTCAAGGGTGTGACCAGAGACTTCATGTTCAACTCCTTGGGGGTTTCACAGATTTCACTGTAAATAAAATCTATGAATACGGTATCTCCTAGAGCTGTGCAACTCAGACAAACAGGGCACCAGGTAGATCAAAGTGTGTTGGCTGGCTTCTTTTTCAGGGCAGTTTAAGGTACATCTTCATTTATTTATTTATTTATTTATTTATTTATTTATTTATTTGAGATGGGGTCTGTGTCACCCAGGTTGTAGTACAGTGGCATGATCATAGCTTGCGGCAGCCTCAAACTCCTGGGCTTAAGCAATCCTCCCAGTTTATTCTCCCATGTAGCTGGGACTACAGGTGCGAGCCACAACCACTAGCTAAAGTAATATTTTTGTTTTGAGACAGGCTCTCACTCTGTTGCCCAGAATGGAGTGCACTGGTGTGATCACAGCTCACTACAGGGCTCAAGCAATTCTCCCACCTCAGCCTCCTAAGTAGCTGGGACTAGAGGCATGTGCCACAACACCCAGATTCTTTTTTTCGTTAGAGACAACATCTTTCTGTTGCCCAGGATGGTCTCAAACACCTGGGTTCAAGTGATTATCCCACCTCAGCCTCCCAAAGTGCTGAGATTACAATCAAGAGCCACCATGGCTGACCAAGTATACCTTTTAAAGCTTGTTTAGTATGATACTCATTTACCCAGCAGATTTTGGTGTCCAAACTAAATACCAAGCAGGAAATAAAATGCACAGGTAATCTCAAGTCCAGCATATACCCAGAGTGGACACAGGATGTTTGTCTGCCATTCCCTGGGGACTACTTATAGCACCACACCATTTGGTAACACCTAGGAACCATCAGGAAGGCCTAGGTTGGCCTTTTCCTCTCTTTAGTTCATGCTACATTACATGTAGCATATGTATGTTGAAAAAAGTGACCTAAACATAAAGCAAGCAGTTTCAAAAATGCTAACATGAATAAGCCAAGAAAGTCCTAAGATATGTTAGCTAATATTAATATTTATGTAGGTATCACTGGAAACTCAATAACGGTTCAATTCAATGGGACACTCTATACATATACATAACTGATTTTCTTGGTAAAACCAGAAATTGGGTTTTACGGGTGCACACACAGGCAACCCATGCATGCACAACTTTGAGAGGAAATTATGTTTCCTCTCAAAATGAAAGAACACGATCCTCTCAAAAAATGAAAATCTGCCAAGCCCTCAACTAGAGACTAAAGAAACTAAAAAATTATAAATGTGTCAGAGAAAAAATCAAACGAAGCATAAAAGGAAACTGAGCAGAATTTTGTCTCCTTCCACTAGATATGAGTTGGTACATTTACTTTCCCTACCACAGTGCTATTGAAAATGGAAGAAATATGAGCATCATTATATATCACAGGTTTTATTGCTACTAGAGACCAAGGCTGGCCTCAAGCAGAACATTTTTATTCTCCAGTAAAAATATTTTTCTTTTTGAGATTGTGAAAAATTTCAGTAACCATTATTCGTTACTTAGAACTCGATGTATTTCATGAGGCCTAAAATCAGCTCTACTTACTTTACATGCCCTCTCCTAACTTTCATTTGCATGTCTCACATAGTTTCCTCTCTATATGCTTCACTCCTGATTGCTGAGTATGGAAATCTTGTTTCTCTTCCCCTCGCCCTCCCCGAGACAGGGTCTCACTCTGTTGCCCCAGGCTGGTGTGCAGTGGTGCAATCATAGTTCAATGCAGCCTCTATCTCCCAGGCTCAAACAATCCTCCCACCTTAGCCTCCCAAATAGCTGAGACCACAGGCACACAACACCATGCCTGGTTATTTTTTTTTTTATTTTTTATAAAGACAAGGTCTCGCTATGTTGTCCAGGCCAGTTGCAAACTCCTAGGCTCAAGCAGTCCTTCTGCTTCAGTCTCCAAGTGCAGGGATTACAGGTGTGAGTCACTGTGCTTGGCCGGGAATCTTGTTTCTATCTCTATTTCACAAAGGACCTAAAAAGTAGGCAGCTCCTGCTTTAATTTTTTTCATTGTGGTTAAATTGTGTTACTAATAGTAAAATCAACCCTGGTTTACTAATGACATTTTGGTATCTTACCAATGGCAACACTCACAATTAGTTGATCTGTGGCAGAAGCAACTTGTCCCTGATAGATTTTTCCCCTTATTCCTTTAGAATACAATGTTCAGTTGGGGCTGAGGACATGAATACCTAAGGACTGTTTCTCACCCTCCCTGTCAGCTGGTTGTGGCCATGTGAGCAAACTGCAGCAAATGAGAGACAGCAGAAGTAATAAACACAGCTTTCAGGTTTTGCCCTTAGAGAAAAGTGGGTGCCACCACTCCCATCACCTCTGTATTGCCCAGACTGGAGACATGCTGGAAGGCATGGCAGGCATCTAAGATATGAGATGAAAGCCTGCTCTTAAGGATGGCTCAAAGGAACTTTATCATCCCCAGACAAAAAAAAAAAAAAAAAAAAAATTGTTCTTTTTTTTTTGAGACAGAGTCTCACCCTTTCACCCAGGCTGGAGTGCAGTGGCGCAATCTCGGCTCACTGTAACCTCCACCTCCCCAGTTCAAGCAACTCTCCTGCCTCAGCCTCCTGAGTAGCTGGGATTACGGTGCATGCCACCATGCCCAGCTAATTTTTGCATTTTTAGTAGAGACAGGGTTTCACCATGTTGGCCAGGCTGGCCTCAAACTCCTGACCTCAGGTGATCCACCCTCCTCGGCCTCCCAAAGTGCTGGGATTATAGGCGTGAGCCACCACACCTGGACATTAGACAAAAATTTTATAAGCAAGAAATAAACTTCTATCACATTGACGTCACTGTTATTTTGGCACCATATATATACATACATACACACATATACACATATGTACATATATACACAGATACATACACACATATACACATATGTACATATATACACAGATACATTTGTGTACGTGTGTATATATGTGCGTATATCTATACATATGTATACATACACGTAACAGCATCAACCTGTAAACTGCTGAATAAATTAGCTTTTCTTTATTTCTCTTCATTGTTCTTCATTTCTTAAATAATAGAGGAAAAAAAGTTAAAACATCTTGAATGAGTATTCTTCCTGACCACTGGCAGGGCAATATCAATTCTAAACTATATCAAATTATTACATTTTAAAAATACATACACATAGCTTATACCACAATGAGGGATTATTCTTTTCATTCCAACACAGAAAAAATCTTCCCTAAAATTCTCATCTCTGGACTGCCAGAATGAAAAGAAAAAAGAAAAGAATAAAAAGTTACCTCTGCTTTAAGAAAATGGTTGGGGAAGGGCTCTTGGAGTCACTTTAGGGCTCAAGCATTAATATCCTGGCTAAAGAAGTATCACTGGCTAGGTGTGGTGGCTCATGCCTGTAATTCCAGCACTTTTGGAGGCCAACGCAGGTGGATCACAAGGTCAAGAGTTCGAGACCAGCCTGACCAACATGGTGAAACCCTGTCTCTACTAAAAATACAACAACTGGCCAGGCCTGGTGGCACATGCCTGTAATCCCAGCTACTCAGGAGGCTGAGGCAAGAGAATCACTTGAACCCAGGAGGCAGAGGTTGCAGTGAGCCGAGATCACGCCACTGCACTCCAGCCTGGGTGACGGAGCGAGAAATATCATTTCTCATTTTGCTGTGGATAAACTACATGCTAGACAAATTTTCTTTAGTCCTCAGGACACAAACCACTACCTAGGAAACTCCAACAGTCTGAGTAATATTAATTATTTATCACAAATCAACACATATTTTATCACAAACTGCCATACAATCAAAAGAACATTAGGTTGAGCAGTAATAAATCACTGTCAAGCTTTTGACTATATACAATTTGAAACAAGACTCTCAAACTGCCAAAAAGACATAGAAGCGGTAGTCACTGGTGACAACCAATATAATTAACTCAGGAATAACAGTGAGAAGAAGAGTGGCGGGAGAAAGTTTAGAAGCAGCAAAGCAACATATAACATTTTCACTTGGGCTCCATTTTCCATCAAAAAAACAACATGGCATATAAATTTTATGAAGAAAAACTGTAAACTACATATGCATCAAAATACCAAACCATATTTAAACACAAACAAAAAATACCTTTCAAACCTTTGTAAATAAGGAAGTAGAAAGACAATTTTCTAAAGTAATTAATGATTATCCTTTTTTTCATTTATACCTAGGAAACAGAGCTCTCTCCCCCAACTCCAACGCTACTTTCCCATTTGTGTCAACACCAAAATAATTTCCACAGTTCATTAGCTAAAAAAAGCACCCAGCATAGAATTTAAATAGGTGTAAAATTCCAGAATTTTCTTGGGAAAGTAGCATTATTTGGCTTAGCTTTTGGTTCCAGGGGAAAAAAAAGAATTAAATTTATTCCAGCGGGTGGATGGTGGACCAGGAAGAGAGACAGGGATACTTAACTCTAAGAAGTTAACTACTCACTACTCCCCTTTACAGAAACCAACATTTTTTCTACCTGCTGCTGTGATGCAGACTACTTTATCTACCAACGCTGTCAGTAGAACTTTCTGCAATAATGGAAATGTTTTACAGTTTCCAAATTCGTTGCCACTACTCACAAGAGTTGACTGGGTTCTTGAAATGTAGTTAGTGTAAGTGAAGATAGAATTATAAAAAAATTTTTTCATTAATTTTAATTGTCACATGCGGCTACTGGCTACAATATTAGATAGAACAGTACTTCCACAGTCTTTCAAGGCTCCACTGAAAATGCTGTCTCCTCTATAAAGCAGTCCCAGATCCTGCAGCTTAAAAGTTAAAACCTTTTCCTCTGGTATGCCATAGCAATTTAAATGTACACATAGATAAAACGCATGAAGCTGGCTCAGCATGCAAGGCAAACTTTTGGTCTAGCCAAGATAACTCTCTGGAATCCCTTATCAAGATAAACAGTAACTCTTGAGTCTAGCCCATTTTTCTCCCAAGCCAGAAACAAATTCCTGTTCATTCAGTTAAACAACAAATGCAGCAGGAAATTTACAGTTAAGCGCCATGCTGCAAGAAAAAAAAAAAAAAAAAAAAAAACACATCTAAATAACCAATTGACAGCATCAGAGGGAGGTGCTCTTACTATGAGACGAACAAGATTAATGAGACTATCTCATTAACGAACAAAGTTAATGAGAATAGAAGATTCATTTGCCCATATTCTAGTGCAAATATGGCATGGTATAGACAGAACCCATATAATGGCACCTGTCTCCCTCACTACTGTTTTCCTTTCTTGATTACCTACTTTCCTTCCTATCTACCTACTTCCTTTCCTACCTACTTCCCCTCCCCACCCCTTTGGTACACATCCTAGATATTTAAATTCATATAAGTTAAATGGAATTCTACTAAAATAGCACTTATCTCTTTATATTGTTCATTAGTTATTTATGCATAACCTTTCTGACCTACTGAATTACTTTGATGCATATATCAATATAATTTACATTATAGTTATCAAATTTAAAAGCATTGCATCTAGTTATACCATTATTTATTCTTGGTTATAATAAAATTAAGGACTGGTTTGAAAGCAAGGGTACCAAATCAAAAGCTTTCAACGACCAAGCAGTTAAAAAAAACACAAAAAAAACTGGGGCCCATTTAATTGATAAGTGACAGCATTATCTACCTCCTGCTGATGGTGCCACATGGTAATAAGGCCTTAAGTTTTCAAGGGAAGTCAGAATCTCAGGTGATTATTTAAAACACAATTTATAAATATTTCTCTTATTTAACTGAAAGACAAAAAAAGGTACTGAAGGTATCAAACAAATGCTTTCTGGTAAGATACTGCAAGGTACTGATTTCTGACCTCTGCCCAAATGGATAAGGGCTCTAGGCAAACTCACTTTCTTGCATTTGACAACTCTTGAGACAGAGTCTGGCCCTGTCGCCCAGGCTGAAGTGCAGTGGTGTGATCTCAGCTCACTGCAACCTCTGCCTCCAAGGTTCAAACAATTCTCCTGCCTCAGCCTCCTGAGTAGCTGGCATTACAGGTGAGCGCCACCATGCCTGGCTAATTTTTGTACTTTTAGTAGAGACGGGGTTTCACCATGTTGGTGAGGCTGGTCTCAAATTCCTGACCTCGTGCTCCGCCCACCTCAGCTTCCCAAAGTGCTGGAACTACAGGCGTGAGCCACTGCACCCTGCAACAACTCTTTACTGTGTTCCTAGCTAGGAATATTTTGCTGATCGAGACATTTGGTACTTGCTCTGTGAGAACTTAGTTTTGATAGGGCAAACAGATAATAAGCAAGGAAACAACGAAATAGGATAATTTTAGATAGTCATAAAGGTTATATTTTAAGTACACCGTGTAATCCGAGCAACTCCAGAGGCTGAAGAAGGAGGACTACTTGAGCCCAGAAGTCCCTGTCTGGCCCGGGCAACACAGGGAGACCCTGTATCCAAACAATGAAATAAAGTAGAGCTATGTGATAAAAGAGTGATAGACTCATTGAGATTAAGTGCTTGGGACAAATCAATCTTCCCCCTGGTTTTTCTTATACAAATGAAAGATAAAATTACCTGAAGGATTACTCAGGGTAAGGTCAGTGGTTAAGTCTATTTAACTTGCTCTGAGAATCAACGCATCTTCTTAGGCATGCTAGATTCTATCTAAGAAAGTTACTGAACCTTTAAATAGATGGACAAATCCTACTGAACTATAAAATAGAGTGCTCAGTTCTTCTAATTTTCTGCAACAGAGTAAAACATATTTGAAAATCTGAAACCCTAAATCTTTGAGATACTCTTACAAACAACAGACTCAGAATGACCAGAAGCAAATTGAATCATCAAATGCATGTCTATGAAATTTAATTGTCTAACCATATACCACAGTCATATTATATTAAATGGGATACTAAATTCACAGATTAGAAGGCTTATCGTTTCCTAGGCAAACTCAAGTAAAAGTCACAGTTTGACTTGCAGTTATACGTTTTATAAAGGGTATCATAATAAATCACTCAAAGACACTTAAATTCTATGGGGATTCGCACCCACACACAAATTAAACTCTCGTAGTAGAGTTTTATACTTCAGGTAAAATATATCATTTTCAATAAAAAGTCACTTAGAATATAGGCATCTTGGTTTTTCATGGATGAGAGAACTATATTAAAAGAAAACAAAACTCAGATATCCATAAAAAATAAGTGTCTTGGCCGGGCATGGTGGCTCATGCCTGTAATCCCAGCACTGTGGGAGGCCGAGGCAGGTGGATCACTGAGGTCAGGAGTTCAAGACCAGCCTGGCAAACATGGCGAAACCCTGTCACGACTAAAAATACAAAAATTAGCTGGGCATGGTGGTACACACCTGTAATCCCAGCTACACAGGAGGCTGAGGCAGGAGAATCACTTGAACCCAGGAGGTGGAAACTACAGTGAGCCGAGATGGCGCCACTGCACTCCAGCCTGGGCGACAGAGCAAGACTCCATTTCAAAATAAAAATAATAAGTGTCTTTAACATCACTTCTGACTTTTATGGTCCAGAAACATTAGACAAGATAATGGCTTGAACACAGCTTGGTAGCTTGTTGTCATAATTGTCCGGCAGTTACCCCTTACATCTTTTTTCCTTTTTTATTTTTTTTTTTTTTGGTTTGAGACAGAGTCTCACTCTGTCACCCAGGCTGGAGTACAGTGGCACGATCTCAGCTTACTGCAACCTCTGCCTCCCAGGCTCAAGCGATTCTCCTGCCTCAGCCTCCTGAGTCTCTGGGATTACAGGCACCTGCCACCACGCCTGGCTAATTTTTGCATTTTTTTAGTAGAGAGGGGGGTTTCACTATGTTGGCCAAGCTGGTCTCAAACTCCTGACCTAAGGTGATTCACCCACCTCGGCCTCCCAAAGTGCTGGGATTAAAGGAGTGAGCCACCATGCCTGGCCTACCACTTACATCTTAAGGTGCTCTTAAAGTAATATTGCTAAATTCTCGTAGCCACTGAATTGATGCGCCTGAGGGAAAAGGAGAGACATACTAGATGTGTGAGCTGGGGCTTAAGCTAGGCATGTGGCTTAGCCCCTGACACTCTTTGGGATTTGCTTGCCTGCAGACAGTGTGTGTTTTGGTATGCTGTCTTGGCCACATAGCAGCTAGACAGGCTCTCTCTTTGGGAGAGGACTGCAGCCACACTGCTTATGACTGGGTGTGGAAGCCTCATTAAGGAAAAAGCATTAGCATGCTCAATTGTCACAATCTTGCCACAGTCAAAACAGCTTTATCATAATTAAGCAGTGTGTGATCCCTATCATTCTTGTATCTCCCTCTCACTTGGTTCTGCCTTAACTGAAAAAAACACTATAGGCTCTCGGAACCCCAACTGTAATGACCAATAAGTATACAACTGTAGAAAATCCTGCATCGACACTATAAACTAAGGAAGCACACCACCAAGCTGCCAGAAACCTTGAGGAATTTCTCCTGTATATATTGAATATGGAACCTAATTTTAAAAGCCATGAAGAGTCGAAAAAACCAGACTCACTGCCAGAAAACTCCCCAGCATTGTGGGATGTAAATAAAAGGTGTTTGGCAAAATTCCACTAATGCATCTTAATTTGCAGGGCTGAGAGCTGGAAGTGCGGACAGGCCATGGAAGATGGGACGCACACTATTTAGCATAACTCAGAGCAGCTGTGCTAGAAGGCCCACCATTCACACAGCCTCTTTTACAAGCAGAAAATCAGAAGTGTTTTAGGGCCTCTTCTTTCTGTCAAATGCTGAAGTATAAGAACGTGCATCAGACACAGCTATTGCACAAACCAGGTGTTATGGTCAAAGCAAAAACACAGATACTCCACATTAGCTCTGGCACTACAGATGCAACCGCAGAGGGTGTGACAGCAGACACAAACTCTTGTGCTGGATTCTGTGAAGCTCCATCTTCTGTTCTGATTCCCTTTTAACTTCTAGCATCTTTCACCTGTAGTGTTGGTTTCTATCAATTAGTGCTCCAGTAAATTTCTGCGAGGAGAAGCCCCCTGGCTATCCTGTAGGAAAGGGAGATAAACTGCTCCGAGCAGACCTCTTGATAGGCAAAGATGAGTTAGCAGGAAAAAAATAAGTAAGTTTAAAACACAAAGTAATATGGAGAAAAGCAAATACTTTTGAAAGGAATTGTTTCAGGAAGCACATTCTTTTTTTTATTTATTTTTATTTTTTTATTTTATCATTATACTTTAGGTTTTAGGGTACATGTGCACAATGTGCAGGTTTGTTACATATGTATCCATGTGCCATGTTGGTGTGCTGCACCCATTAACTCGTCATTTAGCATTAGGTATATCTCCTAATGCTGTCCCTCCCCACTTCCCCCACCCCACAACAGTCCCTGGAGTGTGATGTTCCCCTTCCTGTGTCCATGAGTTCTCATTGTTCAATTCCCACCTATGAGTGAGAACATGCGGTTTTTTGTCCTTGCAATAGTTTACTGAGAATGATGGTTTCCAGTTTCATTCATGTCCCTACAAAGGACATGAACTCATCATTTTTTATGGCTGCATAGTATTCCATGGCACATTCTTAAATTCATCTTTGTTTCTCTATGGAACAAGAGACACGACAGAATAGAATAGGATTTTGTAAATGAGCACAGGAGGATCACCTGAGGAGGGAGCAGGATTTAAGGGTGCTGGGCTTCTTTAAGGAAATGGTTTACTGAAGTTGAAAAATTCAGAACAGCACAATTTCAATTTTCATAAGAAGAAATAAACAATAGAACCAATCGGTAGAATACAAACTTCCAGTGTACCAAAGAAAAGACAAAAACAGATGAAGAAGGAGGAAAAGCTACGTATGGAGTAGAAAGATGAGAAACCAATACTCAGTAAAGAACAAAATTAATAAAAACTGACCAACACCCAGCTGTATCCTAGTTCAACTTTTTTTTTTGTTTGAGACAGAGTCTCACTCCATTGCCCAGGCTGGAGAGCAGTGGTGTGATCACAGCTCACTGCAGCCTGGACTTCCTGGGTCAAGTGATCCTCCCACCTCAGCCTCCCAAGTAGCTGGGATCACAGGTGTGTGCCACCACGCCCAGCTAATTTTATTTTTTATTTTTGTAAACACAGGGTCTCACTATGTTGCCCACGCTGGTCTCAAATGCCTGGACTCAAGCAATCCTTAGCCTTGGCCTCTCAAAGTGCTGGGATTACAGGCATAAGCCACAGTGTCCATTCATACCCTAGTTCAACTTTAAAGTGAAAGAACTTAAGAAATAATCTCAAAAGCAGCAAAAAAGAGAAATTAAAAAGCTACAAAGTGTGGGGAGTAATATCAGACTGGCTTCAAACTTTCCAAAAGGAAGCAATACTGTAATTCAAGAATGACATAACCACACAAGTTGTTCACTCATGATTTAAAATAGAGAACAGTGACAGGTATGAAAGAGCCCTCACATGTTTGTACAAAAAGACAGTATTCCTTCACATACAGAGCCAATACCAAGATGAAAAAAAAAGCTATTATCAATCCTGTCATAAAAGAGAATGCAAATGGTACCAGTAATTTATAAAAAAAAAAAAAGTAGAGAAATGTGTAAACATAAAAGGAAATAATAACATGCCAAATAAAAACACAGGGAGAATGGTGATCAAAGGAAACAAAATTGAGTAAATACTGTGAATTTTAAAAGTGGATATCAATGTACTTTTTCTTATAAAAACAAATTATTGAATAGGAAAATATATGTTTATGTTTTTTAAAAATTTAAGGTAGATATTAGTGAAACAAAAAAAAGATGCATTCCTCTCAAATAACTTAAAAAAGGAAAAATCCATCAAAAGCATAAAACTATATGAGAGAATGTATATGGGTAGTGTATTAGTCCATTTTCATACTGCTATGAAGAAACACCCAAGACTGGGTAATTTATAAAGAAAAAGAGGTTTAATGAACTCACAGTTCCACATGGCTGGGGAGGCCTCACAATCATGGTAGAAGGCAAAGGAGGAGCAAAGGCAGGTCTTACATGGCAGCAGGCCAGAGACTGTGTGCAGGGGAACCACCCTTTTATAAAACCATCAGTTCTCATGAAGATTTATTCACTATCGCCAGAACAGCAAGGGAAAAACCTGCCCCCATGATTCAATTACCTCCCACTGGGTCCGTCCCATGGCATATGCGGATTATGGGAGCAACAATTCAAGATGAGATTATGAGGGGGTGAGGGATAAAAAGGAAGGAAGGAGGGAAACACATACATATATACACCCTTTTCTACTGAGCAAATGCAAGGGCTGTCAAGAATGACTCTGTCATGACATCTGAGCATTACTAAAATCTGTGGAGTAAGCATTACCCTTAAATTATAAATGAAAAACCTGCAAATTAGAGAGGTTTCATGTAGCAAAAAAAGAAGTACTAACGGCCAGGTGTGGTGGCTCATGCCTGTAATCCTAGCACTTTGGAAGGCGGAGGCAGGCAGAACACTTGAGGTCAGGAGTCCGAGACCAGCCTGGCCAACATGGTTAAACATGGTTAACCCCATCTCTACTAAAAATACAAAAAAATTAGCCAGGTGTGGTGGTGGGCACCTGTAATCCCAGCTACTCAGGAGGCTGACACAGGAGAATCACTTGAACCCAGCAGGCGGAGGTTGCAGTGAGCTGAGGTCATGCCACTGCACTCCAGCCTGGGCAACAGACAGAGACTCCATCTCGGGGGGGAAAAAAAAAGTATTAACATATACAACGAAAGATAAATAAATGAAGAAACATAACGGTAGGAAATATTAACATAACTCATTCTTTGTCCATTCAAACAGACAAAAGAAATAGATATACAGAAAATCTGAATATTACAATTAATATTCCTTTTAGTGTTATGGAGACATAATTATGTATTACAACAGAACAACCTTCAGCATATTTTAAAAAGAAAGCTGTTCTTTTATCACAATGAATCAAAACTGTAAATTAACTTAAAATGTACAAACAAAAAATTGGGAAATTAAATATCACTTTATTAAGTGATAAAAATGAATATGTCAAAACTAAAAATACAGAATACTAAAAAAAAATGATAAAATTAACACCTATGTTGCCGACAGGTCAGAACCACAGATAAATAATTAGTTAATTAATTTTTTAAAAATGTGACAATATTTTGTGCCAGGTAGTATAATAGTTAATTAGCTCTTTTAAATGTGACTATATTTTATGCCAAGTAATATTGAGACACAAATTTAAAATAAAATGCTTTCATCCCTAAACACTGTAAAGCAGACAAAGTTAAACAGATATTCAAGCATAGAAGCTAGAAAAAAAACAAGAAAAAAATTAAGATATAAAATCTGAGCCACAAACTGAATAGAAGACAGAAAGACAGAAAGTAACATGGTAGAACTAACTGATTAATACATCCAAGAAAAAGTGTTACAAAAAATAGAACCCTCTAGATCAGTTCTCAAAATTTCCTGTACTGAAAGGTCACTTGGGGGAATTATTAAAATGTGCTGACTCAAGCGGGGAGAGTGCTATCCAGGACTGACCACCTAAAACCAGCCACCCCAGTGGTTGTGATGCCTACAGCCTAACAACAATAACCCTTCGAAAATTTGAGAAAATGTTTCATACCCAGCTCTGGTCTTTTAAAGAGAAGTAAATAAACTGAAGAACTTGATAATAAAAGGAGACACAAACAAAAATATGTCAAAGGCTTTTCAAGTTGTAAGAAAACATTATCTACTGTTTTAGCCTAATAAATTCTAACCACTCAAAGATATGAATGACTCTCCAAAGAAAAAGAAAAACATGACTTAAGAAGAAAAATAAAGCTAAACAGATCAGTAGCCACAAAAGCAATAGAAAGTTGTCAATGAAGTACCTTTTAAAGAGAAACAAGCTAATATGGTTACATAGATAAATTCGCAGAAACCCAAGGGACAAATACTCCTGTCATGGAAAATGTTTCAGAGAACATAAAAGCTTCTCAAATCATTTTATGATGCTAGCATAATCCTGAAAAAGACAGCTTAAAAAAAGAAAACCACAGCCCAATCTCACTCATGAATACAGGTACAAAAATAAACTACTTGCAAAAGACTCTAGGTGAATATTAATGTATCATACTGTATTTATGTTGGTTTTATTCTCTGGTGCAATATTCATTTAGTTATAGGAAAATTATTAGCAGAATTCTTTACATCAACATGGGAAAGCAGAAAACATATGGGTAACTATATAGATATACATATACACACACATACACACTTTTTTTTGAGATGGAGTCTCACTGTGTCACTCAGGCTGGAGTGCAGTGGCACAATCTCGGGTCACTGCAACCTCCGCCTCCCGGGTTCAAGCGATTCTTCTGCCTCAACCTCTGGAGTAGCTGAGATTATAGGCATGCACCACCACACCCGGATAATTTTTGTATTTTTGGTAGAGACAGGGTCTCACTATGTTGGCCAGCCTTGTCTCGAACTCCTGACCTCAGGTACTCCACCAGCTTCGGCCTCCCAAAGTGCTGGGATTAGAGGTGTGAGCCACCATGCCTGGCCTATACACTTTTTTTAATGGAGGCTTTCTGTTAAAGGCAGCAGAGAGTGAAAACATGACTTTGCCTCTGCTCTCTCACAAAATCCAACAGATATATCAATGGAGGGATCTTTTACAGGAGCATAAATGCTTAAAGATACTTTATTAAAAGACCACATTTTGCCCTTAAGCTCTGTCAATCGAGAAAAATGATGAGACAAGTCTCAATCATTTTAGGAGGTTTATTTGCCAAAGTTAAGGACACCACGCCGGGAGACAGGTCTATGCCTTTCTCCGAAGATGATTTTGAGGGCTCCAATTTTAAAGGGGAAAGGGTGAGATATTTAAAAGTACACAATTTTCATGTAAGAGGAGGGTAGGGAAAAATACTCATTCATGGCTTTGTCTGGCTAAGTGAATCTGCATTTTTTTTTTTTTTTCTTTTACATAAGATGACATAGACAAATAGGGCAGAGGAAAAATGCAGGGAATCTGCATTTTACATAAGATAACACAGACAAAATAGGGCAGGGGAACAATCATATGCATTTGTGTCTGGTGGGGGGGGGGGGGGGGGCACCTGTAAAGATAAGCTATCAATTTACATTGCCATGGTGAAATTTTAACAGAAACACCTTAAAGATCTTGCAGCTCACTAGGCATTTCCTTGTGGGCAAAATATGGGGAGGCATGTAGGTTTTAGTCTTGCAGCCACATTATTTAGGGACCAAAAAGGGGGAGGCAGGTTTGCGCGACCCAGTTCTCAGCTTGACATTTCCCTTTGGCTTAGTTGAGTTTGGGGGTTCCAAGATTTAATTTCCTTTCACATTTCAAAGCACCTTTCTATAACATATTACTCTATCATCCATTCAATAAATATGTATCAAGTGTTTAGTCTATGTCAGATAGTATGTTGAGTGTTCTCAATTTCTATCCTTCCCCCAAATAGACTAATGACTCCCCAAAAACAGGTGCCTTGCTGGCTGGGCGCGGCGGCTCATGCCTGTAATCCCAGTACTTTGGGAGTCCAAGGCGGGCGGATCACCTGAAGTTGGGAGTTTGAGACCAGCCTGATCAACATCAAGAAACCCTGTCTCTACTAAAAATACAACATTAGCTGGGTGTGGTGGCACATGTCTGTAATCCTAGCTACTCAGGAGGCTGAGGCAGGAGAATCACTTGAACCCAGGAGGCAGAGGTTGAGGTGAGCCAAGATTGCACCATTGCACTCCAGCCTTGGCAACAAGAGTGAAACTCCATCTCAAAAAAAAAACAAAGAAAAAAACAGGTACTTTGCTATCATATTCATCATTCTCTCACCCAGTCATATCACTGGGGCTCAAAAAGTATTTGTCAAAAAAAGAAAAGAAGAAAAAGAATAAAGAATCTATGTATTAAAAGACAATACTTTTTAAAAGGGGCTGGGGATGGATGATCAAACAAGAGTTTTCATTGAAAACACTGAAAAATGTTCACAAACTCAGTGGGTTTCAACATCATTTATTTCTAACCATACCTGGCTGCTTTGGGGTGAGGCCCAAAATGTGTATTGCCATTTTAAGCCACGATAAAACAGGTTCCAGTCCTGGCCCGGGCTCTGCTGGTCTAGGATCCCATGACAGCTTCACAGTTAAAAGACTGCTTTGCATCCTAAAGGCTTGGAAGTTTCTCTGTGTCTGGGCTTTCAGTGCTAATGCTTAAAAAGCTCCAAATTTCTACCTATGTCCAATATCACCTCAGGGCAGAGTATGCCTGAGGCCCTCTCCTTCTCGCTATGGGCTATGCACTTTCCACTGTAGGCTTCCTGGAACATAGCAAAGGCATACTCTTACCTGTGACTACATTCTGCCATTCCTGGGGAGAATTCCAGTGAGCTGAGTTACTGTGTCTCCCCCAGGTTCCTGTTTTTCATCAACTAAATGCCCCAAAGAAAGAAAATGGTATTGACTAAGTGTCTCCCCTGAAATGATCCTTCCCGAAGCCTGGAAGAGTTGACAAACATCTGCCTGACGACTGATCACTAGGCACACTGTTTTGTCTTAGCTTCTTCACTTCACTTCCTCTTTCTTAGAGGAATCACAGTTAATAGCAAATGGATTTTATCTGCCCTTCCATAGTTGCATTTTTTAGCCTACACCTTATGAAGATGATTATTCTAGATCAAGTCTCATGAAAATGCCAAATATGGCAGAGATTCAGAATATTCAGATTACTGTCCCCTGTATACCATGTCAGTCTCCTTGAATAAACATCTCACTTACATTGTAGGCAATACTATTCTTCTAGTCTCTCAGTCTAGAAATTCTGGTATCATTGATTTTTTTTTTTTTAAGACGGAATCTCACTCTGTCACCCAGACTGCAGACTGAAGTGCAGTGGCATGATCTCGGTTCACTGCAACCTCTGCCTCCCAGGTTCAAGCAATTCTTCTACCTCAGCCTCCCAAGTAGCTGGGACTACAGGTGCGCGCCACCACACCCAGCTAATTTTTTGTGTGTATTTTTAGTAGAGATGGGGTTTCACCATATTGGTCAGGCTGGTCTCGAACTCCTGACCTTGTGATCCACCCACCTCGGCCTCCCAAAGTGCTGGGATTACAGGCGTGAGCCACTGCATCCAGCTGACTCTCTCTTCTTTATCTCTTATATTCGATCTCTAAAGTCTCATCAAAGGAAATAACTTGAATAACAGGGAGGGGGGAAAAGAGGTTAAGCGGCCATGGCATTCCTCTCAGGAAGAGAATTGTTTGGTGGCAAGGCTGGCATTATGTACATGGATGCATTGGAAAAAGACACATAAATGGCTCTACAATAGAACTGCATGAGCATTGGAGGGGTAGGGGATGAGTGAGTTAAGGAGGAGACATGATGCCCAGCAATGTACCAGAAAACTGGTTCCAGATAGAGTAGAAGGAAACAGTCGGCCACGCGTGGTGGCTCACACCTGTAATCCCAGCACTTTGGGAGGCCGAGGTGGGTGGATCACGAGTTCAAGAGTTTGAGATCAGCCTGGCTAACATGGTGAAACCCCATCTCTACTAAAAAATACAAAAATGAGCCTTGCGTGGTGGCATGTGCCTGTAATTCCAGTTACTCAGGAGGCTGAGGCAGGAGAATCACTTGAACCCAGGAGGCAGAGGTTTCAGTGAGCTGAGATCGCACCACTGCACCCCAGCCTGGGCAACAGAGTGTGACTCGGTGGAAAAAAAAAAAAAGAGGAAAGGGAAAGGGAAAGGGAAAGGAAGGAAGGAAGGAAGGAAGGAAGGAAGGAAGGAAGGAAGGAAGGAAGGAAGGAGAGAGAGAGAAAGAAAGAAAGGAAGGAAGGAAGGAAGGAAGGAAGGAAGGAAGGAAGGAAGGAAGGAAGGAAGGAAGGAAGGAAGGAAGAAAAAGAGAAACAGTCAATGAATATTTTCCAGAGCAGCAATAGCTAAGCAGCTGTAAGAAGGTGAGATTTCTAAGGGTCCGTTTAAAGTTATTGCTGGGTTGCACTGCAAACCCCTCACTGACATAAAACCTTCATGAAATCTGGGTACACAGCACTAGCATTAATGAGACTCTTGGAAATAAAGAGGTCACTTCTGCCAAGCAGGGTTCCAGGGGTGGAAAAGAGACACCATTAGGAGGAGACACAAAGCGTAAGAGTGATCAAGACCTCAGCAAAAACTTATAGTAGGCAGTGGCTAAGAGAAATGTGAGTTTTGTGTGCACCCCTATAGATGGTAAGGCCACAGAGAATCCCACCATATGTGGGACAGGAATTTAAGCAAATACTTGTTTGAATCTGTGAGGACTGGATGGCCGTGGGCGTGAATTATATGAGTCTCCCTGATGAGCCATCTCCATCCCAACTGACACTGTACTCATCCCCACCCTCATTGCTCTGCAGTTTCACTTATCCGACCAGCCACAAGCCTCTTAAGAACAAACCATTAGTAAGCATCGTAACATACCAGGCTGAATGGTAATAAGCATGTTATATCCATATCTCCTTTAACATTTAGTCCAATGAAAAAGGTACTTTGTGGTTTCAGAGTGAGAAAATGCAGACTCAGAAGTTAACAAACTTGATCAAGATCACACTGCTCCTGAGTAGCAAGAATAAAAACCAAAATCTGAGACTAAACCCCACACTCCTTACTGTTTTCTCTACTGCAGCAGTCCCCAGCCTTTTTGGTACAAGGGACCAGTTTCATGGGAGACAATTTTTCCACAAGCTTGGGAGCATGGAATGGTTTCAGGATGATTCAAGTGCATTACACATATTGTGTACTTTATTATTATTACATTGTAATATATAATAAAATAATTATACAATTCACTATAATGTAGAATCAGTGGGAGTCCTGAGTCCTGAGCTTGTTTTCCTGCAACTAGATGGTTCCATCTGGGGGTGAGGGGAGACAATGACAGATCATCAGGCATTAGATTCTCATAACAAGTGTGAAACCTAGATCCCTCACACGCGCAGTTCACGGCAGGGTTTGCGCTCCTATGAGAATCTAATGCCACCACTGATCTCACAGGAAGGCAAGCTCAGGGGGCAATATGAGCAATGGCGAGTGGCTGTAAATGCAGATGAAGCTTCGCTGGCTCACCTGCCGTTCACCTCTTGCTGTGTGGCCCAGTTTCTAACAGGCCATGGACCCCTACTGGTCCATAACCTGGGGGTTAGGGACCCCTGCTTTACTGCATTCTCAAGCTAAAATGTCTCTTTCTCTGGTGAAATGCTTAGCTTCTAACTACAAATCTGCCACTGACAGCTTTCAAGAAAAAAAAAAAAACAAAACAAAACCCTGGGCACAGTGCAAGCCAAATAAGCATAATTTTAGTAGACAATTTAATATTCTCCTAAAACTAAGAAAATATAATTCATTGAATAAAAACCTGAGGATACATATGCTTTTTTGTTGTTGTTGTTTTGACACTGAGTATAAATAGAAAGACCTGGTCAAATGACTGCCAGAAAAAATTTCCGGGATGTTGCCAAACCACAAAGGTCTGCCTAGAGATTCAACAAAATGAGAGCTTCTCAAAAGTGCTGATTACATATTTTAAAATAATAATACAAAAAAAATAAATAACCCCAATTATTTTCTTTATGTAAGTTAGTCATACTTCCCAAATTTACTTGGTTAGTTTATTAATCTAATCCTGAGACCCAACTTTGGACAGAAGTGATAGTATAACTTGAATAACAAAGAAATTAAAAATAAGGAAAACACAAAACACAGGAAATAATCCAGCAGCACCACCCATTCATCAGTTAACAATTTGAGATACACAGTACTTCTGTAAAAATCAGGCTATTGAGGTAACCCAAACTTTGTTAAAATACTATCGTTCACATTTGGCTTAAAGGAATAATACTAAAGATTTAAACATGTTCACATTTATCCAAATCACTTTAAACATTAACTCCTGGGTTTCTAACCCATAGGCATTAATCCATCCAAGTTGGCGCTCCATAGATCTTTACAATTTATTTATAGTTTTACAAACTCGCCTTTGGACTGTCATCTATAAAAGGGCATAGCCACTGTTTCTTACCAGAGCTCAGAAAAATTGTCAAGCATTTTTAACTTTTTACATTTCCAGCTTTTCATAAAGCAAGAGTCAGAGTCAAGTGCAGTTTTTAAAATTACTCTTATTAAAAGTTTATAAGGTAACAATCAAGTGCTGGAATTTTGCCAGAAGGAATGAGCTACAACTCAGTGCTTATGAATTAATCACATCAGAGAGTTACTAAAATGAGATCAAGACCTCGGTGTTCCAGTGTATCCTCTTCACATAAAAGTGCTTTTGTATCATTCTTGGAAATTTTTCATAGAGAGAAAATAAACTGTTCAAAATTTGTAATTAGAATCTTATCACTCTTTTAAGATAAATTTTAAAGATGAGGGTAAATGTTACTTTAAATTCTTATGACAGCTTCTTGGTCATTTTATGTATTAACAAAAGCATGTGCAGGTATTGAGCAGGGTTCAAAACATTCTTATTAAAAGGCTGTTTTAATACACACTAGAGAACTGAGACACATTCTCTTCATTTAAATGTTCAAAAGATGTGAACCAGATTTGCTTCCCAAAGCACAGTGCTTCAAACAACAGTGATGACAACAATAATAGCAATCATTCACCTTGCCCAGCACTATATAATTGAAAATAATTTTCTAATTCACTTAATTGACAGACAGCCGTGAGGCAAGTCTGATACCATCATCTCTTTTTTTTTCAACCAATGATGAAACTGATGCTCAGAAATTAAGGTCATATGAAGCTTGTGCAGTAAAGCACCGTATAGACACCAGTTCTTGACACTCAATCCGGTATGTTTTCCTTATGGCTACACTGCCTCCTACAGTGATATATTTATACCGTGCTGTGCATTTCTCAAATCAAATTCATATAAAATGTTTAACAAATCAGGTTATCCCACTGGATAAATATTTACATCAAAAGGATAACTAAACTAAAATTATTTCATGATACCATTAGGATTTTAATTATTGTTAAAAGCTATTCTTATGCTAATGGATAATACAGTTTGAATTTAAACTGCTGTTTGAAAGGAAAATGATTTCACAGTCTTATCTGAGGATTAGTGGAATTAATTATAGGTCATACATCTAACATTCTACACTACACTTATAAAATAAGTGCTTTTGTGAATAACTTTACAAAATTTATAATTCAGATTGATAACTCTAGATACAAGATCTATGCCTAGGAATGGAAGTGCAGAAACGGCTTTAGAAGTGAATGCCAAGTTGTTCTTCAAAGTTTTATACCAACTGACCCTCATACCAGCAATACATAAGAAACTCCATGAATCCACACCATTTTTTGATATTGTGAGTCATATTGTAGAATGTTATACAGCAGTACAAATGAATAAAACAGAGCTACATACCACAACAAAGATAACTTTTTAAAACATTATATTGAGTTTTAAAAAGCAAATGATAGAAGGCTTTATAGAGATCAATAACATTTTTATAAAGCTCAAAACCATGCATATCTAAATAAAGGAATATATACATATAGGGTAAAACTACTTTTTAAAAAACTGGGGAATAAACACAGAATTCCAGATTTTCATAGTAGAGACAGAAATACGACATCTGGAAGAAGTATACAGATATTCAGGTTATTCATATTCTTTTATAAATATAAGGTAAAATTTATATTTCTTAAGTGATAACAGGACCACACAAATCTTACTTCATACAACTTACAGTAAAATCTGAACAAAAACACTGTTTCTGCCAAAAATAGTCAAGGGTTTTGATTTCCCAAGAGTCTCATGTAATCCTTTGATATTTCAATCAGACTCTTTTGAAGGGCTTCTCTTGTCATTATCTATGGTGATAATTGCCTGATCCAATCCTGCCATACCAATTTGCCTAGGGGTTTATATGTTAACGCAGATCTTACTGAGCCACTTTCCCTGACTTTATGGAATCCTGCATCCTTTGCAAGATGCAAAATCTGTGCATTTTACCATGCATTTGCATGTGGTTTTGAGATATTCACAGAAGACAGTAAAAGAATTATCAACACTTGATGCCAAAGAGTGGAAATGTTGGTAGCATTAAGCAGAGAGAAATATACAAATAAGGAGTAATTTGAAAATTCATTAATAAATATTTTCTTGTCTTCAAGAGTAACCTCATAACTGTAGAAATGGTGATAATAAGCACTGTACAGGCTGGATTCCCAAAATATAAAAAGTGTATTTCCTAACCTATATAAAGCCTCAGATTGCTCTTCAATGAACTCACCAAGGGGAACATAAATATCTACCGGCCCCTTAATGTTGCTATAAAGATAAATAAGATAAATTATATGAAAAACTCTTTGTAAGCATTCAAGTATATTTAATCAAATGTTAACGTTTTAAAGAGATTTCACTCATGAGCAAATTGCAAAAGAAAACAACTATACAAATGAAGCAATATTTATCTTGACTTAGAACCAGACAAACAAAGCACAACAAATAACAGAGGAATGCTTCCTTAAGCCTGTCTCAAAGGTCTCTGGAGGAGGCTCTCATTTGCTTCCTAATAGATTCCCAGTGGAATTATTTAAACTGCAGGTTCTGCCACTATGTCAAAAACAGGATCCACTTACTTTTCAGCTTTACAGGAACATTCTATTAAATAGAGTTAAAGCCATCTATACAGTGAAAGTCATGTCAAATCTGAGAATAACAGGGGTTTTTCACGTGTTGTCTTTTTATCCCTGGAAATCAGAGTTTGATTTCAGGAAAACCACCTGCAATAAGAAAATATAGAGGTTTAAGTACTTCTAACATAGCAATATTTGTATTATTACTGCTAGAGCACTGATTCAAATTTTCTTCACAGGAAGAAAAAGACCCTGGAGGCAAAGGGCTCCATTTGGGTGAACCCTACTGTAGCTGTGTGATATTTGGAATCGTAGTTGCCCATCTGTATATACAGCCAGTAGGGCCATCACTTGCAGTACAGGGTAGATGTCTTCCAAAAAAAGTAAATGCTGCTAGGCCAAAATAAATAAATAAATAAATACTATCAAAATCCACAAATGCCTCCACATTTGACAGAGTTGGTGATCATTTCTAAAGCATTCCTAAAAGCTAACTCTCTCCAGGTTTTCTATCTGTTTGCTTTGTTTATATCTGATCACTATTCAGGATTCTCTGCTGATGCTAATTATTCAAAGGCAGGAAGGAGGTCTGTATATTTCTTTGTCCCGTGCTGTGACCAAATCTGGAAGCAGTAATACCTGCCAATGCAGGGAGGCCACATCAGTAAGGTAAAACCCTCACGCAGCTTTACTGGCAGGATGATTGCTCCCAAGCACATCTAACCTCTCTTTTTGTAAAGAATATGTAGGCTTTTCCCTTCAACTCTTTGAAACAGACTGTAATAACCCAGCTACTCTGCTAATCAAGGACATTATCTGTCCTTGGAGGTGTTTCATATACATGGAAAATTTTCAAATCATTATTGATAGGAGAAGAATTGTGAGACAAGGATTTTTTTAAATAATTTTACAAGCTTTTTAGTAAACAAAGAGAATATACTAAGTATCCAACTCAAGAAGTTAGAAAAACAAAGTAGAACACACCCAAATAAAAACTAAGGAGATAATCAAGCTATGATTAGATAGTTTTACAGATAACTTTATGACACATTCAAAGAACAGGTAATTACAAATTATTTAACAAAATAGAAAAAGAAGAAATGTTCCTTCAACTTATTTTATGAGGTACTGTCACCTTGACTCCCAAACTAGACACAGGCATCTGATGTCACCTTTGAGTACAAATATGAGGGTTTTTTTTTTCCTAGTACAGCATTTTATATTTAGTAATTTCTATTTTTATTATTATAAAAACCCCTATTTTATTTTTTAAGAAAAATACTAACAACCACCACCACAACAAAAATCAATGATATATATATATAATAAAAGTTAGCTCTTGGGGTGAAAGCAGATCCGACACTAAACTTACAAAGGTCTGTCAATCACGTCTATTTCAGTTACAAGTGATAGAAATCTAACTCAAACCGGTTTACACAAAGCAGAAGAGTTCACTGGCTTGCCTAACTGATCAGGTATTCAGACTAGGTCCTCAGGATTCTGTAACTCCAGCTCCAAGCTCTGCCTTCCTCTCAAACATGATGGTAGCAAAAGAACTATCACTAACACCGGCGATCTTGCTTATTATTGGCTAAAAAACTCCAGGGGAAAAAAGTAAAGTCTTCTTTCAAATAATTTCAACAAAAATGCCAGGAACTGAATTTCATTTGAACAATTTTGATTAATTAATCATCAATTAGTCACTGTGAGCAGCAGATGAACCCCTTTTTGATTACAGCAGAGGTTGGGGTGTGGGCAGCGCCTCTTGAACTACACAGACAGAGAATATAGGAGGTTTCCCAAAGGAAATTCCAGACTATAATATAAGAAGAAAATGGGAATTGATGCTGGAGAGGAACTAGCAACAGATAGACACCACAATCAGTTTCTTTGCAATACTTTAAAAGAACAAATAAGAAACAGACATCCGGAACAGCCCAACTCACTTGCTTGCCACCTCCTCTGTAATAACGCTTCCAGTAATCAGAATTTAAATCACATTTCCCCACAACACTGATGAATTTGAAGAAATTTTCCCTCAAAGTGACTTCAAGTTGGAATGTTGGCATGTACTCCAAATACAATAGTATACAGATGAACTTTGATTGTAATCTCTATTTCAAGGAAGCTTTGATTGGTGAAAGCTGCTCACAGATAGCACTTGGAAAATAATTATGCCTTGCATAACACCTTTTTCTGAGATGCTTTCTACAGTTCATTTAACCCATCCTCAAACATTTCTTCACAAGGAGATGAGTACAGTTGTACTGTGCTTTGAGAAAATCAAATATAAAAAATTTCCAGGCCATGTAAATTCAGGGGTGCTTACCCATATTCCAAAATGATACACTACTGCATGAACTGCCTCAGCTGAAGTACTTTTTATTTATTTATTTTTATTTTTTTGAGATGGAGTCTTGGTCTGTCCCCCAGGCTGGAGTGTAGTGGCACAGTATCAGCTCACTGCAACCTCTGCCTCACAGGTTCAAGCGATTCTCTCACCTCAGCCCCCCAAGTAGCTGGGATTATAGATGCCCAGCACCACACCTGGCTAATTTTTCTACTTCTTTAGTAGAGACAGGGTTTCACCACATTGGGCAGGCTGGTCTCGAACTCCTGACCTCAAGTGATCTGCCCGCCTCGGCCTACCAAAGTGCTGGGATTACAGGAACGAGCCACCGCACCCAGCCTGAAGTACTTTTTAAAGGCAAGTACCTCTCCTACGACCCAAATATTTAATTTAAAAAGTTTTGTTATATAAATAAATCAGCAGAACATAGCTATTATACTTCTTATAACACAAAGTTTTTAAGCCCCAAAACCCCATGGGTTTTTCTTTGTGTTTTTTTTTTGTTTTGTTTTTTAAAAAATAACAGTTTTCTTAACTCAGTGAATTAAACTATTGGTATGAAAAAATCAATGACAGTATTTCTGGAAGCCACTAAGAAAGGAGTGCCTTTAAAAACAATACAATTACTCTTATTATAAGAAATGCCTTATTCCTGATCTTCTCTCAACTTCTTTCTGATAAACTAAAGGCAGAAATGTTAGTAGATATCATTTCTTTGGGGTATCTCCCAAGAAAGCATCGGGAATTTTGGGCATAAATCTCAATCTCCTGATTCTGGTGACATCTTTATTTGTCCCTTCACAGATGTAACTGTTGGATCCCAGAATGCTCCAATGCCTGGAAAAACATGACCTACTAAGACTCCGTAGAGAATCCACTCAATGACAGCTCTAACTCCATCAATGTTTTCCAATTAATATAGTACGCTTTATTTTTACCTGTATTTCCCCAAGAGGGTCAACCACTTTCATCACCATAAGACACAAGCTGACATTTGAAATCAATTAACTTTTGTATCAAAAACTAGAAATGCATTTTAGAAGATCCTTGAAAATTTAAACAGCTTTACACAATAATCAACTGGGCCTCCCAGAGAATTTAACTGTGCCTTTGGCAATCTCATGAGAGAGACCTAAATTTCACAAGTCATATCTAAAATTCTCATATCTTCTTTGAAGAAAATCAGCTTCTGAAGTTTTCTTTTTTTATGACTTCTTTCCAGTTCAGCAAACAGAAGTGAATAACTATTTTCCTAATCAGTTTTCTCCAGTTAAAATCATTAAGCCACCCAATATATAAAACATTGGTCAATATTAAAAACTTGCTGGTAATAAGCAAATTGTTATAATAACATTATATTTACTTTTAAAATTTAGCCCTCCACACAGTAAAACCACAGTGAGGAAACAGTTTAAAGAATGTTTACACATGGTCAGTCTCTTTTGCTAAAAAACCAAAAAACTTCTTCCTAAAAAAAAAAAAAGAAAAAAAAAAGCCATTTTGTTTTCAGCTAGCATACTGGCATGACAATATGAAGACTGCAGAAATAAATTATTTTCTCCTTGTATACGTCTATAAAATAGATTTCACACAGCTCACCTACGGAGAATGACCTGGCTCCTAAGGGTAGGAAGGCAAAAGTGATGAGTGGAAAAGATGAGCAGCTGAAAGTACCCCTTATATAGCTGGTATCTGCCTGAATGCTTCTTTAACAGAAAAGAAAAGCCACAAGGTCAACAGGGTATACTTCTATCTTATTGGCTTAAGAGAGCTGTGCTCATTCAAAAACATGATGAAAAGACCAGGAGAGAGAAATTCTCACTGTAGCAGCCCTCGAGAACAGCAGGAAGAAGTGATCAAGGTGATTATAGCCTAGGGGTCTAATAAAAGCAAGACAGTGACACCTGATGTTGGCTATTTTAAAGCCAGCTGTGCTACTCCACGGCACAGCTGAGCAGGGATAAATAGAAGACAGAAGAGATGTGACTCAATGTGTTGCTAAACCTAGCTCCCTAAAAATCTTGATTATTATTTACGAAGTTCATTGTCCCTATTTAAAGCAAACCCCAAATATAGCACACACTTGTCTTTAAAGTTCTGCATCCTAGATATTTACTCATGTCCACTAAGATACATGATGATGTTATGCAGCTATACAGGCCTATTTTAAGATTAATTTGCTGGAGGTGGTAGTTGGTCTTTATGAAGTCCCTAAACCAATTTACCAAAAGAATCGCCACTCCCCAGTTTATGCTCCCAAGACTATAAACAGCGCCCCTATCGTCACTCAGGGTAACTCCAGACCTGAGATTCTTTGTTTTGCTTTGTTTTGTTTTGTTTTGGAGATGGGAGTCTCGCTCTGTCGCCCAGGCTGGAGTGCAATGGCATGATCTCGGCTCACTGCAACCTCTGCCTCCTGAGTTCAAGTGATTCTCCTGCCTCAGCCTCCCAAGTAGCTGGGATTACAGGCGCCAGCCACCGGACCTGGCTAATTTTTTGTATTTTTAGTAGAGTCAGGGTTTTGCCATGTTGGCCAGGCTGTCTCAAACTCCTGACCTCAGGTGATCTGCCCTCCTTGGCCTCCCAAAGTGCTGGGATTACAGGCGTGAGTCACTGCACCCAGCCTGAGAGTCTTATAAGCAACAAGAAAGCCTTCAGAAAAAAAAAAAAAAATGGAGCTTCCAATAAATATAAAAACATAGTTGACAGTCTATGGGGGAGAGGGATAATGTATCTATTTAACAACTATTTGGGAAGATGTTAAATACAGACTGCAAATTACTAACGGAATGCCATTTTTCCCCTATAAAAATGTCAATGCGTTTGAATACTAATAGCCAGTAATATTGGTCCGAATAAAGTACATGTTCACAATGATCGAGAGGCAGTATAGACTGACACACTCCTTTTATAAATACTTTGGCATTTTGTTCATCCTTTAACACAAAACTGTTTAACTAGAACCATCCAAAATACGTAAATATGGAAAAAATATTTCAGATTCCACACAACATACAATTCCAGATACTTTTTCCACACTATTTTCCTTCTTTAAAAAGACTACAAACATTGAATGTATCAGAGAATCTTAATATTCACATACATTCATATGAATGTAATATACTCATATACCTTCAAATCCTCCCATAAACCAGCAACATTACCATTACCCATGATTTCTTTAATATTAGCCATTTTAAACCTTAAAACCTTTCCCATTAAATGACAATTTACAAGTTTCAAAAATTTGAAGTTTCCAAAATAACTTTATATATTTAATTTTAGAAACCTAGTTTAACACATCATTCTGCCTCAGAATTCAACATTATCCCAGAAATTTGTTAACAAAGAAAAAATAACTCTCATAACACAAGGATAAAGATTGCAGGCTCTGAAGTCACGCTTGGCTGGGTGTAATTCCCAGCTTCATCACTTGAACTTGGGCAAGTTATTTAACTTCTCTTAACAGTTTCCTCATTCAAAAAAACTGGAATTTGTTCAATCAATAACTATTTACTAAGCACCTATCCTGCAGTAGGTATTATACTAAATCCTCTCCCAGAATTTAGCCCAGAAGAAGAAGAAAAAGTCATAACACTCATAGAGCTTATATTCTAGTGGGGTATTTCAGAAGACTTTGGTGAGGAATTAGAAAAATAATACCTATAAAGCACTTTGTATAGTGTCTGAAACAAGGAGAGACAACAGACATAAAGTCAGGATTAATAATAATAGCTCACAGGACTGACGATAGCTATTATTACCTCACGGTATTGTGAAAATTAAATGAGCCAGTTCGTACAAAGCACTTACTGTTAGGTTTTTTAAAAAAGTCTCTACATATCAGCTATTATCATAAAATAATCAACTTGATTATTTCTGATGCAATCTCTATCCCCTGGAGGTACTGGGTGGGGAGAAGAGAGTGCAGAATGCCAACTGCCAACAAGATCCTTTAAGCCCCTTAAGAAATGCCAAACCCGAGGTCACTTCTCAAAAACATGAGGAAAAGAAATCCAGGACCATCTCTTCTCTTCATCTTAAACAAGCATGCTAGTTTCTATAGAAAGCTGCTTGAGTTGGTCAGCATTGTAGAAAGTATTTAAAATCGATCATTCTTTGTATTTTAAAAAAAAAGATTAAACTTTCAGAGTTCAGTGGTATAAAACAAAAGAGGAACTTCAAAATTTGAATTAAATACAATTAAAGGAATGAGAAAAAAAAAACTACAAATAAGTATGTAGTGAGCCATCACAGAAATATCTGAATTGGCTACTGTGTGTTTTTCTGTGAGAACCCTTCTCTTCCATCTTTAAAACAGGATTGAAAAACAAAGTTTCATGGGCTGGGAACAGTGGCTCATGCCTGTAATCCTAGCACTTTGGGAGGCCGGGGCAGGCGGATCACCTGAGGTCAGGAGTTCGAGACCAGCCTGACCAACATGGTGAAAGCCCATCCCCACGAAAAATGCAAAAATTAGGCGGGTGTGGTGGTGCATGCCTGTAATCCCAGCTACCCGGGAGGCGGAGGCAGGAGAATTGCTTGAACCCGGGAGGCGGAGGTTGCAGTGAGCTGAGATGGCACCACTGCACTCTAGCCCAGGCAACACAACAAGACTCCGCCTCAAAAAACAAAAAAAAAAAAAAAGGAAAGAAAGAAAAACAAACAGTTTCTATCTGTTAACACAATCTTTACCCTTGTTCCTGAAGCACTAGCATTGCTGCTGCTTATATCTGCTCTGAGGAGCCAGAGAACAAGCAAGGCTGCAAGAGACCAAGAGAACAGGAGTCCACCTGGACCAACAGGGATGAAGACATTCAGTTCTTTGTGCTGAGGCTGTGTCTCACAATCACAGTTCAGCTTTTATACCAAATTTAAAAAAAAAAAAAAAGCATCAAATCTACAAAGTAGAGCTGTGTCCAGATTTTTAAACTCAGGTGACAGAACCAACCAAGTAAAAAAACTGTTTGCTGCCCAGGTCTCCCATGAGAATGTAAGTCTACGAGGGCAAGGATTTTGTTTTCTCACAGTGTAAATACAAATGCATATTAGTTTCTAAAGTAGAAGCAGTCTAAATTAAAAGAGTTCAGCACACTCAGGAGAAGCCAGTGTGATTCTGTGTAACATGGGTCCCCACGGCAGGAAAAGAAGGTTATAAAAACAGAGAACCACCCACTTTAACTCCTCTAGTTGTCAGCAAACATACTCTGAGCCACCGTCAAAGAGGTGCTATGCACAGATTTAATGTGAAATAAGCAAAGGATAAGATTCACTGGGGAATTCTATTTATTGGGTTCAAGTAAAACAAGAAACTACCCGCATTCATCAAACCTGAACATATCATTTAACTACCACTAAAAATAACATTTTAAGAGACAGACAATGCGTAGCACAAACTATGTATATTAGGCTTATATTTAAGAAGCTTACCCATATATATATATAGATATACACATACATATATACACATACATACGTGTGTGTGTGTGTGTGTGTGATTCTTTTTGTGATGGAGTTTTGCTCTTGTTGCCCAAGCTGGTGTGCAATGGCGTGATCTTGGCTTACTGCAACCTCTGCCTCCCGGGTTCAAGCGATTCTCCCGCCTCAGCCTCACAAGTAGCTGGGATAACAGGCATGCGCCACCACACTCTGCTAATTTTTTATATTTTTAGTAGAGATGGGGTTTCACCATGTTGATCAGGCTGGTCTTTAACTTCTGATCTCAGGTGATCCACCCACCTTGGCCTCCAAAATTACAGGCTGGAATTACAGGCGTGAGCCACTGCATACGGCCCCCACTAATATATTTAATCCACTCAGTTCATTTGCTTAGGGAGTACCTCTTATGTGACAGGCATAAAGTTAATACTATTAGTCTCCATGTTACACATGAAGAAACTGGGGTCTGCAGAGATTAAGTAATTTGTACACAATCATACCATTAGTAAGTTGCCAAGCTGGAATTCAATTCCCTCCAAAGCGCATATTGTATTTAACTACCTCCAGAAGAGATGGGATACTCACTCCAGTCATGCCAACATTGCTCCAAAATGACTTCTAAACTTTTTTTTTTTTTTTTTTTTGAGACAGTCTCACTCTGTCACCCACGCTGGAGTGCAGTGGTGCGATCTCGGCTCACTGCAACCTCGGCCTCCTGGGTTCAAGCAATTCTCCTGCTTCAGCCTCCCGAGTAGCTGGGACTACAGGCGCGTGCCACCACACCTGGCTAATTTTTTGTATTTTTAGGAGAGACGGGGTTTCACCCTGTTAGCCAGGATGGTCTCGATCTCCCGACCTCGTGATCCACCCGCCTCGGCCTCCCAAAGAGCTGGGATCACAGGCGTGAGCCACCGCGTCTGGCCTAAACTTTTTTTAAAAACTATGGTTAATTAGATTGAATTCAGAAAACAAATAAGAAAGTCCAACTTAATACTCAACACCAGTATTTTCTTTTGATTATATTACCTAGCCCAATTTTCTTATATACTAGCCCAACTGGTGTTTATTATATTATTCAGGATGATCACCAAATCTGATTCTTCACATTAGAACTATCTACAAGCTACTGAAAACAATATCATATTAATCCTCCCAATCAAATAGTTGCTATCACTGAGGGTGCTAAAAAGAAAGTGCTAAATGTATTTAAGTAAAAAAGCTACTCCCAGGATACGCCAAATAATAGCAACATCATTAGAAGGATTCAGCAGTGAGTCGATATTGTTAGAAGGAACAATACTCCATTTAAGGTGTGAATGCTTCTATATTGCCTAATGAGTATGTCAAAGCAATGCACTCCATTCCATGCTCTAAAATCTTTAGACAAAAAATAATAATGCTTTCCTGAAATTACCTTTTTCTTCCATTTCTTTCCTTCATTACACTTGGCACTATGATAGAAAAATTACCATTATTAAGCTTTTTTACACTTTGGTTCCAATTTAAAGCTGGAAGTCATTATGCACCATAGTGAGATACAATTACAAAAATGCTGAACCTTGAATCAGGAGACAAGCTTCTATCCCAGCTCTGCCACCAGCCAGATCTAAAATCTTGGACAAAACCTGAACTTCTATTTTCTCAGGTATAAAACGAAGATATTTGTAGTAAATTTAAAATTCTGTTAATGTTATCTAAACCTTTTCTTTTTGGTCGTGAAAACTGAAATTAATTAGCACCTCTCATATATCCTGGTATAAAGGAAATGATCACTCTGTGTGTGTGTGTATTAGTTTGCCATCGTTGTATAACAAGTCCCCACAACGGTAGAGGCTTAGGACAAAACAAACTCACTGGCTCACAGTTCCGTAGGTCCGAAACTCAGCAATAACTCAGGTGGGTTCTCTTGCTTCGAGCCTCATAAAGCCAAAATCAAGGTAATGGCCAGACTGGGTTCTTATCTGGAAGCTTTAAGGAAGAATCTACTTCCATGTTCATTTCAGTTGTTGGACAAATTCCGTTTCCTTGCCATTCCAAGACTGATGTCCTTATTTCCTTACTGGCTGCCATCCAGGAGCCACTCTCAGCTTCTAGAGGCTGTCCACATTTCCTTTTCATTTGGCCCTCCTCTGTCTTCAAACCAGCAATAGCAGAGTGGGTAGGGTCCTTCTCAGGCTTTGCATATCACTGGCTTCCTGTTCCGCCTTTGCTAGAGAAAACGCTCTGAAGGGTTTGCTTATCCACCTGGGTCATGCCCATTTGGACAATCACCATATCTTAAGGCCAACTGATTTGAGACTTTAATTATATCTACAAAGTCCCTTTGCAATAGCGCCTGGATTCAGGTTTGAACAGCCAGGGGACAAGACCCTAGGTTCTCTTCTTTAGAATTCTGCCTACGATGTGTTTTGGAGGGGGTTGGGGGGCAGAGAAACGAGGGTTCATGTGGGTGTATGTCCCTCACAAAGCTCAAAGCCATAGTCTTCTTTGTATCCCATTATACACACAAGTGCTGAAATATGATGCATCCCATAAATATCTGTTCAGTTAAATGAAATACTTCCCAGTAGACAAAAGCATGCACAGTGCCAAATACTACTATTAATTGAGCCCTGGCACTCGAGATAGAAATGAAATATATACCTAACTCAAAAGACATGCTTTATTAAACCTATGGACCAGATGTTGACGTTAGTTGTTTCAATATAAAAATGCCAGATGCAAATCAAAAGCTGAATAAGTGAGCAAATGGGCAAAAATATTTTTTAAATATACATGCAGTCCTTAGTATTCTAGTATCCAGTAACAGCTATGAAAGCTCTTTGTATCACTGAATAATTCTAAGACAAATGAAGGCCTCTATATAAAAATTGTTAAATGCATTCCATAATGCTTTCACTCTCACAATAAGGCAAACAATGCTCTCTCCAGCCAGGACCAATAGGTCTGACAATTTAGGATCAGCACCTTGAAGAGTGCTGATAAGCAAACAAACTGCCCATGTAAAAAGCAGGATAAAAGAACAAATCGTTCTGCTACAGTTTCTAATTCTGAAGTCTCAATCATTTTGCAGTACTTCTTGAATTTAAGAAAAAGGGGAGGGGTGTTAGAAATGTGCATTATATCCCTAGATGCTCTGAATTAAGTCACCACATTAATACCAATTCAAATAATTTATTCTTTAGCAGCTATTTGCCTGCTCTGTATCTCATAAAAGCACAATGGTATTTTTTTGAAAGCATAAATAATCCTGTTCTATTGCAGGCTGATGTGACACCTGCATAAAGACAATAAATTATCATCTTCCACTATTATCTGTTTGTCTATTACCAAAGGGTAAGTGGTGTTTTCTCTTGGCTCTTTTCTGTTAATGTACAATGTTTACTGGTAATGAACATTTTAAGCTACTGAACAGCAGCTTCAAAAGAACATGAAATTAGTTAAACATACATCACAACACTGTGGCATTTACAACAGGCTCCCATGGATAATGAAACTTCATTTAGGACACTCTAGTTCTGTTCAGTCAACACATTTCAAATACCACTAAAGAGATCACTACCTGTAAAGAACCTCAGCTGATCTAATTTAACTTTACCTTGTAACACAGGGGAGTTACAGCATTCTTTGTGACAGTTGTCTTTTCAGACACTACAAAAGGTTTTCTATAACAACTGTTATCTGTCCATCTCCAGAACAGCCAGATACGATGTAATCATGTGCTGTACGGCCTGAACTGCTTTAATTTGGGGTTGCCTGAGCTCTGCTTGAGGAATGAAAAAATCAAAGGGCACACTCACGAAGAGAAGGGAAAATAAATCCTTGTTGTGTCTTTCAAGATGCTAACTGGTGCCTTATTCTGCTTTTTTCCTTCCAGCAATAAAACAAGGATTTATATTCTGAGGAGTTCTTCAATCCAGACCTGAAATAGCAATATCTTTTGTATACATTCTTTGACAACAAAGAAAAGCCAATAAGCATCAAAATCCTCCCCCCAAATAAAACTATCAACTTCCCTTTAGAAATTAAATTAGTAGTTTCATTAGCTTGAAAAGTTATTTTCTGAAAGATACACATAGAGGGCTTTTTCAGAGTGAAGTTTCCATAGGGAAAGTAGCTATTTAAGCTGTTGCTTACTATGTATGTGGGATACTGTTGGTTGTCTGCAGCAACCTTCTGCTAGCCCCTGCTAGAGGCAACTTTCAGAGAGGGGTCAACATGTGACATAATTCCATGCAAAGAAATCTAAGTGGAGGGTTTCTGGCCAGAGGTCCATAAAACTTTACGTTATTTCTATAAATAAAAATATTTTTAAAATAACTGGCAGATGTGTCCCTGTCCACCCCTTGCCACCTTCACCCTTTTTTTTTTTTTTTATTAGAGTCAGAGTCTCATTCTGTCACCCAGGCTGGAGTGCAGTGGTATAATCACAGCCCACTGCAGCCCTGAACATGTGATCCTCTGCTTCAGCCCCTCAGTTATGTCTTGGCACATAGCTAGGACAACAGCCGTGTGCCACCATGCCCAGCTAATGTTTTTTGTTTTTGTTTGTTTGTTTGAGACAGAGTCTCGCTCCGTCAACCGGGCTGGAGTGCAGTGGTGCAATCTCGACTGACTGCGACCACGGCCTCCCGGGTTCAAGCGATTCTCCTGCCTCAGCCTCCTGAGTAGCTGGGACTACAGGCATGCGCCACTACGCCCAGCTAATTTTTGTACTTTTAATAGAGACAGGGTTTCACCATGCTGGTTAGCGAGAATGGTCTCGATCTCTAGACCTTGCGATCCGCCCGCCTCGGCCTCCCAAAGTGCTGGGATTACAGGCATGAGCCACCGCGCCCAGCTGCTAATTTTTAAAAATATATATTTTAGAGACTTTTCTTGTGGTCTCGTTTTGTTACGCAGGCTAGTCTTAAACTCCTGGCTTCGAGCGATCCTCCTGCCTGGCCTCCCAGAGCACAGGGATTAAAGGTGCGAGCAACCACGCCCAGCACTCCCACTCCTTTCTGACCAAAACCTGTACCTGACATTTAGAAGTATAGCAACCAACCATCATGCAAAAATTAAAACACAGAAAAACTACAGAAAACAATGAGAAAAAGTGCAAAATATAATATATCCCTGGAATAGATAAGTCACAATGCATTATGACAACAGAGTCATATTTTCTGTAGTATTAAGGGAGCTAAAAGAGCAGATTAGTTTAAAATAAAGCTATCAGAAAGGCATTTATTTGTTAAACAGGGCTTGCATCAGATTCGAAAGGATGGGTAGTAATTAAATAACCAAAGAGGAGGAAGAAGGGCACTCAGAAAATTATAGTATAAAAGCCAAATCTGAGAACCAAGATCAAAACTGGACATGGAATGTTTAGGAAAGTAACACCACCAGCCTGGTTGAAAGGTTAGGTGGGTTGTGGGAAACAATGAAAAGGAATAATAATAATACTAATAAATTATTTATTGAGTACTTGGCAGTTCTTGTCTAACACAGTACTAAATGCCACATATCTGCTCTTTTTTGTTTGTTTGTTTTTTGAGACAGAGTCTCACTCTGTAGCCCAGGTTGGAGTGCAGTGGTGTGATACTGGCTCACTGCAACCTCTGCCTCCCAGGTCCCAGTTCAAGCAATTCTCCTGCCTCAGCCTCCCGAGTAGCTGGGATTACAGAAACGCACCACCATTCCCAGCTAATTTTTGTATTTTTAGTAGAGATGGGGTTTCACCATGTTAGCCAGGCTGGTCTTGAACTCCTGACCTCGTGATCCACCCACCTCGGCCTCCCAAAGTGCTGGGATTACAGGCCTGAGCCACCGCGCCCAGCTATATCTGCTTTTTCATTTATATCTTCATAATTGTGTGATGCAGGTATTATTACCCTCATTTACCAAAAGGTAAATCAAAGCTCAGAAAATAAGTAACAATGTCTAAAGCCACACAGCTACTATTGCAACTGCAGAAAAAATTTCCTAACAAAGACAGCAAATAAGATAAACACAATGAAAATTGTCACAGAAAGGCAACTGTCTACGTAGAAAACAATCATGATGCACTAGAGTGGCTAAAAACTTGAGTCAATGAAATCATACGATCTTGGTGAGACGGTGAAGTGGTGTTAATAAAAATGAACTGGATCTAGGGAATGAAGAATATAGGGAATGAAGAATATACAGGACATAGCCGGGAGCAGTGGCTTACGCCTATAATCCCAGCACTTTGGGAGGCTGAGGAGGGCAGATCACCTGAGGTCAGGAGTTCGAGACCAGCCTGGGCAACATGGTGAAACCCTCTCTCTACTAAAAATACAAAAAAAAAAATTAGCCGGGCGTGATGGCAAGTGCCTACAATCCCAGCTACTAGGGAGGCTGAGGCAGGAGAATCAATTGAACCTGAGAGGCAGAGGTCGCGGTGAGCCAAGAATGCGCCATTGCACTCCAGCCTGGGCGACAAGAGTGAAACTGCATCTTAAAAAAAAAAAAAAAAAAGAATATACAGGATATAGTGGGAAGTCATGTCGTTTAGCAGGCAACTACTAAATTCTTATTTACTCTCATTTGAACACTATACAGTTACTACCTGTTCCTAGCTACCATATAGTGGTGGCATATAATGTAAATGTTGTAGATAACACAGCATTTTTTTTTTAAACTTCTTCATTTAGGCCCCTTTGTCATTTAGGTCTCTTAGCTTAGCTCCAAGGCTAAAGACATAAAAAAGAATGGTATGACCTAGGGAAAGTTTCAGGAAGAAATAAATGAAGACATGCCTCCGTTTGTCTTGAAGGATTTGGGTCATAAGGATGCAGACACAGGAGGGTCTTGAGGTCACATTCCATGGTACTGCAGTCAATAAGTAGGGATGTGCCTTAGGAGACGCCCCAAAGCATTAGGGCACTGACAACTATCCTGGGCCATACTAGGCCTCCACATGGTACGCAGTGAACATAGAATTTTTATGGGCTCCGGTAGAGGACATTCATGCTGAAAAATATACATGATGGGAGAAGGGCACTGGGATCCAAACAAAGAAATGTGTCCAGATTTCCTCAACAGAAAAAGCAGAACTCCTTGCATCTTGGCCATTGCTCTTCTTGATCACTGTAATACCAGTAATGCCAGACACAAGAACAAATAAGAATCCCAAGGACTCCATATAGATCTAAGGACCACTCTTCCCCACTATCCAGTGTCCCACTTCCTCTCCCATATACATGACATCTTAAAGGAAAGCAGACAGGAGGATAAACACTACAGCCTCCACACTTTACATCAAATTACAATTTAAATCATGTCGTGGATGAAATTTCTTCTATTTGATTACACATTGGTTTCCTTCACTACTATCTAGTAGGTAAAGAAGGTCAGATTGGTAAATTGAAAAGCTAAAAAGCACCAGCTGCGTGTGGTGGCTCATGCCTGTAATCCCAGCACTTTGAGAGTTCAAGGTGGGCTGATCACGAGGTCAGGAGTTCAAGACCAGCCTGACCAACATGGTAAAACCCCATCTCTACTAAAAATACAAAACTTAGCCGGGCGTGGTGGCGCATGCCTGTAATCCCAGCTACTCAGGAAGCTAAGGCAGGAGAATTGCTTGTACCTGGGAGGCAGAGGTTGCACTGAGTCAAGATCACGCCACTGCACTCCAACCTGAGCGACAGAGCGAGATTCTGTCTACAAAAAAAAAAAAAAAAAGGCTAAAAAGCTCCGACTTTTTCTCGACATCTGAGCTGTGGGAAACTTAGTCAAGTATTTAACAACAACAACAAAAAACAGACAAACAAACCACCTCAGGAAAGCACTCTTGGGATGAAATACAAATAACTTTTATATTTGAAAAGTATGTGTAACTAGATACTAAAATAAGAGTTTAGGCTGAGGCCTCAGGAGATGAGTGTCAGACTCACAGGGAAGTGCAAACCAAAATGCAAATTTCAAAGTGGGTATCACTAAAGTACATGACCCCTTGTTGATATAGTGGGTATACAGGTCACAGGTAATAAAGGCTGAGGAGCGCTGGGGTATGAGTGCCACCTCCTTCACGTCAAGACAGAGAAAGCTCGAGGCCATGTCAAGAGCTGGCTATGTTGTGCTTGAGTTTGGAAGACACCTTTTTCTGGTGTCTCTAACCTGAGAAATACCAGATTGCTTGGGCAGCATGAAAGAGGCCTTTTAGCTTCCCCTTCTGAGAGCAGGTCAAAGAAAGGTAGGCGACTGTTCTCCATGGACTCACAGACTTGGCAGAAAGAAGAGCCGGTATGGAGCCATTGTGAATCCTTTCTGAGAGGGAGGGTCACAGACAGAGAAAGTCTGTGGCATAGACAACCAAAAAACCAAGGGCTGAGGGGAAAGTGTTAGCCAGAGGGAAAAGCAAAATACTTCAGGGGAGCTGTGGTGAGAATCCCAGCAGGGAAGGCTCTAATGAATTTGAGACACACCCATAAGAAAATGAGTCAGCTCTGAATATGTGCTAGGGTCAGAGTACATAACATCAGTTTAAATCCACAACACACACACACAGACCTTCCCTGTGGATCCTTCACACCATTCTTATATCTCTGAAGAGTCCATGACAGGAGCCAGTAAATGGAAGAAGAGATGATCAGGAAGAAATAAGTAGCCATTAGATAGTATGTTCCAAGAGGCAGGGATTTATCTGTTTTGTCACTTGCTGTATTGTTTCCCAGCCTAGAACTATGCCTGCTACATAGTAGGTATTCAATAAATATTTGCTCAACAAATGAAAACCTATCACACCCCATTTTTCCAGAATGCAGATTCCCTTCTACAGCAAGGTACACCAGAGGCAAAGATTTATTTCCCAAATGAGACTGTATTTGTAATTTAAAGGGATTATAAGGATTTCTAGTAACAGAAAAATCAGAGGATCTGCTAGAATTTTCATTAATAGCAGAGGATAAACTTTCCCATCTGAATACATATTCAATTGATAGTAGGAAGTGCAATTTAAATTTGCATTTTCCTTTCATCCATTACATGTATATGTTCAAATATACTGATTACCCAGAGTATGGTTTGCAAAGCAATTTACCGTACATGTTCCATTTCATCTTTATAACAATCACACTTTCATAGTTTAAGAAACTAGGGCTTATGGAGTAGTAAACAACAATACTGGTTCTATAGTCAACTCTAGAATACTCTGTTTTCCTCTAAATTTATATCTGAAAGTCTTCCTGGGTTCCTATCTAGCATGTTCTACCCACATAAAGGTAGATAAACTTGGACCCTTGCCTTAATTACAACCAGCTATTCCTAACAGATGGCCTTTTCTTTGATTATTCAACTCACTTAGACGTCTGGTTTATTGACCAATGATTGTAACATGTCTTATAGAAATAAATAGAAATAAAAATAAATAGAAATTCCAAAAAGTGACTTAAAGACGATGGAATTTCATCAATCTACATAAATATATAGTCCAGTGTTAGAAACGGCAAGTCCTAATTATAAGGCTCCCATACTCCATCTACCTTGTTGCTCTGCTGTATTTAACTCATGGCATCTACTTTTTGGCCCATCTAGGTCCAGCCATCATATTGGCATTTCAGCCAGTGGGAAACAGGAAAAGAAACAACAGCAATCAAGTTACATATATCTCTTCTCCAGCCAGAACTAAATCATATGGCCACACCTGCTCACAAAGACGCTGGAAAATCTGAGCTCTTATATAGGTTAGAGATGTGTCTTATTCAACTTCAAGTGTCCAACACATTTTCTGGCACTGTTTAAAATGTTTGGCAGTATGATATTCACAATCACTGCCACATTCATTCATATAATAAGCATGTATCAAACATCTTTCTATGTATCTTTTTTAAGACAGAATCTCACTCTGTCGCCCAAGCTAGAATGCAGTGGCATGATCTCAGCTCACTGCAACCTCTACCTCCCATGTTCAAGTGATTCTCCTGCCTCAGCCTCCCGAGTAGCTGGGATTACAGGTGTGCGCCACCACACCTGGCTAATTTTTGTATTTTTAGTAGAGATAGGCTTTCATCATGTTGGCCAGGCTGGTCTCGAACTGCTGACCTCAAGTGATCCACCTGCCTTGGCCTCCCAAAGTGCTGGGATTACAAACGTAAGCCATCACACCCAGCCACGTATCATTTTTCATTAACTAGAAAGAATTATTATTAAATAACATTTTATTAATTTTTTTCATCACTGATAAAAATGACTACCGTTGACATTAAAATAACTAATAATTATACTTGGTTCTGGTTTGCCACTATTGCCTCAAAATTTTTAAATATTTGGTGGCAAACGATTTAGAATTCTCATTCCATATGAATGACAGCATTTTTAACTATCACGTTTTCTTACTAGTTCAAAGACAATCTATTCCAAGTGATTCAGAGGAGAATGTTTCCTGTTCTTAAGCTCATACACAGCACTAACACCTGAATAATACTATAAAACCAAAATGAACACATGTGAGCCAACCTATTATTTGTGTCTCTTTAAGGTATAAGTAACTATTAAACTCTTGGTGCATTCATTTAGAATGTAAATGTCCCTGTCACTAAGTGATCACAAAATTTAAAAGGCACTAGATCACTCTTCTTATATAATCAAAATAATAAGAAATGTCCTAATAATGAGCTAACCAGAAGGAAGAGAGGTCTGATCAAGTAGCTGAAACTACAGGATACAAATCAATCCTCCATGACATCCCCAACTCATCATCAGTAAAGATGCACTTTTATGAACAATGAAGATAAAATATACATTGGTGCCCTGGCACAGTCATTTAAGGGAGCACCTAATTTCTGCCATTGGTCCTTTTCAAACTTGCAAATGAACAGAATAAAAAAATTGCCTAATTATACTAGACCAAAGGACTTACACTATCTTGTTTACCTTGGAACAACTGGAAATTTCTAAGGGAGACAACAATAAAAATACCATAGCAACTCAATGCTGCCCCGTACATTACTAACGAGAAAGTTGAGAGAGAATTTAGTTTTTTTTCCACCCCAATGGACTCTCTTCCATTCTCCCAACATACATTTATTATTCCATATCACTGCCCAAAAAGCTTTCTTTAGAATGTGGTCCTTGGAAGAACATCATCAGGGAACTGTCTCCCTTTGGGCACTGGTATTTAGGCATTAGAAACAGCATTAGAAAGATAAAATATTCTCCTTTTTAAAAGCATGTAACAAAGCTCAATGGGGTGTTTGTGACTTACTATTGTTAAGCTTGAGCATTACAGATTTAAGTCAACCTCAAATTCCTGTATAAACAATCAAACCTGTAGCTGGGAAAGCTTTGTGTTATTTTATTCTTTGACTTCTGATTACTTATTCATTTATATTTCCTGAACTATTTACAAAATGTATACAAACAAAACCAAACTGCAAGCCTATTATGTTGCTTATACTGGCATCTACTTCCTGCTCCCTTCCTGGGGTTGATAGAGATGGCTGCCATTTTAAATAAATATATTAATAATGCGGCTATTTTTAAAAGTTTCCCACAGAGTGGCTGCTTTAAAGCAGTAAACGGAACTGTTGAGTCTCACAAGGCAGATGCTTTGAATACAGGATCGAATTCATTTCTAAACAGTGCTGCACGTAACAGTTTTAATTATTACCATTACTCTCACAGTGGTGTCACTTTAGACCTGATATTAAAAAAAAAAAAAAGTGTTAGACTGTTTAGCTGAACATAATGTAGGATGGAATTAATCATTTGGCTAAATTACTGCTAAACTTAACTGGTATTTAAATTACATCAATGTGATGAAAGTTTGAGGATAAAGAGTTTAAACAATACCACAATTTTATAATTCTAGTTAAAATTGTATAAAGAAAAGCACTCATGGCATTAGTCATTTAATGCTTATAGTTATTCATAACAATTTCTAAATGGAAGTATAATTCCCTCAGATTGATTAACACTATCTCCCTGATGGACTTTTTATTTTACTGGTCATAAATTCTAACTGATCTTTAGTTGCTTACATTTTATGTGATTTAAGAATGTCTAAAATCATGGGTACATTAGTTTATACAAATAGGGCATTTGTTAGAAGAAGCAGTTTGTAAGGTAGAAGGATTAAGTTTACCTACTATGTCTTAAAAGCTCTATAACTGGGATATTCATTAATGTTAGAGATTTCATTTCACCTCTGATTAACTAGAAGCTTCCAGTATTTTCCTTTTCTAACTATCTGTTCTCAGATAAAGACTATTATTTGAAATACATTCAAAATAGCAAGTGGCAATCTTGGTTTGTACTTCTCAGAAATGTTAAAATGCTAGCAATAATATAGCAATCATGGGACTAGACATCCATCATGGGAATAATGCCCAGACCATAGAAAATTTTAGCCCTCTCTGACAAGGCTGTGGAAGGAAAACACAACTTAGTAAAGGTTTGAAATGAAAAAGTCATTCTGATATTAGGTTGCAATTACCCTAACCACTTACATTACTGGAAAGCATGCGTAATAGAATGCAATAGCTAAAAAGAATGATTATAAAGCTACTGAAATCACAACAGAATCAAACAAAAAAGTAAAAACTGACAGATGTGTTATTACATGAACACGATAATGGGACTTTACGAATACTGGAAGATGTTTAAAGTAACTCCAAAATAAAAAGAAATTCTGTACTTTAAATATAGGACATGTTGTTTTTTTTAAAGTTAATCATCTTGAAAATTGCTAATAATTATTTTAATAACTGAGGAATCTGAAGAACTATTGAGAAGAATGCTAGGATATCAACCTAAAATAATACTTAGATGTAGTCAAAATAATATTACAAGCAAAATTCAACTCTGATTACATTTTCTGTACCGTTTATTTAACTTCTTTATCCTATTGCTCACTTCCTATGGTCCCTAAATGGAAAAAGCAAAGTCTTCTATCAAGTAAGCAGGACAAGAGTAGGATGAGGTGAGGGAGGCATTCGTCTCCGGAGCAAAATTTAAAACTCATTAATCAAGATAATTCTGTGTGTGTGTGTGTGTGTGTGTGTGTGTGTGACGGAGTCTCACACTGTCACCTGGGCTGCAGTGCAATGGCATGAACTTGGCTCACTGCAACCTATGCCTCCCGGGTTCAAGCGGTTCTCCTGCCTCAGCCTCCCAAGTAGCTGGGATTACAGGCGCCTACCACCACGCCAGGCTAATTTTTTAATTTTTTTTTTTTTTTGTATTTTTAATAGAGACGGGGTTTCACTATGTTGGCCAGGCTGGTCTTGAACTCCTGACCTCATGATCCGCCTGACTCAGGCCCCCAAGGTGCTGAGATTACAGTTGTGAGACACCGCACCTGGCCAAGATAAATGAATACATCTTTAAAAAATCTAGGGGGGCTGGGCACGGTGGCTCACGCCTTTAATCCCAGCACTTTGGGAGGCCGAGGCGGGTGGATCACAAGGTCAGGAGATGGAGACCATCCTGGCTAACATGGTGAAACTTCGTCTCTACTAGAAATACAAAAAATTAGCCGGGCGTGGTGGCAGGTGCCTGTAGTCCCAGCTACTCGGGAGGCTGAGGCTGGAGAATGGCGTGAACCCGGGAGGCGGAGCTTGCAGTGAGCCGAGATCGCGCTACTGCACTCCAGCCTGGGCAACAGAGTGAGACTCCATCTCAAAAAAAAAAAAAAAAAAAAAAAATCAAAATTAATGTATAAAACTATTAAGACAGATGAGATCAGTATCACTGACTTTTCCTTTTCCCTCCGACTCTAATATGGCTCAGTATAAGTGGTTACTGATTCTGTACTGTGATATTTGGTTTATTTTGGCATTTGATAGTAGATTTCTAAATTAACTTTATATTATTTTATCATATGATTGATTTGATTTAAACATAGATGTTTTGAGGGGCACATCCTGAAATTCTGTGCTCAAGGCAAGTACCTCTCTCACTTCGTTTGAGTCTCAGCCCTGTGGTTTAGGATTCAATAAGTATCTGTGGAATAAGGAATAGAATGTGTGAATTAACCTGCAATGAATCTCAGACTGTTCCCAATATACCACGTGGGCTCTCTTGATACAAACTCTATTAACTGAGCACCCTTCTTTGTTAGACCCTTTCATTATTATTTCTAATTCTCATAAGAGATCTTCAAAAAAAATATGTAACCATCCCAACATTATCACTACGGAAATTTAATTTCTGACAGTGCAGTGACTTGGCCCCAACACAAGCTCTCAGTAAATATTGGTTGGATAATAATAACAAAGAAAGTAAGTAGAGACCCAGACTTTAACTCAAGTACATGTCCTGGCATCTCAGGGACTTCATCCTCCAGGATCTCACTTTTAAACCTCTCAAGTTGGATTTTGGTGCTTGTCTTCTGTTTCCAATAGCAACTGTGGTAGGCATAATATTAAGAGGACCCTTATGATCTCCATCTCCTGGTATTACTCCTATGATTATGGCAAAAGGGTCCCCATGAACCCTTCCAAAGGAAAGAATTTCTCAGGCAGGTGGCAGAAGAGATGTCAGAGAGATTCAAAGCAAGAGAAGGATGTACACCACTGCTAGTTTGAAGGTGGGGGGAGGGTTGGCACGTGAGTAGGAATGTGAATGGTCTCTGATAACAGAGCATGGCCTCTGGTGATGGCCAGCAAGGACACAGGAACCTCACTCCTACAATCACAAGGAACTAGATTCAGCCAACAACCCGGAAAAGCTTGGAAACCGACCTTTCCCAGGGTCTCCAGAGAAGAAGCAGTAAACACCTTGACTTTAGCCCTATTAGACCCTGAGCAGAGAATACAGCCAAGCCTGCTCGCTCTTGTGGTAATTTTTTTAAGCAGCAATAGAAAACTAATACATCAACCTACGTATAACCTCATCATATCACAAACATGGCGATTATCTTTTCATCTAAGCTTCTTATTACCAAGGCCTAGAGATTTACTCACATACCCTGATGTGATCTGCCCAAGGCCAGGCACATTATAAACACAGAGTTGACACTGAAGAGATGAATGAATTCACATACTAGTTCTTCAACAAAGGTTTAAAGTACTGACAGCAATGATAATGACAATGAAGTGACCTGCACCTACCATGGGCCCTCAATTAATATTTGTGAACTAAATCTTGCTTTTTTGTATCCCGGCACACAGATGAAAGAACACACATTTCCTAAGACCAGTTCCACAGCTATGTAAATATATGATATTTACTGGAATATGCTCCATCTTTCTATAATCTATAGAGAAGTACACAAATTTCGATACAGAATAGCATTATATCCTCCACAAAGATATTAGATAAAATATCTCCAGTGTCACCACGTACCTTACTTCTCTTCACTCCAATTGTCCTGTTTTCCAGTTTTTCCTTTGCTGCTGGCTTAACAACAGAAACCATAATCTCTGAAACTTTCCACTAGAAACTAATTCTATCTTCTACAAAGGATACTGTCAAAGGCATGTCATTTACAGAAGAAAGATAATGAAGTAAAATTAATCATCTAGACTGCCTGTTCATAAGTAGTTCTTAGAAGGGAAGATCCCCCACCCTCCCTACACATTCACGGAAGACTGAAATCACACTACATGAATTAGCTGCTTAATGCTGACCATCTATAGGGCCCTAAATACTGCAAGAAAAAGGAGCTAGTGTGCATGTTATGTATTTATTTATCTTTGAATCCCAAACATTTATCACAATACCTGGTAACCTAGCAGGTACTCAATGCATGTTGCTGAACTGAAATAGCAGTAAAATCTGTAATGATTTTTGGTGTCCTTAAACACATACGATACCCTCACCTCACAGCAATGAATTATTTATAACTGAGCTGGTTTAAAATAAATGATCTTTTCCAATATTCAGCTTTCCTTAATTGCATCATTTCTATTATTCAACTGACTTTCTTACTAGTATTTACGTATGCATTATGAATAGAGAAAGGATTTCACAAATGAAACATTTTGAAAAAAATAAAGAGATCTTCCCTCTAAGAACAATTAAAATCAAAAACCTTTAAAAAGATGTCTTATATATTAGTCAATGCCTATAATTGTTGTAATTATGTAAATATAGCCCACTAACATCCAACAATGAGGCTGGTATTAGTTTCCAAGCTTTGGAACTCCCTTACGACAAGGTCCTTTTAAGGCAATTAACCTTATTTGGATAGCATCCAAGAGAAATCAGTGCTTTATCATATTCTAAGCTCCAGCTAACAGTGTTTTAGGTAGATGCCAGGATGTTTCAAATTAGAACTATAAAATTACTTAATTGTGTGACCTACAGAAATACAGATTAAACCACACTTCCACACAGCTGGAAACCAAAATTAGTCCTCATCTGTCTTTCTATAGCTACCATATTCAGTCATTCCCTTAGCCTTAAAGATGATGAGAACCAGCTGGGTGCGGTGGCTCGCGCCTGTAATCCCAGCACTTTGGGAGGCTGAGGCAGGCGGATCACGAGGTCAGGAAATCGAGACCATCCTGGCTAACACAGTGAAACCCCATCTCTACTAAAAATACAAAAAATTAGCCAGGCGTGGTGGCGGGCGCCTGTAGTCCCAGCTATTCAGGAGGCTGAGGCAGGAGAATGGCGTGAACCCGGGAGGAGGAGCTTGCAGTGAGCGGAGATCGCGCCACTGCACTCCAGCCTGGGCGACAGGGCAAGACTCCGTCTCAAAAAAAAGAAAAAAAAAAAGATGATGAGAACCAAAATGCAAAAAGGTTATCCTATTCTTCAATAAAACAGTAGCCAGAGTAAAATAAGCCCACTGAGACATTTACTCTGATAAGAATCTGTATGAAGATCAATCAATAAAGTATGACACAGAATTTTAAACTTCCAAAACTGGTTATTAACACGGCAGGAGTCAACTTGAAATTGGTAAAGAAGGCTAAATAATTTTTAAATACGTAAGTACTTACTTCTGTTTGAAATATAACACCTGTAAAACATTTTAACGATTCTTAGTTTCCAAAAACGTTAGCCAAAATCTAGACCAAATAAATTCCCATCACTCTCCTGACCCCAACCCTTGTCTAAGCATCATCCCTTGTTAACAGGAAAATGAGCAAAGCCAGGTAAAGAGACAACAAGCAAGGAGAAAGAAAAGGGAAAGCCCTCATGACTTACAAATTAGATAAACTTCCTATTAATCAAGAATTGGCTCTATATTATTTTTGCATATATTACCATGATCCAAGAACTGAAGTCAGAGCCATTTAGTCATTTATCACACAAACCATTCCATGTAAAATTGAACCTTGTCAGCTAAACACTTACTTGGTTTACTAGTTGCTGATTACACAGCGGTTTAATTGCAGTACACACACATAACTAGACTATATATTGAAGACATTACTTTTGCTGTATCCCCTATTTTTCTTCACTTTGCCTAAAATAAAGCCTATTATTTATAGTAATAGCCTAAAACTTTCAATAAATTGATAAGTAAACTATCAAGTATTTCTATGTCGGCTTTCTGATGCCTACAGTTTTGTTAAGAACAAACAGCTATAAATTCCTAGCCAAAAATTCCCACTGGTCTAAAATTTGTATATGGCCTACTAAATACTTCTCATAAATTATGTCATGACAGCATGTTATTTCTACTTACTGAAAATATTACTGTACTCACTAACGTATAATTTTCTTTCTTTAAAAGATGAGAAAAAACTCTAAATTCATACTTGCCAAATCTTACCACCACAGGGCCAGACGCTCTGGAGCCCCACGTTGGCAACCTACGCAGAAACATTTGCTCAGTTCAGCGATAAGCCTGTTAGGTTATGCAGCACAGCCTTTTGTGCTACACATTACGCAGCAAATTTAAGTTGTGACAACTATCAAGCGGTATGCTTTGCAGACTCTAAGACAATGCACATTTGTAAAGGTAGCAGCCAATACTCGATTTTTTTTTTTCATTTGTTGAATGTATAAACACCGATAAGTCTGGCACTTGATTCTAAATTCTCCAACTGTAATTACAAACACATGTGCACATTACATAGCTACAGATGCATTTAAAATAATTACCTTATTGAAGATGTCTGCTTTTCCACAAGCTACTAGAAATAGCTGCTAGCTACTCTGAATGCAATAGTTTTCCATGTGCAAACACATTAATCAAAACAACTTACATACTTGAAAAAGCAGAATAGCTATCCATATACCTGTTTGATTTTACCTCTCTAGAAAATTGTATCTCACAATTTCCAAGTAGATCCTGCCTTGCTAGTGTGTCCATTGGAATTCGAAAGGACAGGAGCCCACAATAAGGCAGACGTTATTGATGTACGGCCACAACTTTCTTTTCAAGATGGCTCCATCAAACCTATTTTCTCATTCCACTATATCTGATTTGGAGATTACTTAACTACCTCACTCTTAAACTAGTGTCTTCAATAAAAAGAATATGTGATACACAACTGTACAAAACAATGTGCTAAAAGTGCTAATCTCTGCATGGATTCAACAGAATGCTAAGTAGTCACAAAGCACCCACAAATCTGTCTAAATAGAGTCAATGTTGTTTAAAGTGGACAGAGAAGCATGTGCACCTCCACTTCTTTTTGAAGTGCACATACTGGTAAGTGCCAAAGCTAGAACTCAAGTCTCGGTGACCCCCAGACCACACTCTTATTATTATTATTCCAATAGCAGAAGAAAAGCCCAAGAGATTAAAGTGGATGTTTTATATAAGATACGGAGTGGATGAGGTAGGGTCTGCTGTTTTTTGTTTTTTTTTTTATTTGTTGAGACAGAGTTTTGCTCTGGTGCCCAGGCTGGAGTGCAGTGGTGCAATCTTGGCTCACTGCAACCTCTGCCTCTTGGGTTCAAGCGATTCTCCTGCCTCAGCCTCCTGAATAGCTGGGACTCCAGGCACGTGCCACCATGCCCAGCTAATTTCTGTATTTTTAGTAGAGACAGGATTTCACCATGTTGGCCAGGCTGGTCTCAAACTCCTGACCTCAGGTGATCCGCCCACCTCGGCCTCCCAAAGCGCTGGGATTACAGGAGTGAGCCACTGCGCCCAGCATGGGTCTGCTGTTTTCCATTAAAAGCCTTCTGGTACTTTTGATTTTTCAAATGAGAAACATCAATTAAACAAAACAAAACAAAGAAAACACCTTTTTATAAAAACTAAGAAACTTAAATAATCATAAATTAATTTTAAGTAACAGAGTTCCTCCTGTTGTATACCAGGCTCTGGGGTACCAAAAATAAAAAAACAGAATAGGACTCAGCTCTATTACCAAAGCTCTCACAAGCAGAGGGCCAGCAGAGAACCAGGCACCCTACCTAGCCAAGTAAGCAGTGGTTGGGGAACAGCAGTGGGGCCTGCCATTCCCAGCTATTCTAATGCGTGCATTGCAAATGCTTGAAACTGCCTGGTACCACAGGAAGAACAGTGTAAGAGAGGTAGACTGCATATTCAGCCATGGCTCTGCCACCATGTAAAGGACCTCATATCCTTGACTTACCCTCTCAAAACCATACCTCGAGAGTGTTAAAAGGAGACACCAAAATAACAGACATGAAAGTGCTTACCAGATATAACCTGTTCAGCTATCTAGTTACCTGCCATTTCCTTTTCTCTCTTTTTTTTTTTTTTTTTTTTTTTTGGCCTTTCTTAGACTATCCTTCAATTGGTAGTACTTTCTAGTGGAGTTGTATAATGGAGTGGTCTCTTTCCCTACACCCGGGTTTCCCAGTGAAAGTTGGATTTTAAAAGAATTTTTTTTTTTTTTTTTGAGACAGTCTCACTCTGTTGCCCATGCTGGAGTGCAATGGCGCAATCTCAGCTCACTACACCCTCCGCCTCCTGGGTTCAAGTGATTCTCCTGGCTCAGCCTCCTGAGTAGCTGGGATTACAGGCCCACGCCATCATGCCTGGCTAATTTTTGTATCTTTATTAGAGACGGGGTTTCACCATGTTGGCCAGGCTGGTCTTAACGTCCTGACCTCAGGTGATCCGCCCTCCACCGTGAGCCCCCATGCCCAGCCTTAAAAAAAAAAGAAAATTTTAAGTTATGAGTCCTCTAGTCTTGGGAATGATCCCAACCTTTCCAGTCAGGGGTCAGGGTAGCTCTGGAAAAGATTCAGTCACACCAATAACAGAGAATCATATTGAAAATCCAACAAGCAGAATACAAATGGTTATATAAGTGATGTAATTTTAATCTCAGTAAAATAAATGTATCGATACATACACGGAAAAGGAAAAAAGACTAGAAGAAAGGTTAAGACTGATTCTATACTGAGGTGGTAGAATTACGGTTTAATTCTCCTTCTTTTCTATTTTCTATAATGGGAGAAAGAATAAAATAAACGTTGTAAGTTTTCTGGTTTTTGTTTTCTTTTTTCAATTAGTTTTAAAGTTCCAACACAAAAGATAAGAATTAGAAGGGGAACAAAGAAAACATCTAGTTTTCCTTATTTAACAGGTCACTCAACTGTGGCTCAGGAAAGAAAAGGGGCTTTTCTAAGGATACACAGCAATTCAAAGGTAGTATAGTAGAATTGGTTAAGAGTACTCTATTCGGGCTCCAAGCTTGGCTTTGCCACTTTCTTATTTTTTTTTTTTTTTTTTTGAGACGGAGTCTCGCACTCTCACCCAGGCTGGAGTGCAGTGGCGCCATCTCGGCTCACTGCAAGCTCCGCCTCCTGGGTTCATGCCATTCTCCTTCCTCAGCCTCCCAAGTAGCTGCGACTACAGGCGCCCACCACCACGCCCGGCTAATTTGTTGTATTTTTAGTAGAGACGGGGTTTCACCGTGTTAGCCAGGACGGTCTTGATCTCTTGACCTTGTGATCCACCCGCCTCGGCCTCCCAAAGTGCTAGGATTACAGGCGTGAGCCACCGCACCTGACTTGGCTTTGCCACTTTCCAGCTATGTGACCAAAAGGAAAATCCCTAACTTCTCCAAGCTTCAATTTCCCTATTTGTAAAATAAGCAAATAACATAACCTTCCTACCAGCATCACTGAAAAGTCTCTGGTGGAGAAAGTATATGTAAAGTGTCTAGCCTGATACCTAGCACATATGAAAAACACAAAGAATGTCTTTTTGCTAGGAAAAAGAACCACAAGTGTCATTACCATCTCATTATCATCTGGTAGGTATGCTTCATGCATACTATTCAGTCATCTATTATGTACCCTGTGTCTTTAATCTTAATCTGTGTTGAGAACTAAACTCTGATTTTTTTTAGTTTGCCCAAATTCCTATCTGAGGGGTCTAAGGGAGTCATGCCCTACAAATCATAAATTCTCATCAGATGGGTTTATTTAACCCTATATATCACGGCTTACTTTCCAGTCTGACTCTAGAATAACATTACGTGACAAAGAAAAAATCAAAATATTTTACCACAAAACACGTTTCTTTGCCTTATTTTGAAATGGCCCTGCAAAGGGGTCCTTTGTGGGGGAAAATTTGCATCTGTAAAGAATCTCTATTAACATAAGTAGATCATTTTCTTCCAAGCCCTCTCAATCTTGAAGAGATTAACTGAGAGTCTAGCACCTTTTAAAGGTGTGAAAGGGAAACATTTGTCATCTCATCTCTAAGGGCAGCCACTATGAGGCTGCAAAAGAATCTTGGTCTCCAGTCTTTTATCTTAACCCAAACATTTCCTTTCTATTAATTCCAGGTCTTTAGACAAACCCACCTGTTGTAAACTAGAAAATGTTTAAATTTACCTATTACCTGTATGCCCCACCCACCCCTGGCTTCGAACTGTCCCACATTTCTGGACCAAACCAATGTATTTATCAAGTGTATTTGATTGACATCTCATGCCTCTCTAACATGTATAAAACCAAGCTGCACCCCAACCACCTTGGGCACATGTTCTCAGGACTGTGGGCTGTGTCATGGGCCATGGTCACTCATATTTGGCTCAGAATAAATCTCTTCAAATATTTTATAGAATTTGACTCTTTGTTGATAGTGTGCACCATTATCAATTGGGATTTTATTTTTCTTTTTATGATATCAAAATATTAATGGAAATAAGAATCTTGTAGACTATCCATCCTAAAATGTGATTTATAAACTGTAATTTCAATTTTCTAAAGCAACCTGTCCAATAAAAAATGAATATTAAAAATAAATTCACATCTAACAAAAACTCCTTTAGGCATTAGGAAGCTGACAGAAAATATAAAATAAGTCTAGAAAGGTGACTGGGTGAAAAGAAAACTTACTTTGATTATACAGATTAGCAAGGTCTTTTTGGAGGAAAAAAAAAGTATCTCCTAACCCTCCACTTCCTAACCTGGATATCTGGATGTCTTCTAAAAATATTCTCTACTGATACTTTTTTTTTTAAGACTTTTTAAAAATCAACACTGTTGAAAAAGGAGAAAGACCTCTTAATCGAAATCAAATTTATAATATCTTACTCTCCTACTACTAGAAAAGAATGCTCAGAAATTTTGGAAAATTAATAGGAAAAGCTCTCAAAAATGTGAGGTGATCAGCCTACAGTGATCCCTACAATTACATTCACATCCCCTGATAGCCTGATGCCCTACAGTTTGCACATATCATCCATCACAGCAGAAATGTGTTTATTGTACAAACATAAAATTGTCACCAAGGTCATGAAGTCACATAATATTTTCTATAGAAAAGTATACTGATATTGCTCGCTATCTACAAGAAACAAAATATAAGACAATAACACTATTCAATAATGGCCATGTTTTCAGAGAATCACACCAACCTATTTTGAGAAGACAGAATGATGGAGAATAAACCTGACAACTGGTTATAAGTCTCTTTCCACATTTCCAATTTGTATTACTCCGTTTTCACACATCTATAAAGAACTACCTGAGACTGGGTAATTTTTAAACAAAGAAGTTTAATCGACTCACAGTTCCTCAAGCTTGGGGAGGCCTCAGGAAACTTACAATCATGGTGGAAGGTGAAGAGGCAAGCACCTTCTTCACAAGGCAGTAGGAGAGAGAGAGAGAGAGATCAGGGGAACTGCCACTTTTAAACCATCAGATCTCATGAGAACTCACTCACTATCACTAGAACAGCATGGGGGAAACAGTCCCCATGATCTAATCATCTCCCACCAGGTTCCTCTCTCAACACATGGGGATTACAATTCAAGATGAGATTTGAGTGGGGACAGAGAGCCAAACTATATCACAAGTCTAATAAGCAGCATTAATTGTTATGTTCCTCCTATTTAAAACCAACATCTCCCTTCATTCCTCATAATGTAATGAAGGATTCTTAATGCATGCCATGGTACTCACATCTAGGGCTCCAAAGTTAATAAATGATTGTTTCTGAATTTCTAGTTTGCCTTGCACAGTCTCAACGTCCTATGCTCAAACGTGAGCTGTGTCAGAAAGAAACCAGACAAAATTTCTTTCCCCAGGGCATTTTGCATATATTATCACTAACTCTTAAAACAAATCCAGAAGTTCTTTGTATCCCCAATTTTACTGACAATGAAATCAGAAGTCAGAAAAATTAAGTGACAAAGTGGGGCTGAATCTCAGGTGGTTCTTTTGACAAAGTGGGGCTGGAACTCAGGTGGTTCTTTAGCTAGAAAGCCAACACCCTGCTCATACCAGCAGCCCTGTAGTACACAGAGTAGGCTAGGTGTGTTTTCAGAAGTCCTAGATGCTTTGGAATGTACTCCAGCCTATGCTTTGGTTTGGAAATGCAGGAAAGGCCATATAGGTTGAGCATACCAAATCTGAAAATCTAAAATCCAATATGCTCCAAAATCTGAAATTTTTGAGTGCCAACATGATGCCACAAGTGTAAGATTCCACACCTGACCTCATGTGACAGGTCATAGTCAAAATGCAGGTACAGTTTATTCAGTATCCCCAAGAGAAAAATAAAATTACTTTCAATCTACGTATATGAGGTGTACATGAAACATAAATGAATTTCATGTTTAGACATAGGTCCCATCCCCAGTATCTCATGATGTATGTGCAAATATTCCAAAATCCAAAAAAATCCAAAATCAGAAATATTTTTAGTTCCAAGCATTTCAGGTAAGGGAGAGATAATAAACCTTTATTAGATCTTAAGATCTCAAGGTCTCAGGAGGCCTTGCATAGCCATAACTAACAGGGCTCAGAAAGCTGCAGTTGGAACTCCTAAATCAAAAGAAATAGAAACTGTTACACTTCAAGCTTTCCACCCACTAGGAGAGTCCCTGGTTTTGAGTAGGTTTATTGCACCACTCTCATGATCAAACCCTCTCCGGCACCGAACTATGAGCCTGAGCGCCAATAATTACTATAGTTAAAATTGTCTCTTTACTTGTGTGATAATGTTTCTCTTTTATGTCAAATGATGATCGACTGAATCCTAATTTATTGATGTGGCATAAATATAATTAATGAGTGCCTACTATGTGTCAGGCTCTGTGCTAGGTACTATGAAGCTATGAATAAACATTTTTCCATGAAAAAACTACAGTTTCACAGAAAAGTTGGATGGAACATGTTAAATTCCAATGATGATAACTTGAGGCAGAAAGGTTGAAATCCACTTTGTTTCTTAAGAGATTTTACTGACACTGAGTAAAATCAACAGGAAAGACTCAGAATTTTTTAATGTTAATGAAGCTACTTTTACTTTAAAACTATCTCTATTTCTCTGTTTAGTAAATCAGACATTCTTGAGGTGGCAGCATTCTGAGATTTCATGTTTGTATTTATTTTGTTGTTGTCGTTGTTGAGAGGCAGTCTTGCTTCATTGCCCAGGCAGAAATGCAGTGGCATGATCTCAACTCACTGCAGCCTCCACCTCCCAGGTTCAAGTGATTCTCCTTTCTCAGCCTCCCGCGTAGCTGGGATCACAGGCGTGCACCACCATGCCCGGCTAATATATATATATATATATATATATCGGATCTCACCTTGAGGTTCGAACAGGGCAGAGCCACCACCACAACCCTCCAAGTTCTTTTTTTTTGTCTTTCTTCTTTTTATAGAGACAGGATGGTCTCGATCTCTGGACCACATGATCCGCCTGCCTTGGCCTCCCAAAGTGCTGGAATTACAGGAGTGAGCCACCACGCCCACCTCACATTAGTATTTAAATCATTCTTTCATAAACAATTTTAGGGGAAAAGAAAGGCAAGTAAGAAGTAGTATGTTTCTGTATGAAAATACTACTTAAATCCAAGTCCTTTGATTTTTCAAGTCAAAAGCTGATGCGTAATTCATTAGGAATGTCTTTATAATGGCAGAAATGGGAGAGCTGGTGAACAATTTACAAAATACACACAGAAAAAAACCTTACGGTTCTTCCAGAAGCAATCCAACAAAAGTGAAACGTCCGGCCGGGCGGCGTGGAACACCCCTGATGATGTCAGAAGACCCAGATTCTAATTCTTGCTAGAGGACAGACTCAGGTAGGTCACTGTCATCTCAGGATCTCAATTTCTTCATTTCTAAAGTGAAGATAATATTGCTTGCCCTATTTATGTCACATAGTTCTCATGAAGAGGCAAACACAATTGTGAATGGAAAAACAGTTAGAATAAAAGGTTACATGCTACGTAAATAGTCACACATATTATTACAGAAATCTCAGAAATTTAGTCGGGGCAAGACGCTGACTTTTCCATAAATATTTAAATAGCGTGCATATTTTAATCTCTATTTTTGCCTTCTCTCACCAAAATGAACTTGGAATTCTTGTCAAGGAGTTTGCTAAATTAGTCAGTTATGCTCTTACTCCACTATTTTTAGAAATTATCTCAGTTAACGGTTGGATGTAGTGGGTCTTTTTCAGACAATAGGTTCACTGCATAATGGGGGACAGTTTCTATTCAGTAGCGACTATAATAAAGAAGTCTTATTTCTAGTTTTATTTTTTAATTTTAGTATTTCAAGTGGCTAAAACATAATTTAATTCAGAAAGAAAAAAACAAAATTAAAAAAAATTTAAACTATTATAAGGGCAAAAACAAGCAGAAAATCTTAACTTTTCCTTCTCCTTTGTCAATATTTTCTGGTCCATAGGAAAACTGCATAAATGTGAGCTTCGTCCCTAACCAGGTAGCATCCCCTTATAAACCTACCCAGCAGCTGCCACTGACAGACAGCATGGGCAACATGGAAGTAAATACTCTTCTAGAAGAATAACTTTTATTTACCAGAAACTGGATGGGGGAGGAAGGATGATAGCTGTTTACCGGAAGGTGCACAGATTAAACCCAATGACTGTGTGCCCTTTCAAATTAACTTCATTTACAAAATCTATCGTTAAATGTAATCTAATTTAAATGTGTATCAGAACCACTTATATTTGTAAATCCTTTCTTGATGAGCAATTAGTTCTAGTCTTGCTTTCCTTTCTTGATCTACTTACAGCTAAAACACAGCAGAGGTGAGAAACATCTGTGACATCATTCTTTGCTGAGTTTTCTAGACCCAAATAAAATGTTTTTTCAACCTGGCCATTGAGAACTGGACAAGACAAAAAAGCCAAAATCTAGAGCTTTTTGCTTTATTCAAGATTCATAACTACATGACAAGAAAACATGTGAAAAGACGTTCAAAAGTACTAATCATCAAGAAAACATAAAACAACGAGATACCATTTCATACTCACTAGAATCAAAAAGACAGATAACAACAAGCATTGGTGACATCAAACACTGCTGATGGGAATGTAAAATAAGGCAGTCACTTTGGAAAACAGTGCAGCAGCTCCTCAAATGGTTAAACAGATAATGATCATATTATCTGCAGTTCCACTGCTACATATATACCCAAAAGAATTAAAAACAGGTATTCAAGCAAAAACTTGTAAAATATTGTTCAAGGCAGTACTATTCATCCACAATCACCAACAGGTGGAAACAACTCAAATGGCCATCAGCTGATGAATGGATAAACAAAATGTTTAATATTCATACAACGGAATCGTATTTGGCTATAAAAAGGTATGAACTACTGATGCATGCTACAACATGATAAAACTTAAAAATATTTTGCTAAGTAAAAGAGACCAGTTATGAAAGACCACATATAATTCAATTTACAAAAATATTCTAAAACATGAGAACTTATATAGACAGTATATTAGTGGTTGCAGAGGGCTGGGGTTGGGGGCATGAAGGTATAGGTGGGTGATAGCTAAAAGATACGGGGTTTCTTTTAGAAGTGATTATAATATCCTAATCATTGTAGAGACAGTCACAGAGACCTGTGAATATACTAAAAACCATTGAGTTTTAGAGTTTACATGGGTGAAATGTATATATGTGAATTATGTATCAGTAAACCTGTTCCTCCTCCTGAGAAACAAAAAAACAGAAAATATGCAAGTGTAGAGATCAGTTAAATGAATAATTACACTTCAAAATTGGAATCACTTTAATTGCAAATATTTAATTATAAAAATAGTTTCAACAAATAAATAAATTAGTAAAGACTACTGTTTGCCTAGCCTGTACTATTTGCCATGAACTTACATTTCATCTCAAACTCTCATAGCATACAGAAAACATTTCCATTATGCAGTTAAGTAAGAATCTATGAGAATGCATAACTTGCCTGTGGTCACAACAGTTAGAAAACCAAGGGAATCAGAACATGTATCCAAGGTTACTTGGGGCCAAAACTGTGCTCTTTCCCCTACACTATGACATTATGAAAAAAAAAAAAAAGAGAGAGAGAGACATAGAATCATGTTTCCTCAATCAGGCATATGCCCAAAGGAAATTGCTACATGAGTAATTAGGTATAAAAAAGGAAAAGGCATTTGCTCACAGTTGTACCTGTGTTGCATGATATTTTCACTTATTCACTAATAACTATTTCCCAAGAGTCTACCATCTGCAAAGTAAGAGTCACTAAAATTTTTAAGTGAATATTTTATTGATTTTCAGTCTTTGCTTATTTTGTAACTGTGCTTAATGATTCAGGCTTATTTAAAATATAATCATCCAGGCTGGGCATGGTGGCTTATGCCTGTAATCCCAGCACTTTGGGAGGCCAAAGCGGGTGGATCACGAGGTCAGGAGTTAGAGACCAGCCTGGCCAAGATGGTGAAACCCCGTCTACAGTAAAAATACAAAAATTAGCTGGGTGTGGTGGTGTGCACCTGTAATCCCAGCTACTTGGGAGGTTGAGGCAAGAGAATCGCTTGAATCTGGGAGGCGGAGGTTGCAGTGAGCTGAGATCGTGCCTCTGCACTCTAGCCTGGGTGACAGAACGAGACTCCGTCTCAAGAAATATATATATATACATTTATATATAAATATAAATATATATTTACATATAAATATATGATATTTATATATATTTACATATAAATATTTTATATATTATATATAATATATTTTATATATTATAAAATATATATTTTATATATTATATATAATATATTTTATATATTTATATATATATAATCATCTAAAGCTGTAGAATTGTATTAAGCTCTATATACTAGCACCCAGTTTTCTGAATATATATGTTAAAAGGGAAAAGTACTGCTTCATTTTTATAATCAATAGGATTAAACTCTACAGATTATAGAATGGGCATGAATGTGGTATCTGTAGGGCTAAATCCTAAGTCCATATGTCTAATCTGTTTATTTGGATCCACAATTTCTATATGAATCTTAATAAACTTGCCTAAAACTTCCTAGAATTTTACAGAATATACTACCAACTTCCATTTTCCTATGAGGAGTTAAATTTCCACAAACATAAAAGTAAAACATATCAGAAATAATAGGGCATAGGTATGTTTTAGAAGTACCCATTGAACCATATGAATTTTTGCTCATTCTTAGTGGGCAAAAATAGCCCTGTCATGTGCTTCAACCTACACATAAGAAAAATACATCTTCTGAGTTCAGGCTTAGTATTCAGATGGTGAGCCAACCCTTGACGTTCACAGTATCCCAAAAGCTCCAACACCAGGGCACAGGGGCCCAGGGTTCAAATATGGACTCCGTCACTTAATAGATTTGTGGCCATGAATACATTATGTTCTGGGCTTCTGCAGCTTCCCTTTCTGAAACCTGGGAATTACAACCCCTGCCTGGATTTACAATGGTGATATGAGGATCTACCGGTGTAATTCAGGTTTAACTGATTTCTAGCATTTCCATATGTAGTTAACATTAGTTCATGCCTTGCTTAGTTTTGCAACTTCCACAATACCCTGCCATGTGAAAGAACAGATGGAGCAGTTTTTTGGTTTTTGCTTTTTAATTGGATTAGATGAAGTTTCAAATCAAGCTCCAATAACCAGTTTTGTGCCTTTGTGGATACTGCCTAATACTGTGTTCCTTAACCCATTTATGCCAGAGGTTGCAATTTTTGTGTGTGTAAAAAATCAGAGCTTGGCAATGACCTTGAGCAGTAGGATATAAATAATTCCCATAAGCTTAGCGTTCCAATAATGGAACACCAGGCATAAATGGGTTCTCATTTATAAAACTGGTAATGAGAGGGCAGGCACTCTTTTGCTCCTACTACTTGGTTTCATGAATATAAGACCACTGTTGCCAACTCCTTTTTAATTTTTTTAATTAAGAAAGCTGGAAATAATGAGTCAGGGAATAATTTCCTGATTACAGGAAATTAGGCTACTAATTTGTTGGCGACTTTATTTTGTTCTGTTTTGCTTTGCTTTGGTTTTTTACAACATAATTGAAGCTAAATAAAAAACTGAGCTAAAAATTTGTAACTTCAAACCTAGCAAAATTCCTGACCCATTCTCAGTGCTAAACAATTTACTAAACGAATGTCTTCTGGATAAATAATAGAGGTACCTTGAAAATTTAAAGTATATTGTATAATTGATTTCCTGCTTTGCATTTGTCAAATGTTTAGAATATTTTAAAGAGCTGGTTTTTATTTGTTCAAGTTAAGTGCCTAAGATAAGACGCTTACAGTACAAAAAATAAAATATACCTTTTGCCGGGCTGGGTGCGGTAGCTCACACCTGTAATGCCAGCACTTTGGGAGGCCGAGGCAGGTGGATCACCTGAAGTCAGGAATTCAAGACCAGCCTGGTGAACATGGTAAAACCCCATCTCTACTAAAAAAATAAAAATAAAAACTTAGCCGGGCATGGTGGTGAGCACCTGTAATTCCACCTATTTGGGAGGCTGAGGCAGGAGAATCGCTTGAACCCAGGAGGTGGAGGTTGTGGTGAGATGAGATCGCACCACTGCACTCCAGCCTGGGCGACAAGAGCAAAACTCTGTCTCCAGGATAAAAAAAAAAAAAAAAAAAGTACCTTTTGCCTGAAAAGTAAAATCAGCAAACAGATAATACATTTGTCTTGGGAGTAGGTTCAGAATGTGAGAAAGAATTCTATCACAGAACTGCTTGAAGGAACTCAACTTCTGGGCACACAAAGACAGAGGTGATTTATATTCCTCATTGGTACAAACATCCCTAAATCACCCTATCAGCTTCCACCCTTAAGATTTGTGATGCTTTACATGTGGAGGTTTTTATTTCTGTTTTATTTCTATAGGACCAGGTAAGTATTATCTCTTCTATATATACTTTTCTTTCTCACTGCAGAGCCCTGTATCAACAAATTGCAGAAAGAGCAATACAGTACTTATATGTTAGAAGCAGAAGAGGCTTATAAGCATTTCACTAACCCTAAGTCTTGGTTTTCTGTGTCAATGTTATCATTTTCTATTAGTGAATGATGTAACACATAGTAGACTATAGTGCAATCTTAAACACACATTACTTAGATTCGGTGATAAATCCGAGCACCTGACAATATGTCCACCCTTACATTTAACTGGCACTCAGCAACAATGTACCAGACAAGCATACGAATGTGAATGTACCACTAACTCTTAACAAGTGTCCACTGACTGGTAATAGCATAATTATTTTTAATTCTGCTACCAGCAAGCTCTCTGATGGCACAAATAAGACTAGATGTCTAGAAATAAAAAGCTTGCTCTTCAGAACACAATATTTAAACTAGCATATCAAGTTGCCATTTGCCCACATATCAAAAATATATCGAAAAATTCCCTATTGCATTCAAAATTAGATTCATTTGACCCCAAAAAAGAAGAAACAATTTAGACAACAAGTTTTCCAAAACCAAGCAAAAGAATCAAAACACCTCTTATCCCTCTTCAATTTCACATAACATTGGATGATCTAATATACTACTTCCTAATGAAAATAACAAAAGTAGATGATGATAATATGAGCGGAGGGGAGAAGGAAGTAATTGCTTCTGTTGTCATTACCTGATTTCTACAGGACTCATGGCTGATACAGTCACAGGGAACCTTTTACAGCAGCTACTGTAAAATGTGAAATATTCTAAATGTTAGAGCTCAGAAACCAATATCCCAAATGGTTCTTTGACATGCTGAACTGAAGAGGCAGCTTCAAGGTTGACATACCTACCCCATCCCCACCATCCCACCCCACACCATCCTGTCTCCCAATTCTCTCTCTTCCAAGGCAGAAGATGAAGTCCTTCTTTAAAGTTTCCTTATCTGCCTAAAGTCCAGATCCAACAAAGAAAAGAACTACCTCTGGTTGCTTCTCTGAGTTTTCATTCACCGAACTCTTATTGCAGGAAGAAAGTCTGAAGTCTGTCAATACACCTGGACAGACTTGTCACAAACCACTGTGTGCTCTGCATGGCCAACAGACTTTGTTCCAGACCACTGAATATTTTTCAAGCCCACTGAACTCCCCTAAAAATCATTTCCTATCCCCCTAAAATCATTCACACTTCCCCATCTCCTTTTCCCCTAAGAAAAAGGGGATACAAACATCCATACTTCATTGCATGGTGGTGTAATCACTCTGCTTTTCCCTTTATGCATGTTAAAAGATTTGTATGCCTTTTCTTTTTTTTTTTTTTTTTGAAATGGAGTCTCGTTCTGTTGCCCAGGCTGGAGTGCAGTGGCGTGATCTCGTCTCAGCTCACTGCAACCTCCGCCTCTCGGGTTCAAGCAATTCTCTGCCTCAGCCTCCTGAGTAGCTGGGATTACAGGCACCCACCACCATGCCTGGTTAATTTTTTGTATTTTTAGTAGAGACAGGGTTTCACCATCTTGGCCAGGCTGGTCTCGAACTCCTGACCTCATGATCCACCCGCCTCGGCCTCCTAAAGTGCTGGGATTACAGGCGTGAGCCACCATGCCCAGCAGATTTGTATGCCTTTTCTATTAATCTGCCTTTTGTCAGCTGATTTTCAGCAAACCTAGAGATAGCAAGAGGAAGTTTTCTCTTGGCTTCTATGTAAATAAAGTTGTACCCTACCTATGTTCAAGTCCCATGAGCCAAAAAACAAATCAAGACCAATAAACTGAGAAGCAATCTCAGTAAAGGTCTTCCCTTGTCTCTATGAGGAAAGCCCCACTGACTTTTTTTAATATTTAATTTTAGAATGTGAGTTATGTGACAACATTTTAATTATCCTTTTAAAAAAAATTCACAGTCCCTAACACAATTCCTGAATTCAGCAGGAAGAGAGGAAGCGAAGGAAAATGAGGGAGGTGGAAGCCAGCTTAGCTATCTAGCACATTATCCTGAAGGAGATCAGGAACAGCAGGTTCCAAAAAGTAACAGGAAAATGCTTCATAGGTAGTAATCAACAAACATCTGAAAGACTGGCATAGAAATAAAAGACCCAAATACTATTTGTTTTTTAAAAAGGAAAAAAAAAAAAAAAGGACAGGCACAAATTTCAGGGTACCTTTCTGATAAGGAAGCACTCTACTACATTTAAGAGCATTTTTCTATTATAATCCACTGAAAATACCTAAAATTAAATATAACAATTCCAGTTTGAAATCCTTTTACTTTTTTACACTGCCATCAACTCTGTAAGGTGGCTTTTTTTTTTTTTTTGAGACGAAGTTTCACTCTTTTGCCCAGGCTGGAGTGCAGTGGCGCGATCTCGGCTCACTGCAACCTCCACCTTCTGGTTTCAAGCAATTCTTCTACCTCAGCCTCCCGAGTAGCTGGGATTACAGGCGCGTGCCACCACGCCCAGCTAATTTTTGAATTTTTAGTAGAGACGGGGTTTCGCCACATTGGCTAGGCTGGTCTCGAACTCCTGGCCTTGTGATCCACTTGCCTCAGCCTCCCAAAATGCTGGGATTACAGGTGTGGGCCATTGCACCCAGCCAAGGTGGCTCTTCTTAAACCCCAGTATGGTGTCCCCTACAGGTGAAAGGTGAAGGAGGTGAGTGCAGAAAGGAGGGGGAGCACAGAAAGGAAATGGGGAGAGAATGGAGAAGGAGGATAGGAAAAGGCAGGAAAGGAGGAGGGAAAAGGGAAGAAGATAAAGATAGAGCGTGCTCTACGAGGGCAAAGATGGCAGGAGAAACAACAAGAAGGAGGAGGACTCACTTCTCTCTAAGAGGAGCTGTCTTTTCAACGAGCTGTCAATAAAAATGTGAACCTTTCCTTTTACTCCTATGTGTGATGATAATCAATTGAGCTTTCCATTCTTCTGATTCTGAAATGCTACCACTCATAGTGATTCTAGCTCTGAAGGAAAAATTTACACACTTCTGTCTGCTGCAGACAACATTTCATTTCCTATCTGAAGCCTTGTCCACATTTACCATCAATCACTAGTTACTTCTCAGATTGTCCATCTGTTTTCATTTTTTTCTTTTCTTTCATCAGAATCCTTGGAAAATTGGATTTATTTTAATATGCTGTAAATATCAAGGCTATTTAGGTAAAAGAGTAAGAGTTAAAAGAGCTATTAGAGATTATCCAAATCAGTGGTTTCTAATATTTTCTCCCCAAACCTTTTGAAGTGTATTCACTTCCAATTCAACCCAATGCCTGGTTTTCAAATAGTTTCTTGCCCTTTTTCATTTTTTTTTTAACAACATATTTCCCCCATTTTATTAATCAAAAGGCAAGGCTGACAATCATATTTTTGGACTTATATAAGCCACCCAGTACTAAGACCCCTGAATATATATAATTATTTACCAAAACCCCAAACAAACAAAATCCCAACATTCTGTTAAGCGTAGGTGATCCTCTACTAAATAATTGTAAGCTTTGGGATTTAACGGAAGTTGACGGTGACTTCTGACCTTACTACACTTCCAACTACTGACTTAGCCAAACTCCTCAAGTTTACCGAGGTGAAAGCCCAAGAAATCTTTCATTTCTATACTCCTAATGACTTTAATTTTCTGCCTTGTTTCTTACAGGATCTTAGTAAACATCCATTTGTCTTATCAGAAGTTTGCATCCTGGGTTGTGTGGAAAGAATTCAAAAGATTCATGAACTTGGACGTCATGTAGGAAACCAAAATACGTAATATCTGTCCAGTAGGTTTGTGAGATCCTTGAGACCAGAGGCTATATGATTCATTATTTACACGACATTCCACTAACATGGTGCCTGACAGATTACATGAAAAATAAAGATAGATGAAGCCGAACTGGATTCCATTCCGTGCTCTTAACAACCTATGAGACCAGAAATTACTGTCCTCTTCACATATGTGTGCAAACTGAGCTTCAGTTAAGTCACTAACTTGCTTCCAGAATACTGCCAAAAAGTGAAAGATTTGAGAATAAACCCAAGGACTCCCAGTAGTCAATGATTCACCCATATTTCTCTTCAACGAGAAATATTTACCCCATTTTCTCAATGCCTTATTCTCTGGAGAGTTAAAATATAAAACTTTTAAATATTTCTTTTAATTCATTATTCATGTATCATGTTCATAATGATCATAATTTATTCAGACCTTCACGTAAGTATCCAACAGGTAACTAGAAATGATCTGAGATGGAATTACTGGGCTGCCTAGAAGGGAAGACAGCACCCTATGCCTGTTTACAGCAATCATCTTGGATGAAGCGAAACAAATAAATTATGACAGCCAGATCTGAAGAGAAACAACTAAAATGGAGGTGGCAATATAGCTTAAATATTTGTTGGAGAAAACAAGGCATCTATGCTGGAAGCCATGTTTTTCTTAACAACAGCTCAAAATGATCACTGTGATTAGAGCATAGCCAACAAGATGCCTGGACACAGACATGAACCCCCACCAGAGAGGAACTGTGTCTCGATTAAGCACACTAAGCAAAACCTGTAAACCTCAAATGTGAGTTGGGAAGTAAACTTCAACATAAACTCTGAATTTTCTGGATATGATTTCGACGGTACACATTTTCCTATTACTCCCATAAAGTGTTTTACTGACAACAAAATACCTCCAAGCCTTACATCATGTAAGCGCTGCCTGGACACTTTCACATATCACCATATCTTTGGCTCCCAGCAACATTAGCAATTCACCACTTGCAGGTTGAAAAAAAAAACTACAGAATTATGGAATTACAGTAGGCCTAGCTAGCATCACCACCAACAAATTTACTGCCTCTGTGTTATTTGTAAATTGATTGTTTCTTCTTTGGCTTGTGGCAAGTAGAGAATTGCATAGAAATGCATGAATATTACACATTTCCTCATAACCATTAACATTAGGATTGAACTTTCCCCAAACTCAGAATATTATGATACCCTTTAAATAAGTATTATAATACACGTTGGATATAATGTGTCTCTCTTAGCTTTTTTTGTTTTTTGTTTTTTGTTTTTTTCATTGAATTCACTAGCTCCAGGTCAAAATGTCTCCACTTGAAAATCAGCTTTTACAGAAATTGTTTACTACCTGGCTTCTGATTTAAGAATTTTTAATAGACTCTTACTGAAAATCAAATGAGCAGGTTTTTGGGGTTTTGTTTTTAAGTACAGGTAGCTGTTGCCTAAAACATACTCCATTTACTTGTCAGGACTTACAATTTCATTTCACATGCATATAAAATTAGTCATTTTTCAAATTCACTATTAAAAATCATATCCAAGGCAGCATTTTCCACTCAATTAATCCATGTATTATTTTAAATCTGCAAACCAACATTTCAGCTACAGATTTTGAAAAGCCAATTGTTACTATTTTGTAAAATTCACATTTCTAGCCACATAAATTAACAACATTCCTGAAAAACATAAGAATCAGATATAACTCTGCAGTAGGCAATCCTGGGTCCTGACACTGACTTTCCTACCTGAGGACAACCACATTCAAACTGCAACCATTTGACAAATGGGGAGTCTCAAAAAGTACAGAAGATAGCAATCCAGATCACGGCAAAAACACGGCTTTTTCTTGCCAATAAGGAAAAAAAAAAAAAAAAACTATCATAGCAGTCTGTTACTGACATTTTATCAAAGGTGCCTCCTGGGTAGCCCAAAGAACAAAAAAGCATGAAGACGAGGCTGTCAACAACCAAGCAATGATGCAGAGTCACTTTGCAAGTGTCAAAACCTCAATCACAGAAAATCAGGACCAGTAGGCTGACCACATGAGAAAAATGGATACCAGAAGAATACCAAACAGCTGCTTAGCACTGAGCTAAAGTAAGGCAGATACCCATGGGAAGGTCAAGCAAAACACTTGGAGAGCACATTGAAGCGCAGCCTGAAACAATGTAACAAAGCAACAGACAGCTGGGAAACAACTGCTTGGAAACACAGGCTTGCAGCTAAGGAGGCAGAGGGGGCCCAGGTTAACAAATAGCAACTCGAGCATCCTAGAGGCAGCCATTCTGAGATGAAACAGCAGGCACTTCCTGCAGGCCAAACAGGACTGCCAGGACCACGTGACGGGGGGCTGATGGGACCAGCACACAAAGACTTACAGTTGCATGAAAATCGCTGCTCACCAGCACACTCAGATAGGATTAGTTGGGACAAAACCTGTAACGATTATAGTAGCATGGGGTCCATGCCATCTAGTCACTTACCGCTAGTATAGTCTCCTAGGCAGCATGCTTGCCAAGTTCTGCAAAAGTCACAATGCTCATTGTAGTGTGGTCTCAGGGAAAGGGAAGTCCGTAAAGTTTTACATCTCTAAGTCTGACCTTGAGCTTTCACTCCTAACAATTACATCGTAGACCTATGTTTCTCAGCTGTGGTAGGAGAACCCCTGAGAATGTCCAGATGTGCTCTCAGGGATCAGTAAGTTTGCCAGAAGAGTTTTAAAATTATGTGTTTCCATTTAGATCAGGGGTTGGCAAACTTTTTCGGTTAAGGGCCAGATAGTAAATATTTTAGGCTTTGCAAGCCCCAAGGTCTCTGTCACAACTACTAAACCCTGACATTGTAGAGAGAAAGCAGACACAGACAACACATAAATGAATGGGTGTGGCTGGTTTAAAAAAGCAGACTGCAGGGTGAGTTTGCCCCACAAGATGCTCACCCTCGAGACAGATAATAAGCCAACACAAACACATGCGTGTGCATGCATATCTATATGAATCAACTATCTCCTATAGGTGACCACCTCATAATTCTGTGGGCCTACATGATTTCAAATATTGCATTTATGTTGGAGTTGAAACCAAGAATACTACTTAAATTGCCAAGGGTAATGAGAGTAGAACAGAAGAGGACTTCATAGGTTTCACGGACCTCTGTGATCCTCCCCTCTTCCAAGAATACCTTGCCCTTCCTTCTAACAGAGTGCATTTCCTGGTGGTGAACCATTATAGTGTTACACAGACAATCCTGCCTCCTTTCCACTCATATGCCAGACTGTAAGTGCAGGCACAAGGCCTTGGCCTAGACAAAGTATCCCTACCATTCCCCAAGTCAGGATACCTAAAGTCCTCCCCAGAGCACTTCGGAGAGAATTAGGGAGAAAACTCTAGGTTGCCAATGGTCATGAAGATCACCATAGCCGGACCAAGAGATGAAGAAAGAAATAGAGTCCTCATGGCCTCATTAGAGCTCTTTGGTTCAAACAAGCAAGAGGCTCCACCTTTCCTCAATTGTGCTCATGTCACTGCTAATGACAAGAACACAATGTGTGTGTCCTTGAAAATTCCTATGTTAAATCCTAATGCCCAATGTGATGGTATCTGGAGGTGAGGCATTTGGGAGGTGATTAGGTCATCCGAATGAAATCCTCATTAAAGGGATTCATGCCCTTAGAAAACAGGCCCCAGAGAATTCCCTTGCCCCGACCTCCACATAACAACACAGCAAAAAGAAAGCCACTATGAACCAGGAAGTGGGGCCTCTACAGGCACCAGATCTGCTAGCACCTTGATCTTGGACCTCCCAGCTTTCAAAACTGTGAGAAATCAATTCCTGTTGCTTATAAGCTGCCTAGTTTATGGTATATTGTTATAGTGAGAGGTGACAGCGTGCTGGCAGTCCTCACAGCCCTCGCTTGCTCTCGGCGCCTCCTCTGCCTGGGCTCCCACTTTGGTGGCACTTGATGAGCCCTTCAGCCCACCGCTGCACTGTGGGAGCCCCTTTCTGGGCTGGCCAAGATGGGAGCCGGCTCCCTCCACTTGCAGGGAGGTGTGGAGGGAGAGGCGTGAGCGGGAACCAGGGCTGCGCGCAGCGCTTGCAGGCCGGTTGGAGTTTCGGGTGGGCGTGGGCTTGGTGGGCCCCTACTCGGAGCAGCCAGCCGGCCCTGCCAGCCCTGGGCGATGAGGAGGGGCTTAGCACCCAGGCCAGCGGCTGCGGAGGGTGTACTGGGTCCCTCAGCAGTGCCGACCCACGGGCACTGCGCTCGATTTCTCACCGGACCTTAGCTGCCTTCCCGAGGGGCAGGGCTACACACCTGCAGCCCACCATGCCTAAGCCTCCCACCCCCTCCATGGGCTCCTGTGCAGCTGGAGCCTCCCAGACGAGCGCCACCCCCTGCTCCACGGCGCCCAGTCCCATCAACCACCCAAGGGCTGAGGAGTGCGAGTATACCGCGCGGGACTGGCAGGCAGCTCCACCTGCAGCCCCGGTGCAGGATTCACTGGGTAAAGCCAGCTGGGCTCCTGAGTCTGGTGGAGATGTGGAGAACCTTTATGTCTAGCTCAGGGATTGTAAATACACCAATCAGCACCCTGTGTCTAGCTCAAGGTTTGTGAGTGCACCAACCGACACTCTGTATCTAGCTGCTCGGTGGGGCCTTGGAGAACCTTCGTGTGGATACTCTGTATCTAACTGATCTGATGGGGACGTGGAGGACTTTTATGTCTAGCTCAGGGATGGTAAACGCACCAATCAGCGCCCTGTCAAAACAGACCACTGGGCTCTACCAATCAGCAGGATGTGGGTGGGGCTAGATAAGAGAATAAAAGCAGGCTGCCCAAGCCAGCGGTGGCAACCCGCTCGGGTCCCCTTCCACACTGTGGAAGCTTTGTTCTTTCGCTCTTTGCAATAAATCTTGCTACTGCGTACTCTTTGGGTCCACGCTGCTTTTATGAGCTGTAACACTCACTGCGAAGGTCTGCAGCTTCACTCCTGAGCCAGCGAGACCAGGAGCCCACCAGGAGGAACGAGTAACTCCGGACGCGCCGCCTTAAGAGCTGTAACACTCACCGCGAAGGTCTGCAGCTTCACTCGTGAGCCAGCGAGACCACGAACCCACCAGAAGGAAGAAACTCCGAACACATCCGAACCTCAGAAGGAACAAACTCCAGACGCGCCACCTTAAGAGCTGTAACACTCACCGCGAGGGTCCGCAGCTTCATTCTTGAAGTCAGTGAGACCAAGAACCCACTAATTCCGGACACAATAGTAGCTCAAAGGTATTGAGACAATCACTTATAACCAAGTCTTCATTATTAAAATAAATAATATGCCAGCAAAAATAAAGGTGCAATGACGAAGTTTTAGCACCAATTGAAAGTAGCAAATATAGGCATGCCAAACTCCGAAGCATCCACACAACACACATTTGTGAGCAGAGATGTTCTGACATCTCACCTCTCCTCTTACTCATTAAGGAAAGCACGCATGTTTTTCCATCTCCCTTCACCCAAAAGTGATCTACATATGTGTTTCTTTTTACTCACTTGTCTAACAGAAATCTGAGAATAGTCTTAAACCTCTCTTTCCCCTTAACCCTCCACATTCAGCTAATTACCAAATAAAGTCAAGTTTTCTCCACCTTTCCATTTCTACTATATCCAAATTTATTTTCATCTTTGTTCATAACTTTTTAAAATACTAATCACCACTGGCAATACAAATCCTCCAATATAATCCGATACAGCCTATATAATCCTATATAGCCAATATAATCCTATAATAGCTACCTGTTTTTCTGTGTTGGGTTTTGTCCCACTTCAGACAATTGTTTAAATGTTATCAGAGAACCCAAGGCCCTTGGTGATCTGGCTCCTATCAACTCATCTCTCTTCTCTCCCTCCCTCCATCCTATCCTCCAGCTTTATTCCCTTTTCTTGGACACCAAGCTTTTCTCTCCCTACATATTTCTCCTCAAATATTCCTCTCTCTCATCTTTTTTTTTTTTTTTTTTTCAGATGGAGTCTTGCTCTGTTGTCTGTTGTCCAGGCTGGAGTACAGTAGCACAACCTTAGCTCACTGTAACCTCCGCCTCCCAGGTTCCCAGGTTCAAGCGATTCTCCTGCCTCAGGCTCCCTAGTGGCTAGGATTACAGGCATGTACCACCAAGCCCAGCTAATTTTTGTACTTTTAGTAGACAGAAGGTTTCACCATGTTGGCCAGGCTGGTCTTGAACTCCTGGCCTCAGGTGATCTACCCACCTCGGCCTCCTAGGGTGCTGGGAATACAGGCAGGAGCCACCTCACCAGCCTTCTCTCTCATCTTTATTAATCTATTCTTATTTGTTCTTCAGGAGTCAGTTCAAGCATAAGCATCTCACAAGCGCCTCCTTCCCTCCCAGTCTGGGTCGGGTGCCCCTCTTATGTACTCACTAAGCCATAAGCATGTCTCTATTTTAGAGTAGCTATCTGTTTGCTTGGTTGTCTCCCTACCAGACCCTAAGCTCTTTGAGATTATATCGCACATCCTCTTCGGAGTCACTGCCCCCAATATCTAACATGATTCCTAACACGGCTAAGCATTTACAAATGCTTCCTAATGGAAGAGGGGATGACATGAGCTGAAGGCATCCCACATTGATGCTTTCTCGGGAGATAGCACATTTCTACATGAGAATGACTTAACACTCTTAAAGGCCAATGCCTATTTAAGCTGATTTCCTAATTTAAAATAAACCAAGTTCAAATGTTTCTCCAAAATTTTGAATAGAATTATCATATTTTTACACTATAATATGCAGAAATCAGATTACCTAAAATGGTAAGCATATCCTTACTTTTCCTTTCCTTCCATTACTTCTGGTAACAATGGCCATTTCTGGCCTCTGACATAAGTTCTCAGAATACACTACAAAACAATCTACAGTGTTCTTACCAAATATAATTAAATCTTTTGTTTGGCATGTATATAAGGACAATTTTATTTTTTTGAATTTTTTTTGTCTCCATAGGTTATTGGGGAACAGATGGTGTTTGGTTACAAGTGAGTTCTTTAGTGGTGATGTGTGAGATTTTGATGTACTCATCACCTGAGCAGTATACATTGCACTCAACATCTTTTATCCCTCACCCTCTACCCACCCTCTCCCTTCAAATTCCCAAAGTCCATTGTGTCACTCTTATGCCTTTACATACTCGTGGTTTAGCTCCCACTTATGAGTGAGAACACATGACGTTTAGTTTTCCATTCCCGAGTTACTTCACTCAGAATAACAGTCTCCAGTCTCATCCAGGTCGCTGCGAATGCCATTAATTCATTCCTTTTTATGGCTGAGTAGTATTCCATCATATGCATATGCCACAGTTTCTTTATTAACTCGTTGATTGATGGGTATTTGGGTTGGTTCCACATTTTTGCCACTGCAAATTGTGCCGCTATAAACATGTGTGTGCAAGTATCTTTTTCATATAATGACTTCTTTTTCTTTATAAGGGCAATTATCTTCTTATAATTTTTGTTGCTTTCTTAATTTCCATACATCTCCTTTGCGTTCTAATACTAATCTTAATACAGAACAGAAATTTGTTAGTAAAAGGTACCAATAAATTAGCTACAACTGAAGTAATTTCCTGGAACAAAACTTAAAGTACAAATAATTTTATTTAAGTGAACAAAAAAAATACTATTATACAAAAAAAAAAAAAAGATTCATTAGTTTCCATCTCTTCAAGATTTTGAAAGAGACTACCATTCCAGTTTTCAATACAACTACCACTGCAGAGTTACTTATGCCTGTTTCCACCAATTTCAGTCTATCCTGGTAAACTGTTTCAAAACACACAAATAGCTTATAGACACACACAAAAGATTTTCTTCAAATGCAGTAGGTAAGCTACATTCGATGTATTTACTCTATTTTTATATGTGCTTCCAAAGATGCTTTCAAAAAAAATTCAGGCTGAGTTCTGGTTTATGTTTACATTTTTATTCAGAAAAAGTTTTAAGGTAAATAATATTTCTGTCCAATCTTGTGATTTACAGAATATCTTTTAACTTCATTTTCAACCAGTTTTCATAAATAATGATGACAGAAAAAGAAATAAAAATAAAAATTTAAACTTAAGATGCTGCTTAGTTTTTAACATCATCTATTATCTATCTAATTAAATCTGTAAAGTTTGTGGTATCTGAATAAACTGTCCAATGTAACATCAAAATTACTCCTTTGGACTGCAATTTAAAAAATAAGCCTCCCCACCTCCCATAAAAAAATAAATTATCTGAACTCAAATACTAAGTACATAAAGATAAACATAAAGGTATTTACTATGATTATACCATTTTAAAAAATACAAACAAGCCACTATTTTATAACACATGCCAAGAATTCAGCACATAATCAAAATATATCCTACAGGCTAAATACCACAGAGCTACTTCTATAGACAGTTGAATCTGGAGAACTTCCATTCTAACATGTCTTAATGTCACCTCAAAAGCTTATTTGATGCTCTAGTTCCAATTCACAAAGATACTCATTGAAACTATCTATCGTTGGCCGGGCGCGGTGGCTCACGCCTGTAATCCCAGCACTTTGGGGGGCCGAGGAGGGCGGATCACGAGGTCAGGAGATTGAGACCACGGTGAAACCCCGTCTCTACTAAAAATACAAAAAGTTAGCTGGGTGCGGTGGCGGGCACCTGTAGTCCCAGCTACTCGGGAGGCTGAGGCAGGAGAATGGCGTGAACCCGGGAGGTGGAGCTTGCAGTGAGCCGAGATCATGCCACCGCACTCCAGCCTGGGCAATAGAGCAAGACTCTGTCTCAAAAAAAAAAAAAAAAAGAAAAAGAAAGAAACTATCTATCTTCCATTACAGTGCATCTTTTTTCTCCCCACAAAGAAAAAGTTAATCCAATTTTCCCTAGAATCATCCCTCCTCTATATCATAATAGGAAAGCACTGTATCATCAGCAAGGAAGAGGCAAAATCCTCTTCAAGTCCACTTCTCTCAGTAGCACCAAAGTTAATTTATAGGGATGTCATACTGAAACTTCTCCCCTCATAATAGATAACTACACCTTCCCATCCAACTCCAAAGTGGAAAAATCCAATTACTAGTCTTGTGTTAGTTCTTTTCTTTTCTGGAGACAGGACCTCACTCTGTTGGCCCAGACTGGAGTGCAGTGGTACGATCATTGCTCACTATCACCGTAACCTCAAACTCCTGGGCTCAAGTGACCCTCCCACTCAGCCTCCAAAGTAGCCAGGACTACAGGCACCTGCCACCAAGCCCAGCTAATTATTATTTTATTTTATTTATTTATTTTGAGACAGAATCTCACTCTGTCACCCAGGCTGAAGTGCAGTGGCACAATCACAGCTCACTGCAGCCTCGATCTCCCAGGCCCAAGTGATCCTCCAATCTCAGCCTCCCGAGTATCTGGTACCACAGGCGTGCACCACCCTGCCCAACTAACTTTTATTTTTTATAGAGACAGGGTCTCCCTGTGTTGCCCAGGCTAGTCTTGATGAACTCCTAGGTTCAAGTGATCCTTCTGCCTCAGCTATTTTATTTTTTGTAGAGATGGAATCTCACTATGTTGCCCAGGCCAGTCTCAAACTGCTGGGCTTAAGCAATCCTGCCCCCTTAGCCTCTTGAAGTGATGAGATTACATGTGTGAGCCACCACACCTGGCTTCTTCTGTTTAGTTCTAAAAGTCATCTGGTGAAAGCATGTTTAATAAAGTCTTGAACAGTTGGTTTCTTGCACCAATATAAATTAATTCCATAGACTTGAGAGCCATCCTGCAAAATTGACTTGTTTTCCCATTAACAACTTAAAAATAGTATGACTGATTTTTTTTAACCCATCAGTAACAGAATTTGGTTTATTAAGATACGGGGTAAATTTTCACCTGAACAGTCTAAAAATATTCCAGAGAACAGATGTGGATTAGAGAAAACTAGGCTGCTATCCAACAAGAACCAAAAGTGTTCTTTTTAGGAGCTTTCCACTTGCTGTTAGACTTTAGTTATCAGTAGGAACAGAGTAAACATTCCAAGTGAGAATAAGGTTAACATACAAGAAATGAATAATGATAGTGGCTGAGGTAAAATATCTTTGTTTGATATGGTTTATTGTATGAACTTGCTCATTTTCCACTGTAAGTGTGGCAATATCACTAATGGTTTACTCCAAACGTTATTAATTACTCCAAAATGGCTAATTTCAACTGTATTTCTTAAGCAAATACACCCAAACCCATCGTTAAAAAACTGTGACCTGTTTTAATCTAGAAGGGACTGGGGTGGGGGCAGGGGAAATCAGAACCACATTGACTTTAAAGAGAAAGCCTTATTGCCTCCGGTAGTAGATCACCTTCAGCATGTTTAGGTTTTTTTGGGGAGTTAAAAATCTCTTTCAAGGAAACGGGGGCGAAGAGGAAAGAAAAAATTGTTAACAGTTTAAGTTAATACATATTTTCTTTATATAGAGAATCCCTAGAAAAATGTTAAATATATAAAAGATCTGTTTTAATTAGGAGAGAGATTAATATTCTTTTTCTCTTTTTTTTTTTTTTTTTTTTTTTTGAGATGGAGTTTTGCTCTTGTTGCCCAGGCTGAAGCACAATGGCACGATGTTGGCTCACTGCAACCTCTGCCTCCCAGGTTCAAGGGATTCTCTTGCCTCAGCCTTCCGAGGAGCTGAGGTTACAGGCTTGCGCCTCCACACCCAGATAACTTTTTTTTTTTTTTTAGTAAAGACGGGGTTTCTCCATGTTGGTCAGGCTGGTCTCAAACTCCCAACCTCAGGTGATCTGCCCGCCTCGGCCTCCCAAAGTGCTGGGATTACAGGCGTAAGCCACGGTGCCTGGCCAAGATTAATATTCGTAAGTGCAGAATTACTTATAAATAAAGTAATACAAGTTGTAGGTCCTGGTGAGAGTATGAAGGAATGAGTGAGAACAAGCTTCCCAGAAAAGGATTCAAATAGAGCTTTTATATTCATTGCTGCTCACTGTAAAACAAGCTGTACATAAAAGTATTCCTGAGATTTGGGCTGTCAATTTAACACAATCTTTTCCAATACAAACCAAGTCTGTAAACTAAGTCTGTATTTTCATTTTTTAAGATATGTCATTTCCTAAGATATATACTGTAGAATAGAATCATTCTTACAATATGGTAAAAAATCATAACTTTTCATATACTCTCATATGGTATGACTGTGTCCCCACACAAATTTCATCTGGAATTGTAGCTCCCATAATCCCCACTTATCATGGGAGAGACCCGGTGGGAAGTAATTGAATCATGGGGGCAGGTTTTTCCCATGCTGTTCGCATGATAGTGAAAGTCTCACGAGATCTGATGGTTCTATAAAGGGCAGCTCCCCTGCACATACTCTCTTGCCTGCCTCCATGTAAGCCGTGCCTTTGCTCCTCCTTCACCTTCTGCCATGATTGTGAGGCCTCCCCAGCCATGTTGAACTGTGAGTCCGTTAAACCTCTTTTTCTTTATAAAATACTCAGTTTCAGGTATTTCTATATAGCAGCATGAAAATGGACTAATACATACTCCTAGGTACAATATCATCTAATTTAAAAGAAGAAAGTCAATCATGGTAAAGAATATGGAAGTCATCTAACAATGTTTTTCATATGTACATTTCATTAACTATACACTGCAAATACTTTATTGGCAAAATTTGCATATATGTACATGCATGCTTGTATGGGTGCCTGTGTGTGTGTATAATGGTAAAACCTCAACATCAGTTCTCCAAACTTAAAATTCAGGATAAAATTTCAATGACAAAATCATTACCTTATTATTATAGTTCACTGAAATCTTTTCAGTTACCCTAAATCTACCCAAAATACTAAGTAATTATCAAAAGTAAGTTTAAATTTTGGATATTGGCTTTTATGAAAAATCTTTAAATGCCCTATAATAGTTTCAGATGTTATTATATAGTGATTTTTAAACTATTCAACAATACCATTAATGAATAATTTAAAAGAAATATTTAGTAAGTATCCTAGACACTAGTATGGTTACAAGTACTTTACACAACTTATCATTAAATTCTCCCAACAACTCTATTGAGCAAGTATTGCTATTCTTATTCTATATAAGAGAGAACAGAGGATAAAGGAGTTTTAGTAACACAATCAAAATAACACCATTAGCACGTACAGTCACCCCTTGGTATCAGTAGGGAGCTTGGTTCTAGGACCTCCCTCAGATACCAAAATGCACAATGCTCAAGGACCTTATATAAACTGGTGTCACATTTGCATATAACCTATGCACATCCTCCCATATACTTTAAATCATTTCTAGATTACAACACCTAATACAATATAAGTACTATATAAATATAGTCATCCTATATTTAGAAAATTATGACAATAGAAACTCTGTACATGTTCAGTACAGACACAATTTTTGTTTTTCAAATATTGTCACTCCATGGTTGGTTGAATCCACGGATGCAGAACCCAGGTATGTGGAAGGCTGGCTATAATAGTTCTGGGATTAGATCACTGGACCTCTGATTCCAAAATTCTGTGATCTTTACTCTTTGCCTCCTTGTTGCTTGAAAAACTCTGAAAGACATCTTTTATAATTGTTACCCAAAATTTACCACCAGGCTAATTTATTACATGTTGCCACCCTGCACCTGTGTTAAACAAAACTCACTGCAAATTCTTGATACACAAAACTGATTGACGCAAACACATCGGTGCAGGAAAACTGCAACTCATCCGACAAACAGTTTTCCTAATCGCCACACTGCCAGAACTACTCTGAATATGAGCGTACTCCAAAAAGAAAAAGGGTCGTCAATGAAGAGAGAGACCATGAGTACCCAGTAACAATATGCTCTGCCAAGCAGAACCAAAGTACCAAAGACTATTTATACCAGATGCACTGTAATTGGTCGGTTTACTGTGCAGAAGGAAAGAAGTACTCAGATTGGCCAGAATGCCTATTCAAAATAAGCCTTCGTGTACAATGACTAGAAACATAGGAAAAGCAACAGAAAAGAAATAGAAGAGAACAAAAGCTGCTTTTGTAATGAGACTGGAAACTGCCGGCCACAAGAGTGGATAGAGAGTAAAAGCAGAAACAGTGTATGGGGGATGGAGCAGGCCATGCAATAGTAGCTCAGATGGCAGGGGCTCAACCAGACTCCAAGTGAAAAAGCCAGCAACAACATCAAAGTAGGGCATATCTCTGTTCTCACGGGAGATGAGTGGGAGATCCAGTAGTCCCCCCTTATCCATGGATTCAGTTACCCATGGAAAATTATGGTCCAAAAATATTAAAGGAAAATTCCAGGAATAAACAATTCATAAGTTGTAAAGGGCACATTGTTCTGAGTAGCATGATGAAATTGCATGCCATCCTGCCCTATCCCACCCCGGATGTGAATCAGCCTTTGGTCCAGTGTATCCAACAGTCTACACTACCTGCTCATTCATCACTTAATAGCTCTCAGTTAATCAGATCAATCGACGAGGTATCACAGTGCTTGTGTTCAAGCGACCTTTATTTTATTTAATATGGACTCCAAGCACAAGAGTAGTGGTGCTTGTATATTATAACTGTTCTATTTTGTTTTTTTGTTTGTTTGTTTGTTTGTTTTTTTATTATACTTTAGGGTTTTAGGGTACATGTGCACAATGTGCAGGTTTGTTACATATGTATCCATGTGCCATGTTGATTTCCTGCACCCATTAACTCGTCATTTAGCATTAGGTGTATCTCCTAATGCTGTCCCTCCCCCCTCCCCCCACCCCACAACAGTCCCCAGAGTGTGATGTTCCCCTTCCTGTGTCCATGAGTTCTCATTGTTCAATTCCCACCTATGAGTGAGAACATGCGGTGTTTGGTTTTTTGTCCTTGCGATAGTTTACTGAGAATGATGTTTTCCAGTTTCATCCATGTCCCTACAAAGGACATGAACTCATCATTTTTTATGGATGCATAGTATTCCATGGTGTATATGTGCCACATTTTCTTAATCCAGTCTATCGTTGTCGGACATTTGGGTTGGTTCCAACTCTTTGCTATTGTGAATAGTGCCGCAATAAACATACGTGTGCATGTGTCTTTATAGCAGCATGATTTATAGTCCTTTGGGTATATACCCAGTAATGGGATGGCTGGGTCAAATGGTATTTCTAGTTCGAAATCCCTGAGGAATCGCCACACTGACTTCCACAATGGTTGAACTAGTTTACAGTCCCACCAACAGTGTAAAAGTGTTCCTATTTCTCCACATCCTCTCCAGCACCTGTTGTTTCCTGATTTTTTAATGATGGCCATTCTAACTGGTGTGAGATGGTATCTCACTGTGGTTTTGATTTGCATTTCTCTGATGGCTGTTCTATTTTGTTATTAGTTATTATTATTAATCTCTTACTGTGCCTACTTTATATTATAAATTAAACTTTATCATAGGTATGTATGTATGGAGGAAAACATACTATACTATATACAGGGTTTGGTACTGTCCTCAGTTTCAGGCATACACTGGGGTTTTTGGAATAAATCCCCCAAGGATAAGCGGGGACAGCTGTACTTAATGTACAGTGATCAACCAAGTCATTCAGCCCCCTGGTCCAACCACTCTACAGCTAAGTATATAACCATGCAGCTTTTTAAAACCACAGAGAACATTCATCATATTATTTCATTTGAGTCTCACTCTGTGGTTGGCAGTTACTATTATTATTTTTGTTTCCTGACCAATTAAAATACTGAGTTCACGAGAGCTGAGCAGCTCAAGTACTTAGCTAGTACAGTGGTATTCCAAGACTAAAACTGTAATCTTTTATCTTGGTCCAGCATTCGTTCACAACCCTGCCTCTACTACACAGTACATATAGTATCTTAAAAAGAAAGGAAAAAGTATAACTCATTTTACAACAAGTTCCTTAAAAAGGTTTTTATTAACCAGGACTTTAAAACTTCAGATATAGTGCATTCACCTATTCAGAAATCCCCCAAGGTGCCTTAAAGCTAAGGTTTAAGTGTAGCAGGTTAAAAAGTCATACAGGCCAAAGCATTTCTAATCTTATTTAGATACCTTCACTGAAGAGCATCACTTGGTGCCTGAATGTCACTAATAATAATCAATAACAAATTTTTATCTTTCCTACTTTCAGCTGCCTAAACCCTCATTTTTGCTGCTTGCCTGAAGTCTACAAAGTCTTCATGCAATGCAAACCACATTTCCTCAAAATGGGTTGTTCAACAAAAGCACAAACCAATAAAGACACTTGACTCTAGAGATTCCATTTAGGCATCGGTACCTACTCGAGCATAAGCCCTAGGCAACTGCGTATCAGTTTATTTGTCAAAATGAGAATCCAATATCTGTCCCCACAGTCATGTAACAAAGAAGATGACATTGTTTTATATGATGGTGACATTATTTAAATAGAGATCATCGCCTAGAATTTCAACAAGCTATCTTTTCAAAATCTGAATACCTCAAACTCATAGGATCAACTTAAAGATGCCATTGTTGAACAAATAAGACAAATGAAACATAGATTAAACAAACTGGCTAAAGTCATATCCATAACAAGCACACCTTATACTCAACCATTTTTAATCCAGGAATTTAGACAGCTTATCTGTAATACATTTAAATGAACTACAGCCTTATTACCCTAAGTGTGGTCAGTGAATTTGCAGCATCTGCTGTACGTGGGAATAACAGTAATGCAAAATCTGCATTTTTTTGAGACAGGCTGTCACCAGGCTGGAGTGCAGTGCAGTGGCGCGATCTTGGCTTACTGCATCCTCTGCCCTCCAGGTTCAAGCGATTCCCCTGCCTCGGCCTCCTGAGTAGCTGTGACTACAGGGACGCACCCAGTTCATTCTTTGTATTTTAGTAGAGACGGGGTTTCACCATGTTGACCAGGATGGTCTCAATCTCCTGACCTCATGATCCACCCGCTTCGGCCTCCCAAAGTACTGGGATTACAGGCATGAGCCACTGCGCCCGGCCAAAATCTGCATTTTTAACAAGCCCGTATGTGTTTCCCACAGAGGCTGAAGTTTGGGTAGCACTGATCTATTAATGGAAACATACATATATGTATATATATGTGTATGTGTGTGTGTGTGTGTGTGTGTGTGTATATATATATGTAGGTAGAAAGAGAGCTGGCAAGAAGCCATCTCAGCATCCCTTTAGGGAGATGCTTCTAGCTCCAAAAAACTGAAGAATTTGAATTTGAACTGCACTTAAAAAGACTTTTAAAAAGTCAATTGTCCATATGAAAGCAGGGAGGCAAGTTATCAGAGGGCGAGGTCTAAAACTCCTTGCCAGCCACAGGCATCCTCAACATCATGCCAGGAGTGTATTGAAAAGTGGTCAACCAGTAATGCCCTCCTAGAAATAGTACATTATTTATCCTGATGACATACAAGACGTTTTGAAATACTGATTTCATCCTCTGTTCAATATGGAACAAAAGCCAAAAAACACCACTGTTTATAAAAGAAAAAAAGTAAATTTAAACTTAAATATAGAGGTGAAAGGAAGCAACATTAATGTGGTCATTTCAATTGGGTATTTTAAATAGATATTCATGCTACACTATAGTTGATTTCAAACTGCATACTGGTATCTTTAAAAGATTTTTATTAGATCTCAAATTCATTTTCTTTGGTTAAATCAGTATATATCCCTGTAAAATGGTTTAATGTATAAAACTTTGTTTCTTTAATATAAATCTGTGACATAATTCAGTACCATATTTTTTTTCTTTCACTAGAATAACAAGAATAATCTTCCTATTTTAAGTTTACCAACGAATTCAGGTATACCAGTTTTTCCTATCAGCTATAAATAATTGCCTCCCTCTAAAGGGCCTATTTCTGCAAATAAAAATGTCTTTTTGCCTGATTAAGCTTCTTCATCATTTGGGAACTTTTCTTCTGCAAACTTCTAGTTGGAAAATGTGTCATAAACAGCTTGCTTTGTCAAAATGAGATCTTTTCCATTGCTTTGGGAGAACAGTCGTATGGTTAATTATTTGGGACAGGAGAGGAGGAACTTGTTCTAAAGGAAATATACTTGAAAAAACATTTGAACCCAACTATTCTACCTTGAGACATTTTACAGTTGAAGGCAACAGGCTTAGTTTCTTAAAGCTGAAGATGGGAAGGCAGAAGTAGCCAAAAACCAATTTACAAAACCATGAGAAATGTCCCAGAGGAACCACTAGAGGCTAATTGCAGCTGCCAGCCATACTTTGAGAACCCCTTCTTCGGAATGGTTCTGTAATGACAAGTATCCTCCCCAAACAGAAAAGCAGTCAAGCCTATGAATGTAATCTCTATAGCCACCACCTAAAGCACCCCCCACAGAGGACACAATTTGCAGGGATGTCACTTCTACATGCACTGACAACCAGTAAGTCCTTGTTCCCTCTGGAGCGGCCTTACTCCAGAGTTTATTGACTCACATTTAATCCAAGAGACACAACTAACAGAAAAGAAAACTGGGTAGACATGCTTTCACTGTGGAACAAACTGAAAATTAACAAAAACAAGATGTTTACTTTTCACAAAGTATTTTGACTTATCTACCTCTCTCAAAGACCAGTTTATACCAGTTTATAATTTTGGGTTTACGATAGAACTCAGTAACAATATGATTTATAACAATGATCTTAACACAGATCTATGACCTAACAGGTTAACGTAAAAACAAAAAAAGCAAGAGAATAGTTTGCATCCTTTCAGTGTCTTTATAGAATACATATAAGCAACCAAAAAAAGAAAACAGAATTTCGCAAGACACAGCTGTAAAAATTTTATGAGCCTTATTCATCTTAAAAACTTATTATGTAAGAAATAAACTTGTGAACTGCACTTCAAATTAATAACCAAAGAATTCCAAGTATGCAGGGTTATATGGACTGCCATTCTTCCCACCGGATTTTTAAACAATGTTGAAACATGGCTGTTTGAAATACTTCAGTCCCATCATTTAACACTGTTCAAAATGTCAAGAGCCATATTGCGCCCCAGTGGCCACTCTTCAGCAAATAACACATCCTTTGAAGTTAAAATACTTCTAAATGATGTCAAGTGAGAATTCCTAGGCTGGTACAGTCAAAATTTTCTACTTCTAAGGAAATCAATAATCTCTGGAATCACAATTAGGAAAAAGGCACTTTCATTATCAAAAGTCGTGAACTTTTCAGTTTCAAATCTCAATCAATTCCATTACTGCAAGGCAATTTTTTATACAGTTTCCTAATTAAACAAACTATGATCACATGGCTATAGTGAACCTGTTTTTTATTTTAACTTAAACCTCCTGTGGAATAATTATACTTTTATAATAAATTTCACAAAAATGATGATTAATCATCAAAGACAAAGACCTCACAGAAACATTTTATTTGATAATACCTAGCACACAGCTGCTATTCCAAGGGCACTAATGTGTGTTTCATTTCAGAAATCATGTAATTTAGCCAGTCGCCTTGACTATAACTACATGCTGTGCCACACTTCATACCATGTCTCACTGCAACATCACAAAATGCCCCCGCAAAGAAATCAAGAAACAAAAGCTTTTATTGAATCATCATAAGCAAACAGCATCTCCTCTGCCAAATACTAAGGTACTTCTAAAACGGATACAGTGGCACTGCCCTCAAGCAATGCGGTACAGGAATAACCTTCAAGGAAAGTAAATATATGTTTAATTCCATTTAATTCCACGATAAAATGGAATCTAAATCCAGAGTTCATATTTTCAATTCTCGCCTTTTTTCCATGTAAATTTTTTTAGACATGAATAAATCAAAACCTCTCTATCTTATCTTTAAAACAATTATCTCTAGTTTTTCAAATTAACGGAACTTATGAAATGTCCTTAAATAAAATAAACTACTCTAAAAAATGCTATCAACTTTTAATGTGGAATCTTGAAAACAATCATTTCGGTCCTCCCGCCTTTCTCAAAATTCTCTGGTTTACACAGATAGGTTTACTTGTTTCCCATTTACCTGTATAAAAAAAAGTCAAAGTTATAAACCCAAAAAACCAATCCCAAAATGCTTCTAAAAGACTGAAGCAAACATTTACACCTTTTTTTTTTTTTTTTTTTGAGATGGAGTTTCACTCTTGTTGACCAGGCTAGAGTACAGTGGCGCGATCTTGGCTCACTGCAACCTCCACCTTCCAGTTTCAAGAGATTTTCCTGCTTCAGCCTCCTGAGTAGCGGGGATTACAGGCACCCGCCACCATGCCTGGCTAATTTTTGTATTTTTAGTAGAAACGAGGTTTCACCATATTGGCCAGGCTGGTCTCCAACTCCTGAACTCGTGATCCACCTGCCTTGGCCTCCCAAAGTGCTGGGATTACAGGCGTGAGCCACCGCGCCCGGCCACACCTTTTATTCTAGAAACCTTGAGTATCAAAAAAACTGACAAATGTAACTGGAAAGGTAAACAGAGAGGAGAAAAAGAGAGGAAGAGGGTGAGACAGAAATTTAGAAGAGCTGCATCTTTTTGGAACTAACTGCCTTGAAAATATGGCCAAAAACCTCTGAGGCAAAAATCTTGAATCCCTATGACAAGTTGACACAAATCTAGTCAACTCAAAGAGTTCAGACATCCAAGAAAAACAACTGTCCTGAACAAGTAGGAAAGAGACATTTGGAAGAGGCATTTCAAAGCTTCCGCATGTATGAATGAAGCACCAGTAACTACAGACCCGAAATAAGGCCAGGCCAAAGTACCAATCATTTATCTTAGGAGTGAGTGTTTTGGAAAAGAAGCTAACAGAGTCCCAATGAAAGTTTTTAAATATGAGTATCAATAAAAATAAACATGAGTAAAAAAATTAAAAGGTAACAATAAAGTGATAAATTCAAGTGGAATTCCACCTGCCAGAGGTCAACCTATCAGTATTTGTATAGAGCTATCATTAGAAGCTCAGATTCAAACCCTTTATGGTACCTGCTAAAGTACAGGTAAGAAAGCACAATGTTTTGTGGGATGCTTGTTAACAAGGTAAGCAGTGCTGTAGTTGTACTATGCACTACATATACAAAGAAGCTCATATGCAGTAATATTCATAATTTGTGAATTATTGAATGTAACAGTTTATTCCTCAAAAGCACATACAAATCATAACTTCAAAGAAATCATTTAGTACTGTATGTAATTACACCAGCAATTATTCAAAATATTATGCCTTTTTCACCCAACAAAAAACAGAAGGTATGCAGTCCTGCTGAAATATCCCTCCACTTTTTTAAAAACCTGAGCTCCTAAATGAGGACAGCTATTTATAGAGGAGAGGTCTTTACATTCAATAACCCACTGTTCCTTTCCTTGGAGGCTGCCACACTTGTCACTTTTGTGAAGCCATTAAAATAAGTATCCAAAGCTGATACAATACTCTACTGCTAAGAGAGAACCAGAAAGGTTAACAGATGAAAGTTACCGTGTTAAAAGCACTTTAGATGAGTATAATAAAGTTATAAGAAAGTAGGTTTGTCAGCCACAGATTTTTCAAAGAGCCTTAAGGGTAAACTTCGTCCTTTCCTAATATTACAAAGGTTCCTGCTTTAGAGACAACGCACCTTTAGCCTACGAAAAACAGTTGTACCACCAGAGGCATTTTTTTGAAAAGTGCTTTTAGTGTGCTGAGCAGCAACAAAACGATTAGAAAGACAAACTATGCTCCTAACGCATGCTGGAATGCAAAAGGTTGTTGCTATTTCAAAATTATAGCAGAAGAGAATTCAGTATTAACAACAGGGGCACATTAACACTGAAGAACTAAGTGCAGATGACAAAACAACAGCCCATAGAATCACCAATGTAAACGTAATCATCATGCATGTGTGTGTGTGTATATGTGTGTATGAAAACAACTAAGAGACAGATGGCAATTTTCCCTGTGGCATTTGCACATGTCCATTCAATGCCTGTATGTGGGTCAATTACTATGAAACATCATGTGACAGGCTCAATGGAGGTAAAGCGGTTCATACTGACTTCACCTAATTTTAATTTACTGATAAGACATACTTATTCAAAAGAGCAAAATGAACTTTTTCCAAATATGTTTGTTTAAACAATCAAAACGTAGCTAGAAAACAAAATGCCACCTAAAATAATTTATAAACTCTAACTTGTATTCCAGTGAAAACTGGGAAGGAAACTGAAGAGTAAGACCATAGTTCTGTCTACAGTGGCTTCTTATAATAACTTGATAAGACAACCACTGATACAAAGAGAGCTTCTCCCTTACTTAATTGTACAGTAATTCTTTCTAAACATGCTTTTTACTAAATACCAGGCCTGCCTTCAGTAGTTACACATGCTGGAATCTTAAGATAACAATCTCAGATTGGTCAAAGACAAGTCTATTAGAGAGAACTTTTTAAAGATAAGTTAACAGAGTGATTATTTCACGAGGGATTCCTATCATACCAGGTCAAAAAACCCAAACTAACAATAACATTAAAAGATCAAGCAGAAATAATAGTTCAATATCTTTAGAAAGAATGCAGGTTTTAAAAAAACTGTTAATATGCCTTAAATTCCATTCCTTCATTTTAAATAATATTAATCAAAATCATTATAAAGAAAAATTTAACTCGTGTTTATAAAAACTGAGATTTCCATTTATACCCAAATGACAAGCTAACTAGGAGTGAATTAAGAGCTTGATGTAATTTTAATTCCATAGTAGAAACTTCTGCTGTGTAGTTGTTTCTCCAAGTTTCAAAAAATTACTGCACAGTGGAATAGCTAAGAGATCTACAGGTAACATTAATGATTCTGGTTGGGTTTAACAAATGCAAAAGGGGCAATAAGAAAATAAATTTTCAGAGGAGTCACAAATAGATTTTCTACTTCCAAACCTGCAAATTGTCTTTGCAAACTAATAAATTATTTTACTCATATGAGAATTTAAAGCACGTAAAAGTTGCATTATCTTATTTACTTGTCTATGTATAAAAAGGGCATGTCACCAATTAGAAGATATGTGCTAAGTGAAATCAGACTTCTAAAGTTTAGAACAGTTATGGTTTGTTTACCTTTGTCTGCTTTGAAGTAAACTGACTCTTCTCATGGTGTTATCTCCATAAGAAACTCATAACAGTATTATTAAAAAGGATAAGAAAAAAATGATGCCACGTCATCCTCAACAAATGTGTAAGAATGCAGAGAATTTTGGGTCAGAGAAGTTTTACCACTGACCTAAACACCAAATTTCTCCAGAAAATAAGAGAAAATCCTTTAAGGAATCACATACAACATAACTTAAAATTTGGCAAAGGCTGCATATTGTTAATTTCAGTTTTCCTCTAACCACAACTTAAGATTCAATACTAGGCCAGGCGCGGTGGCTCACGCTTGTAATCCCAGCACTTTGGGAGGCCGAGGCAGGCGGATCACGAGGTCAGGAGATCGAGACCACGGTGAAACCCCGTCTCTACTAAAAAATACAAAAAAAATTAGCCGGGCGTGGTGGCGGGCGCCTGTAGTTCCAGCTACTCGGAGAGGCTGAGGCAGGAGAATGGCATGAACCCGGAGGCGGAGCTTGCAGTGAGCCGAGACTGCGCCACTGCACTCCAGCCTGGGCGACAGAGCGAGACTCCGTCTCAAAAAAAAAAAAAAAAAAAAAAAAAGATTCAATACTAGATTGAAAGCAAGGGGAGGGAGGATGAAGCTGAAACCACATACCCTTTTTCATCAGATACTGTGAATTCTTCTCCTCCACTGTTTGTTTCATCACATCAGAGGCATATTCTTAAATTTAGCACAGAAACATTTGTAAAATATTAAATTTTACCATAGAGAAATTGACTGTGCTATAAGAAAGCTTCATGTTACCATTTAATTTCAACCAAGCTACATCAAACATGGAAAGAAATTATATATAGTTTATAAAGTAAACGATCACTATATTTAAAAGAAATGATAACTTTGAGAAGTACCACAGCAATAATGATTTAGTTAAGCAAGTCAGGAATAATAGCCATCTCCCTTGAGCACTTCTCCCTTCCCTTCCGGCACTGGCCTCTCCTTACAGAACTGTATTTCACAAAAGTTCCTGGAGGGCAGCAGAATCCACAGGTCTAGTTTAAGCAATGTTTTAAACATGAATCTTTGCATCTGAAATGTAGTAGTGGAAATAAACAAATTATCATCATCCTACAGTTTGCACTTGGCTCCCCAGCTCTCCTTCCCCTCCACACACTAGTGAGTTACAGTAGTTAGAAAATATATCAGAAAAACCACAATTTATAGTGTAACTTCACAATGAATCACTTGAACAGGCTGTGCATACAACAAATAAGTTCAGTGCTCCTATTTGTGTCTCATAATTTCTAGGATACATAAAAACAAAGTTTGCTGCTCTTAAGATTTCACATTCTAAGAATATGTGATGGCATATGCAGTTCTGCTAAGAAATTGGTGTAAAATACACTTTTCAAATTGTAGCAAAGTATAATTCACACTTATAGGCCCTCAATATTATATAGTATATACTATCTAGACATCATATTGAGCATGCTATCAATAAAATGATATGGGCAAATAATCATACTAAATTCACCTATGTAGCTACAAGATAGAAGTCATGAATTTTAACACTCCATTAGACCTACTGCATCTGAAAAATTTACAACTGCCAACCATCAAAGCACAACTAATTTATCATCACACTCACACCATTCTTCCAAGTTACAAAGTCCAGTCCTAACACTTCTGATGACTCAAGAGCACAGAACAATTATAACTATAGAAAAACGCATATCCAAATTTAACTTTAATTTTTAAAGAATGGCTACTTCTGATATGTATTTTCTTAAGGATTAGACAATTAACAAGGGCATACAATAGGAATACTTGATTTATCACAGTGTTCTACAACAGGTTGCATTATTATAGTAAGTTTCTTTTTTTTAAATAAACTCTGCATTCTTGGTTTAAATGCTTACTATTCAAACTGCCCCCAACAGAGCCAGTAACTGCCCACACTGACCCAAGTTGGTTTTAGTGAAAAGTCACCCATCTTTGGAAACAAGGGCTTTTTCCACGAATATGCTAGAAATAGCAGGTGCACCATTACACAAAATTGGAGAGAACAGAAATTTACCTCACTCCTACAGACCATTTCTCAGAGCATGCTGTGTAGTTGCTAAAATCAGTATGCTGCGTAAAAGTTAAGAAAAAATGTATGTCTAACAGTGGTTCCCTATCAACTAGCCTCTGATAGGCACTACATAAAATGCATTAAGACAGGTTTGCTGGATGTTCTGGCACCTATTATCAGGTGATTTCTTAACAGAGATGTGAAGATGCTTTTAGCAGGAGAATGGGCACACCAGAGAATACAGAATGTGGCTAATTAGGACGAGAAGAAGATTCTGCCTTCACCTCCCCTCATTGTCAACCACTTTGCTTAAGTGCACTCACTGCCTCGCCCTAACCCTAGGGATCCATTCACTTCCCATAGCCCAGAGAGGCTGCTGAAAAGCTGTCAAAGTAAATCTGTGCTCACTTTTTGGATGGTTTAATTTCAATGGAGCATGAAACACCCCAGGACGGTTAATAAGCTTAGCCAGGCGTGCTGTTATCCCTAATATATTTTAATTATGCATCTGTTTTAATTGTAATCAGATTAATGCACTGGAAGGACACAAATTGGAATTTTCCCTAATGGATATAGGGGCTTTTCATCACTTTCTGAACACTAATAACGTTTAAAAGATAGGTAGAGACACCAACACAACGGTGACATTTTCCAGAAATCGATGCAGTTTCTTTGACAACACAGTTCAGGTCTCATTAGCCACCCAAACTAACCTAAGTGCAGAAGACAACTTCAGTCTCTAGGGGCGTCTTCTTCTCCAATTAGTACAAAAGAACCACTAACGTCTAATGTACAACTCCCAAACAGAAATGAGAAAGCCGAGGCTTTTATAAAGTGCTGCCCAATGGATTGGTGAAGGAGGCTAGGGCGGCGGGAGATACCATCAGCATTATTTTGGCTCAAAGTAAAAGTCTGTACACATTAAAAGGGAAAGTTAAAGCAGAGAACGATCTCTCTTTTCACAATTTTGGCAACTATCAAACGTGTGTTTTAACTTCGGGAAATAAAAGTGTCCCATCAATAAAAGGAAATGGGACAGGGAGAATCTATCAGGGATCGAGGAGCGGCTTCCTCCCAACCCAGATGTAAAATCACTTAATGTGCTTTTGTTGCATCAAGGAATACCTAAGACTTTAATTTAATACGTTCATTAAACAGTTTCCCAAATTGCCGGGATTTCCGCTAAGAAACTCAAGCGTCTGCCAACAGCCGAGAAGCAAGGGAGAGAACCTGCTGCAAACTAGGAGCGGAAACTCCCTCGGCCCGCCCAGCGCGCTCACGTCCCCGGTGTTTGATTTAGGTGTTAATGTTTACGTGTCGCCTAAACCATCAGGTGCTGAACCAGTTCCTCCAAGACGCACTTTGAGCCTTAAAGAGGGAAGCTTCAGAGCCACCGCGGAGTGTGCCCCCTGCAGCCCATCGCCCCTTCCTCTCGGCCCCTTACCTGTCATCATAGCAGAAATCCGCACTCAGGGTGTTGAGATACAAGGCGAGCCCCAGAGCGCTGCTCACCAACTCTGCAATCATCTCTCCACCGCCTTCCCTCCGGCTCGGATCCCAGCGCGAGGGCAGCAGCGGCAACAAAAAACAGAAGCATCAATCTCCACCTTCCGCCGCCTTCTCCTCCCAGCTTCACTTTTCCCTCGCTTCCCCACCCTCCCTCCCTCGGGTCCTTCCAATCCACGACTCCTCTCCTCCTCCTCGCGCCCGGCTCCGCAGCTCCTGCGTCCTCCCAGGGTGCGGGCTCACACCACACACCCCATGCCCGGCGCCCGCAAGCGGTGAGCGGCGTTTGGGCTCCGCGTCCCCCGGCGGAAGCGCAGAGCTGGTCTTTCGCGCGGGTCGCGATCCCCACCCTAACCCATGGCAGTTTGGGGCGTCCTAGGTGAGGAGTGGGACTCGGAGGAGGTGGAAGGGTGCGGGATAGGGGCAGAGGGACCGGACCAAGCCGGGCTCTGGGACCAGCTGGAGGAAGAGAGAGAAAGAGGCGCGGGTGGGAGGGACAAGGCGAACCGCCTCCCCTCGCCGCCTCCCGAGCGCACTGCTCCGGTGTCGCTCGGGCGGACTCCGGCCGCCAAGGCGGCTGCTGCACATTCACTGTTTATTAGCTCCCTCCCGGCCCCAGCCCCAGCCCCAGCTCCCTTCTCCAATGAAGTGAGAAGCGGTGGCTGGAGACTCCTGAAGCTCCCGCGTGGGGTTCTCGACGCGGCCCCCCGCGCCTGCGTGACCAACCCTCCATCCCGGCTTGGCCCAGCCCCTTTCTCCACCCAGATCCTCCCGGAAGGCTCCTCCTACCCTGCCCCTCTGGCTGGAGGCTCCTCCCACCCTCCCCGGCCTGAAGGCTCCTCCTACCAGCCTCCCGCCCTCTTGTTTCTTTCACCTTCGATTTCACTCTGGAAAGCCCCCGGGACCCAAGGGCGACGGCTGGAAGACAGCCCAAAGGAGTAGCTACAGTGCGCCCTGGGAGGGGAAGCCGGGAGAAAGGAGGCCGAGGAGGTGGTCGGTCGCCCCACTGCTGCCTGGCAGCGCCTGGCACGGCTAAATCTCAGCCACAGCGCTGTGTGCGCCAAGAGCTGCCAGGCGTAAGTCCGGTCAGCTGGAGAGACTTCTGAGACCGGGAGAGGAAGAACAGGTTTGGCGACCGCTGCAGCTTCGGTTGTCACAAACACACGGGCGATCTCTCACGCACACGGTGTGTGAGACTGAATGGGGCGGGAGGAGGTAGTATTGGGGAGCTTGGAGGCAACTTAGGAAGGAGAGATTTCAGCTCTTAGCCTACGGTTGGCCCCAATGTCAATGGAAAGACGTGTAGGGAGAGAAACGTTTCCTCCTTCAGTAAGGTTAAAAAGAAAGGACCCCCAAAAGAGAAAGAAAGACACACACACACACCCGCAGCAACTGCCCGGGGACCCCTTCGTGGTTTCAGGGGGACTGTCGGGTTGACCCTGAGAACACAGGAGAGAAACCTCTAGTGCAAGCCGATACAGTACTATGCTTAAACCTAGTAAGGCGGGAAGCTAATGCCCTTTCCTTTCCGCTCGGAGGCAGGACTGGATGGAAAGCATCCAACATGGTGAAATATGGTGTAGAATGGTCTGTGTAGAACAAGCTCTGGGTACTAAAGTTGCAAGACCAAAGAGGACCCAGGGCTGCCTGACACGCCTCTTCCTGGCTTGTCGCCTTTCTGGCCAGGAGAGTGGCTCCGGTGCACCGCGATGTACACTACTGCAGCGCCCCCTGCTGCATAGTAACCACAAGGTGTGGAAGACAGGTCTGTTTTCCATGCGGGCCGACTGGTTCCAACGAAGAGCAGCACGTAACCAGCAAGCTCTCCGGAAACTGTGGCAAGAAATTGAGCCCCCTGGGTGTTTAGCAGTGGCCTGGAAAGAAAATACCGTGGTTTGGGCTTCTGTAGAACAAAGCTACATATTTCCCTGATTTCACAAGGAAATCTGAGAAATCTGTATTGGATACACACAGATAAAATGATGAATATTTATTAATCTTATACCTATTATGCCATCCGCAGTAGCACATTTTTTTGTGCCCTGGACAAATATATGTAAACAAAAATAAAAAGAATTACATCTTTACAGGTAGGGACTGATATTTTACCCTTTTCCTCCATAACCTTTGCTCACTTGAAAATTTTGAAAATCATATCAGTTAGTCCATCCTGATGCTCTGTGTCTCCCCAATGCATTTACATTCTGAGATATATATAGTATATATAAAATATGTATATGGTGTCCTAGAACACTGAAGGAAGAACACATACTGTGGGATCAGATGTTTAAGTTTGAGTGCATACTCTGCTATTACTATTTGGGCGATCTTTGGCCAGTCGCTCAACCTCTCTGTGACTCTGTTTTCTCATCTATGAAACAGTGATAATAATAGTACTTATCTTATGAGTACTGTTATTATGAGTATTAAAGTAGTTAACCTATGTAATATAGCTAAAAGGGACCAGGAAAGTGCAACAGAAGTATTAGCTAGTATATCATTATTACTATGCTTTCTAGCTTCCTCGTTTCATTTTACTTCTTAACAAAAACCTGGACATTTACCTCCAAAACACATCCTATCACATCTTTACTACTTGAGTCCACAGCCCAGCTACCCTCATCTCCTACATGGACAAATGCAGTAGCCCTCTAAGTGGTCCCCATACTTCTACCGCTGCAATGCCTCCCTTCCCCGATTTTAACTTTAGGCAGAAGTTTCCTTTGAAAACCTATACATTCCCAATTTTTAAATGTTCCACAACTTCCTGTTGTATTTTTAAATGTCCAACAACTTCCTATTGTACAGCTAATAAAACTAATTCTTACCATGGCCAGCCAAGCCTTCATTTAGCCCAGACTACTCCTCCCGCTTCATGTTGTGTTCATATGTGTACAACACAGACAACTTTCTCAGGAACTAACCACTTTCTCTTCCTGCTGCATGAGGTTCTTCTCCTCAAACCTTCTGTAGCTCCTTCTCACCATTCAGGTCTTAGCTCAAATGGCATAACCTCAGAAATAAAGTAGGCTCTCCCCCATCAATCTGTATCCAACTACCATGTATTAGTTTCTTCATAGTATGTATTAGTATCTGGAAGCACCACTGAATGAAAGCTCCATGAAGTCAGGGATCCTGTCAGTCTTGTTTTCCACATACAACCCAGAGCCTATAACATCTGGACATGGAGAAGAAACTTTAAAAAGATTGTTAATAAATGAACAAAATAAATGTGCTTAGGAGAAACTATGTAACAGCTGGAAAATCCAAAAATTTTCATCGCTGATTTATTGTTTGTTGTTAGTGTTAAAGATCGTGAAGTATTAACCAAGGAGAGAGGAAGGGAGCAGGTTCACAATTTTTCAGAATAGATCAAGTCTGCAGGAATATCCGTGATGGGGAGTCACATGGGCAGCTCTCTTCAGTTATTAAGAGGACTCAGATATGTAAAAATATTAGAGAGCTTTGGGTTCCACATGCTAAAAGTTTGTAAGCCTTTTCCACAGCTGTGTTCATTTTTAAGGCTCCAATAGGTAAATTTTTTTTAATTTTTTTTTTTTTTTTTGAGACAGAATCTCACTCTGTCACCCAAGCTGGAGTGCAGTGGCCCGATCTTGGCTCACTGCAACCTCTGCCTCCTGGGCTCAAGCGATTCTCTTGCCTCAGCATCCCCAGTAGCTGGGATTGTAGGTGTGTGCTATCAAGCCTGACTAATTTTTGTATTTTTAATAGAGACAGAGGTTTTACCATGTTGCCCATGCTGGTCTTGAACTCCTGACCTCAAGTGATCCACTTGCCTTGGCCTCCCAAAGTGCTGGGATTACAGGCATGAGCCACTGCGCCCAGCCATGGTTCCAATAGTTTTAAATAAATTTTATACACTCCTCCATCTCCTCCTTTTCTCCTTTCCCCAACTCCCAATACCTCTGAATTGGAAGCCTAGGTGACTGGGAGATGTGCTGTAAAGTGGCACATCTTGCCTTCCCTGATAAATGGAACGCTGAAAACCTAGCTGTGTTCGAGAAATCCAGTTGCTTTTAACAAATTTTTCTATTATAATTTAATGTAGGTTTCAATATCCTTCCAGAGCATTAAGCCATGGTCTCTTTTAGATTGCTCTCCAAGGGCTGAGAAGCATCCAATTCCTGAATTTTCTACCTTCCTGGAACAACTTTAGGAGGAAAATCAGATTAAAGATGTCATCACTATTGTTGGAGATCACTTAAAATCTGAGGACATAGCTTTTTAGTTTATCAAGGTGTACTTATTTGATGTAAGGTTGCAGCATCAGTTCTGAATATGTGTATGTTCTATTGAAAGCTACTGTTGCTTTCAATAGAATATGTGTATGTTCTATTGAAAGCTACTGTTGCTCCACAGATGAAGGAAATTAGGATGGCTGGCTTGAATTTTTTACCTTAGACACAATACTGGCCAAAAAAGCGCTAAGCCCTTATTTTCCTGAAGTAGGCTCCACACATCTGCTACCTCACCACTTCCTCAATGAATTCCTTTTTATAGTAGCCCTGACCTACCCTGCATTTGTTCTGCATTCTCAGTCCTTTGTTGTATAATTCATACCTTTGCAGTGCCAGTTCCTCAGGGTAAAGATTTCCTTATTTGCCTAAGACATTTTTAGTTTATTGTGCAATACTATCTTCCCTTTGGGTGTTGCATAAATATTAACAAAAAATCCACATCTGGTCCTGGTCATCATTTCTATTTGTCCTAATATAACTTCTCTTTGAACAATTCATTTAGAAAGTGTGCCAAGGGTGAAATGTGGCACGTAAATTCTCTTGCTGCACAGAATGCTTTTTAAAGTGCCCACAGATTTGGTTATTTATGAGCAGGAGATTTGTGCCTCTTCCTTGCTCTCTCAATTCTAAAACTGTACTGGGCCAAAATAATTACAATCTTCCATATGTTTTCTGAAAAGATATCCAAGTATCTCCTGCTAAAATTTTAACAGATTGACTAAGAAGCAGAAAAACACTAGCCCAGCAGGTGAAACTGCCTGTTTAGGGAGGTCCGAACAGAACTCTCTGCTGGGGGACTCATAAGCTCTGGGATTTACTCAGGAAATAACCCTGCAGGAGAAAAACAGCAGAGCATGGATGAAATGTGGGTCAGGGAGCTGAAACAGGCACATGAGCGGCTTGGTTAACTAATGACTGTAAATGCATTGGCTACACATGTTACATTTAGATTCTTCCCAGCATACCATAAAGTGCTGCCCTGCAGACACTACAATGTATAACATCACTTTATCCCAAGACTTGTGATCCATTAGGAATAGAAGTAGAACAAGGAAGCCACGGAAACAGATCTTGTCACCTATGTCTCAAAACAGGGACTGTTAAGAACCAGCTGCTAGGAAAATAATGATCACTTTAAGAATCTCACAGTCTCCCCAGCTTCCAAGTCTGAGAATGTAGGGGTGAGGGAGGAGACAAGGAGGAGGAGGAGTGTAGAAATAACATGTTAATAACCAGATATGAATAATTGCAGAGATGTTAAGGCTAATGATAGAATTCAAAAACTCAATCAAGAAAAGCAAGGACAGCCTCCTTTATAGAATCTCTCTGAATGCCTTCACATGCACTGATATAAACAGTGATCATGAATGCTCTAACAGCTTGAAAAATTGCACTGACTATCGGGAAACCAAATTTTGATAAGCCTCAGATTCTTTAAGGGAAATTAATTTTGATGTGGACATTAGTTAAATTCACCAGCTATTCATGAATGTTGCCTTGATGTTTAACCCATATGAAACTTTTAAGCCAGTGTTGGACAGCAGAACTTGCTGCAGAGGTGATTTTCTGTTGCACTGTTCATTAGTTACATGTGACCATTGAGCAATTGAAATGTGGCTACTGTGACTGAGGAACCGCATTTTTAATTTTGTTTAATTTCAATTAATTTAAATTTAGTGACATGTGGCTAGTGGCTAATTTATTAGACAGAATAGCATAAGCTGTCAGCTGACCAACACCACTTATGTTTTACGGTGGATTTCATATAACAGCCAGTTAGTTGTCAACATCCTCCCACAGATCAAAGCTTTAGCCCTGAATCATTTGATATGAACTTCTGTGCTCCCCATGAGTGACCTGCTTTTATTTATAAAACGGCTACCAGCTATTGAGCATTTTTCTAGGTATTAGGCATCATACTAAGCCCCTTATATTTATTATCTCATTTAATCCTCATAACAGCACAGGGAGGTAGGTACCATTACTATCTGTATTTTGCAGATAAGGAAAAGGAGACACAGAGAAGTTTAGTAAATTGCTCATGGTCTGAACAGCCTCTCAGTGGTGGTGCTAATATTTGAACTTATGTCTTTTATTCCAAAAGTCTGTGCTTCAACCACTACCCAGTAGTCTTGTTCCTTATTTTTCCATTCAGAAAGGCCTCATCCCACTTAGGATCTACCTCAGGAGCGGGAATTCCTGGGTACAGCCACGATGCTTTGGTTAAATTAATCTTTCTCCTCTATGCTCCCTCAGATCATTTTGGATAGAATATTGTGGAAGCCTTTTTGGTCTACCACTTTTGCCTGATTTTTTCCCTATCTGGTGTAGAAACCTGCAAAGACTATATGCTTACGTATAACAAAAACTCTCCCCCATAAAATATACACGCACACATTTTTAATAACAAATATATTCAACTCATGTATATACATTTTTTTCTAATACAATACACTGTATCCATTATACAAAAAATAGGATAGGTGAGGCGCAGTGGCTTACGCCTGTAATCCCAGCACTTTGGGAGGCCAGGGCGGGCGGATCAGGAGGTCAGGAGTTTGAGATCAGCCTAACCAACATGGTGAAACCTCGCCTCTACTAAAAACACAAAAATTAGCCTGGCGTGGTGGCACACACCTGTAATCCCAGCTACTCGGGAGGCTGAGGCAGGATAATCACTTGAACCTGTGAGGCAGAGGTTGCAGTGAGCCAAGATCACCCCACTGAACTCCAGCCTGGGAGACTCCATCTCAAAAGAAAAAAAAAAAAAAGGATAAATAACCTAATCCACACTCCAACAAAAAAATGAAAGTATTAATGTAAATTACAATTTGGAAAACCAAATAAAAGATTTGTGCAGAAGTAAATATTATCATGTTGAAAACCCCACTACAAATTCACACCTTACATGTTTAATCCACTTATTATTCCTCTGAAATCACTAGAAAGTCTGTTTGCAATTTGACCTATTAATCTACTAATAGGTGACAAAATCAATGTATTTAAATCTTTTGCGATAGATTTAATGAAGTTCCTCATTAAAAATTATTTGTAATATTATTACTTTATTTTGTAATTATAAGTGAATTGCATATTTATAGCCTTACATATAGACTTCCACCGCCCTGTGTTTCTCTTTCCAAATGTCCTTCCTTTCATCCTTTTTGGTCCTTTCTAACCTATTCTTTCAGTTTTCCATATTTTGCTCTACAAAAGCATTTAAAACTTAATGCACAAAACCACAAAGTCACCTTCATATGTGTTGTAAAGATCTGTCCTGAGATATACAAACTAATAAAATAGATTGTCTGCAATGATTGATTTGAAGCAAAGACATTTATTTCTTGGCAGTCAGTTCCACAGAGTCAGTCCTTGGATTGAAGCGGACAAATGATGAAGAAGACATTGAATTCATCAGTCCCAAGCTGAGCACAAATGGGAACCTGTGTCAGAAGCTCTCATCCTCTACAACCCGCTCCCTGCATTAATCACATGCCACTGCTAGGCTCAAAGGCTCGTCAATTTTCATCCTTGGATATTCATTTGTTCCAGCACAATTTGTTAAAAAAGTCTGTTTTCTCCACTGAATTGCCTTTGCATCTTTGTCAATTGATATATATACATATATATCATATGTAGGTATATATATGTGTATGTGTGTATGTGTGTGTGTGTGTGTTTGTGTAGGTCCATTTCTGTGCATATATACTGTCTATTGATTATTTTGTCTATTTTTATGCCAATATCAAACTGTCTTGATTACTGCACCTTTATAAGTGTTGAAGTTGGATAGTATAATTTCTACAATTTTGTTCTTTTTGAAAATTGTTTCCAAACCCTGTTTAATTATAACACTTAAAATTTTATTTCCATTTGCTATTATAAGTCCCTATCATTTGGCTCGTTTTCTTATTTATTTATATCTTGAGTATATTTATATGGAGGTATGTGATTATGTGTATGTAGGCATTTAGATATATGAATGTGATTATGTCTGTTCTCTGAGTTTCTTTGTACAAAAAGTAGAATAAATATCTATGGTCTAAAATATCCACTAGCAAAACAGGCTGGGTAGGATTAAAATATGTGAGTGTCATCCCTTCTCATCAATATTCCTAAAGTATTTGTTCCACACGTATTTCTCTTTATATTCAAAATGAGGAATTTATGATACGCATTAAAAGCAATATAACATTTTAACTTATCTGAAATTATCAGTCATATCTGTACTGTCACGTGGACAGCACTAGTCACCAGCATTCACAAGTGATAAGTGATTTTAATGGATATAGTTACAGGTTTCTAGCACTTAATTTTTTTCTTCTCTCCCGTTCTCTATCTCTTGCATATTAATACCTACAAAACATTTTTCATTTTTCTGTGGTTTATGTTCTATCCTCAGTTTTACTTTTGTGATGTTTCAGAACCAGGCAGTATCTTTGGAAACATATCAGTGTTTAAACTTCAGATATAAATCAGTGATTCTCGACAAATATCATATACCATGTGTTGTAGTCAGTTTTAACATTTCAGCTGACAGCAACTGCAGACTTTAGTCTCAGGGTTGGTGGCAGGAGCAGTACTTACGGGGCCGTGTACTTACAGGGGCATACTTTAGAATAGCTTGTGGAGATAGGTTGATTCTGACCCAGAGTAGTTCTGAGTTGCAATTCAAGGGATCGATCATTTTTACACTTTGCCACTCATAAAAGGATTCACATATGCACCATATCTCTAATTAATTCCAGTGGTGACTTGGTATCTCTAATAGATCAGCTGACCCATCCTTTAACCTGGCTCTGGGTACACGTGTCAATATCTGCCCAAATAATTCTACTTAAAGCTAAGCACTCAGGCTGCCCACATGTAGACCTTGTTTGAACGCAATGTCTTTTCTAATGTCTTCATCTCCTTAACAGTCTCTCTTAGCTACTGCTAAAACAAGTCAGGATTCTGAAGTAAGAACACAAAAGGAAAGATCTTTATATGTGTTCAGCACTTACTCTGCACAGGCACCATGTCAGGTACTTTAAATATGCATGTAACAATTCTCGCAATAGAGAATTGATAGTATTGCCCAGATTGATATTATTATTGTTTTGTCAAAAATGACAAAATTGAAAGTCAAGAATAGTATGTAACTTGACTGCGCAATGACCAAACGATGACCCAGGATTCTATATTATGTCTGCCTGTTCCAAAAGCCTTTTAGGTTTTTATATTACAGTGTCCATCTTATTAACAGTATTGAGAACCATTTTCAGGATAGGGTAATTTAAGATTTGATATGGTAGCTTTCTCCTTCTTTAAACCCTTTGTAATATGGTGAGGGAACAGCTTTTGGGAGAATGTCAATGGTCTTCTTTGCTCTGGTGAGCTTTTTGTGAGAAAATGGAATGGAAGTAGACAGACCTGTGTGCCATAAAAACACAATCATGTTTAGATTTTGCATAAACAAAAATGAAGGCAAAGTCTAGAGTTTGGGCAGGATATAAAGAATTTGGAATAGAAAAGATATACATACTAGTGGTAGCAAATTCCTGTAGAGAATACTAAGAAGCTAAGATTCAGGTAGGGAATGGACTACTACTATTAGAAGTCTTAACTCACAAACTAGTATTCGGAGCCAACTGGGGGATGACACCATTATGCACAGATAGACATCAAGGAATACCTTATCAGACTATTTTGTAGACAGAATAAAATTAGCCTTTTACCCTGAGGTCAGATGCAGAGATTAAAGAATGCAATGTATACACAAAGATGTACCAATTACATTTTCTGTCACTTCATCTTATTAAAATTTCTAATTAAGAATTATGTTTTATAACAGAAACACCAGATAACAAAGAAGTAAAAAAATGGCTAGTCATCCCTGGAAAGCTTTTGAAGATTCTGGAAACAATTATTTAGTAAAAACAACTCAAAACAAAAATTCATAACAATAGGAATAGGTACTTATGAAGAATTCTAGAAATGCAGACTATTAAATAAAGGATCATTCATTAAAAGTGACAACTGGAAGTGTTGCCAGGGGTCTGGAAGGAGGGGAAATGAGGAGGTGCTGTCAATGAGTACAGAATTTCAGTCACACAGGAAGGAAAAACTCCTAGAGATCTGCTGTGTAACAATGTGTATATTAGTTAACAATTCTGTACAGTATGCTTTAAACTTTGTTAAGAAGATAGATTTCATCTTATGTGTTATTTTTGTTACTGCAATAAAAAAAGTGATGCTAGGAAATCACTTTAGGTGACTATGAATAAGTACTGGCAGAGCACACACTCATGTCATTTCATTATCAGTTTTTTTTAGATATCATTGGACTTAAGTATTAATATTTTTGTGTATTTTTTGGTTAACCCTACTAAATATATTTTTAAAATACACACTACAGCTTATGTCTGTAATGCCAGCCCTTATTTCAATAAGCTGACTAGTGGGAGAATAATTTAAATGAAAAAGGAACATGTTTTTAAAGGGAGACTGATATGTTGGCTCTTATCTAAAGGAGGTAAGCAGGAAATAATATTAAACTACAGTTAAAATCAAAGTGTTTTCCTGAATATCAGCAAAATAAATTCTTCCACCTAAGTGATTTCCTAGTTTAGATCAGTCAGGGGAGCTAAAATATTATTTAAAATAGGATCTTTTTTTAGGAAAAACATCAATACAAATTATTTCGATTTCCTGTGATTCACTTATTACCACTTTATAAAGTGCAGACTCCCAAGTCTAAATGACTACTCGGCTCTTTTTTTTTTTTTTTTTTTTTGAGACGGAGTCTCGCTCTGTCACCCAGGCTGGAGTGCAGTGGCGCAATCTCGGCTCACTGCAAGCTCCGCCTCCCGGGTTCACGCCATTCTCCTGCCTCAGCCTCTCCGAGTAGCTGGGACTACAGGCGCCCGCCACCACGCCCGGCTAATTTTTTGTATTTTTAGTAGAGACGGGGTTTCACCGTGGTCTCGGCTCTTTGATTATGAGTCTCTTGTGTCATAAAAAGACAAAGTTGTTGATCTGGAATTTTAAAAGCCAGTAAGAACAAGCAAATGCTGCATGTTGCTTGCCAGCCGCTTGAAGCCCATGTTCCAAATCTAAAATTTTCTTTGAAATCCTGTACAATGTCAGTATTACTGAAAGCATTGAAAGTCATCTTCAGAATGTAAAATTAATCTAGAATACTTTTTTGGACTTGAAAGAATATACTTCATATTTCCTCTAAAATCTTGTGTTCAAAAATCTGCATTTTCACAGACACAGCTGATCCATGGATCAGCTTAGTCTCATAATAGAGATCTATTTTATACTGGATACTAAAAAGTGATACACAATTTCAGTCATTCAGCACTGTCACAAAAACTGTCCATACTAAGGTAATTGCAGAGTCACGGGGCCCCATTTTGACTCATAGAAAATAGCAGTTTCAAGAGTCTTAATATGTATGATAAATATTTTCCAAAATTGATTTTATATATCCTTTCATCTGATATTAACAATGAAAACTTGTATAATGTTTTAATGCCAAATTTACCCATATATATTGGGTCAAAATGTCATCATAGCAAAAGTTAAATTAGCTTTCACCAATATGTTGGACCTATGGATTAAACCAATAATAAATAATTTCCCTACCAATCCCATATGTACACTTTAAAAATATTTGCCCTCTCATGGAACTATTTTAATATTGTTCAGCCAATGTCTTCCTTAGCTTCGCTCACCTATAATAATTAATGCCCTTTCTATATAGAGTCAACCTCAACCAAAACCAGAAACAGTTTTCACCAGAGCCTAAAATCTGCACCATCAGCAAGTGGAGGGGACCAGGGGTCCATATGCTTCCTGTTTCACCCCCATCATTTGCCTGCTGAATCATTGCTTTCCTCTCACCCTAGTTGTATGGAGCGAATCTATGTATACATCCAGACATCTGCTTTGGTTTTCTCTAATTATTTCAAAGCCATCTGGATATAGAGCTTTTCCCTGCACCCAAGCCCACTTGGCTGGGGCCCTGACATCCTGCCTAGCTTTGACAGGCTTGTCTATGGAGGTAGAGCTCTGTTACCTGGACCCTCCCACTACTTGAGGAGGTTCTGCTGTATATCACTTCAAACCACAGTTCCATCCATCTCTTTACTTCTAGTACAGCCTGATGCCTATGGGCTCCTTTGGCTGTATTCCCACCCAGCAGATTGCATCTCCTTGGATAGCCATACCTGCTGGAATCAGCCCAACTTCATCAGGCATCTTTGGACTCTGTATGCTGGACTGCAAGAGAGTTCCCTCATGAAGTCACCCAACAGCTGGGGTAGGTTTTCCTTCCACAGTAACTATTTTTTCAGCACCTTCAACCACATTGTACTGCTTAGGTCCCAATGTGCCTTTCTTCTTTATATGTTCCCCATTCGTGATTCTGTCTGTACTTGCAGATTTAGTACGCTATTCTCAACTGTTACACATGGCAGCTGAAGGACATTCTTTTAACTTTGTATTTGTAGGTCTAGTAATAAAATGTGTGATACTGATTCTTTACATTGGCAACTGCATGAACCTTGAATAGTAGACCTATAAATTGATTTATTTTAACAAAATTATTTAATAAGATTTAAGTAATTTTTTAAAGTACTTACGTTTAATAATTATAATTTGAATTCTACCTTTTAATGAATATTTTAGAAGACATAATTTTGTTTGATAACAAAATAATTAAAATGTTTTCATTTTACATACATTTATTATTGATGAAAATATATTCAAATTCTGTATACTTTGAATATAATTACATATTTAGTTCTTTAGATCATTAATGTTATAAGAAAACAAATTACATATGTAAAAGTCTTGATTTCAAAAACCTATTTAATGAGTTTGCTGAAATGAAGAAAATAAATTTTATAGAAAACATATAATAATATATTTATTATGATTGTTAATTGTATAATTTATCAAGACATCATTAGCCATAACATATAATAATATATTTATTATGGTTGTTAACTGTATGATTAATCAAGACATCATTTGCCCATCAACTAAACACCCAATACAAGCAATAGTCGTTAAATTCATTCAGCTTTGGTATTTTGCCAAATTTAAGTCATGTAAAACACACAGCTTTACACATACTTTCTGATTTTGTCTGATTTGCTGTGAAAGTGTATTTGTCACAGTAAATGGAAAGATCTGTTTACTTAATTTAAAAGATATGTGGTACTATATAGGCCTGCTTTTATATTGTTGCCTTGGCCTCCACAAATGTTAGGAGCAGGCATAAGTTCCATTTTGTATCACAAGAGCTGAAAAATAATGTGTATTTAAATTAGAGTAAATAATATGTATTTAATTCAAGTAATTAGAACTTTGCTTTTAATTTCTCCTAGCTTTGGCTGTTGCTGTCTGTGTTGTGATGGTGGTGTTGTTTGAAAGTGGGATTCCACCTTCTATGCTAGTGTTTATGTGAACCCCTGATTACAGATGTTAAGAGGTATTTTAAACTGATTGCTAAAGAATGTCACAGAAATACTCATTTGTTTTGCTTTATTCCTTTGTGGAATACAATATTTCATATGAGAAGATAATTTCTCTTCATGAGTAGGTCTCCTACACTTGAATCAAAGAAATGCTGTGACTTGTTAGGATGTGATACAGGTGGAGGAGTTATTTTTGTGTCATAATCTGTGTATCCTCATTTCTTGGCAGCTTTGTCATCCAGTAGAGGAAAAATTTAAGGAACAGCTGAAATCTGTTTCTTATCATCATATTTTCCAGAGAATGGAGCAACCCCACTTGTCATCTGTTCACTCAGTATCCATCTATGCTGTTGGTTCTGTAAGATTTCCCTTGAGATTAAAATGTTGAAAGACAGCTTCATTCCTTTCGTGCTCCAGTCCTTTTCATAACACCTGCTCCATAAATGCACATCACTCGAGTGGAATTGTAAGTCGTCCAGTTCTCAAGTGATCTGTTTTAGAATTTTAATGTGTAAAATAAAAACAGTTTATTTAATCCTTTCACCATACCATTACCCAACTACCTTATCTGTTCTGTAATTTATTTTTCCCTCGGTATTTTGTGTAAATCTGGTTTGATAAACTGTAAAAATGGCAAAACATACATTTAAAGAAGTTGGCATTCACATATCATGCTGGATACTTCTTTAAAAAATAATTCTAAACTATGGCATATCATTAAGAGGAGAGGGATAGAACTGCCAGAGAGAAAAGGCCTTCAGTCCAGATGAAGTTATGACTTTGTGCAGTGAGTTCCTTTCTCTGGAAAGAAGTATTAGCTGCAAAAATCTGGCCACATTCCAAGTTGGTCAATGGTATGCTGCCTCCCTAAATTCTGCAGCTTCGATTACATTCATTGTCCTAGTGCACTTCCTGTCAGGAATGGTTGCGTTGATGTGCCAGTTAAAACAGCTGTTGCTTCTGATGCATGAGAAACTACGAAAAGTCACTCTCTTATCCATCACCAATGTAGGAGTTAGAATTGAAAGCCCGGTGACCAGGAGAGACGAGAGAGGGAGGGAGGGAGAGGGGGAGAGAGAGAGAGAGAGAGAGGAAGAAGAAGAAGAAGAAGAAGAAGAAGAAGAAGAAGAAGAAGGAGGAGGAGGAGGAGGAGGAGGAGGAAGATGGAGGAGAAGAGGAGAGAGATCACATCGTTTTGAAGTATTTTCAACTGCTCTTCATTTATTTTAATATATTCCCTCAACTTGTCTATTAATTGGCCAAAAAGAAACTTGATTACACTTATTTTGAGTTTTTAAGATTTTCCAGACATTCCAATTAGAATAGACTGACCTACTCTTCTTGGTGATAATACAAAAGAGATTATTTTTGTCAGTTGTACTGTGTATCTAAAAATCAGCACCACAAAAGCCACATATTGAACACTTTTTGTTAGCATGATGCTATTTTGCCTAATACACATTCTTGCCTTGTAAAACACCCAAAAATTTGCTTCCATATAAATATGCTGATCACAAAATAATCTTTACCTTTTTTAAAAATAATAAGATGATCTATGTCTATTTTCCCATTCCCAGGCAGAGAAGAAATAAGAACTGCGTTTTGCCCCCACTTAAGCTACACATATTGCCTGACGTTTTTCTCCACTTCCACACTGAGCATCAAGATTTTTAAAACTTCCAATAGCCTGAAAATATTCAAATAGATTGAATGGGATAAAAAAACACAAAATTTTGCCTTTTATGGTTAAAGACAAATTCCCCAAACAGTGCAGGCACACAGTGGTTGCATAGTTAGTGCTTACTGGACTGAATTATTGCATTCTTTTTCTGCATTTATTTCTAGGAGTCAGTTTAAAGTACAAAATATATTTCAATATTGATTTTTTAAAGAAAACCTTGGCTTCTATGATGAAGTCCAACTTAACACCATATGTTAAATCGTTAACTCTATTAGAAAGTGATGAGTACCAACAGTGGAGAGAAATATGCTACAGTTACTTATTTATACACAGTCTTCCTATTTTTATATATATTTTTTAGTTACTAAAATGGAACCATAAGCCAGAGGGCAATGCATTCTTTCTCTCTACCACCAGATGCACACAATTGAACTATTGCTTACAAGGAGGATCCTTGTTATTTCACATGCGATCATCAAGAAACACATGGAGAGTGATTATGTGTTCTATGTCCTGCTGACTGTTTTAAAGCAAATAAAAGTTCATCTGTATTTTCTGAGTTTTGATTTGCAAACAATGATCACTTAGAATGAGTAAGATGCAGCTTCAGAAATATCTGATTATTACAGATATAAATTGATATTGGGAGGTTAGGCCCATTTATTTCTCTTAGACAAACCTTGGTGGAAGTAACTGGACCTCTGTTTAGTGAATAGTGAAATATCTATAGGAGAAGTTCCAAAGGTTTTATAAAGCGGAATTCATTCAATTATTTGGTCCAACATATGTTCAGGGAAGGTTTATTGAGTACTTTCTATTTGCAAGATGTTGGGGGTATAACGGTAAGTAAATAACAAGGTTCCTACCACTAAGGAACACAGGAATGAGGTAAATATCATTTTCCCTCTGGCATTCTGCCGTGGATGGATGGCACCACTTAAGTCAAGCTTCTAAGAACAAAGGTACTTTGTCAATAGTTGTCCAGTAGGTGACTATTATGCAGAAAGTTGTAATGCCACTCCTCAGGAGAGTTAACAAGTGTCTTAGTTTGTTTGGGCTGCTATAACACATTATAGACTAAGTGGCTTATCAACAACAAAAATTTATTCCTCTCAGTTCTGGAGGCTGGGAAGTCCAAGACTAAGGCTCTAGCAGATTCAGCGTTTTGTGAAGGCCCCATTCCAAGTTCATAGATCCCAGGTCCTCACGTAATGGAAGGGGCAAGGCAGCCCCCTTGGGCCGCTTTTATAAGGGCACTAATCATATTCATGAGGGCAGAGTCCTCATGACCTAATTGCTTTCCAAAAGTCCTACCTCCTAATACTCTTAACCTTGGGGTTAGGACTTCAAATGAATCTTGGGGAGACACAAATATTCAGTCCATAGCAACAAGATTAATGGAAATTTATAAATTTTTCCCATTGGCATTTAACTGTTCCTCTTACTCTACAGCCATATTTTGGCATTGTTTCCGTCTCTCGTACGCAGATTTCTCCCCTTTTTTTATGGTTTATCACTAGCATTAATCTCTCTTCCCTTTCTCCCCTCTCACTCTAATGCCATTTTAATGGATGTGAATCGTAGTACTCCAAAGAAGGTATGTAAGGAACATCACATTGTTTTACATTAATTAATTTAAAGAAAGCTAACCGCAGCAGTTACTGTCACACTGCAATGTTTAGAGATTAAAACTCAATTATATGGTGGGAACCTGCTCTCTTTTCCTGGCCCCTGTTGAGAATCTAGTATCTTATGTGGCTCACTAAAATGGAAGTGGAGCGCTTCAGGTTTATCCTATCATGAGTTCTTGAAGGTTGGCAGCCCTTCTACCATGATTGGGGCCTAAGAATCTTATTGGTGCCAAAATCTCAGAGTCAAGTGTTTAAACTTCCAAATCCACCAATTTTTTTCTCAGATCTTTCTAAGATCACTTCCTTCAGGTACTACAAGGGAGTGGGTTGAAAATGACTGAGAATCCCCACTAATCCCATGGGCCTGTAATCTTAGAGATACCAGACCTATTCTAATCTATGGGTTTACACATGTAGAGCTGGTGGTCTTCAGGTACTTTTGTTTTAGTGGCGATCTACAAACTCCTCTTAAGGCAGCCAAATGCCCTAGAAACCTTCTTAGATCTAGGGTTGGGATGAAAAATTACCCAGAATAAAACATAAGATAGTATCTCAGAGTCATTTCATTTCTCCCTCTGAAGTTTAATCCTCTACTTCTGGTCTCTTGTTCTTTCTTTTAACATAATTAAATGCTTGCTGGGGGCCAGGTTGATTGATAGAAATCCTGAGAGGTCAATACTATTAATCCTGTCTCAGCGTTGAAGAAACTGTAGGGCAGAAAAAGTAAATAGAATAGTAAAGCTAAGATTTGAAAATGTGTCTGTTTAATAATTTCAAAGAAAATGTGGCTTAAATGGAAATAAATGTTCTATAAAACAGAGGTCCTCAATCCCCAGGCCATGGATTGGTACCTTGGCCTGTTAGGAACAGGGCTGCACAGCAGGCTAGCAAGCATTACCACCTGAGCTCCGCCTACTGTCAGATCAGTGGAGGCATTCGATTTTCGTAGGAGTGTGAACCCCATTGTGAACTGCACATGCAAGGGATCTAGGTTGCTTGCTCCTTATGAGAATCTAATGCTTGGTGATCTGATATGGAACAATTTTAGCCCAAAACCATCCCCCCTCAGCCCTGACTTGTCTGTGGAAAATCTGTCTTCCACAACACCGGTCCCTTGTGCCAAAAAACTTGGGGACTGCTGTTATATAGGACCAGGACTTCTGAGTTGCCACCCAAGCTCCTACAAAGTGGACAATCTTGAAGAAGTTGCTTACCTTCTTAAATTCCTACTTTGCTTATTTTGAAACTGAGTTAATTGCTCACAGAGCTTATTTGGATATTAAATGAGATAATGGATGATAAACTATTTTGTGAAGTTGGAAGCACTATGTAAATGTAAGAGATTTAGATCATTCTGTTAACATATGGCTCCACAAGCTACACATCCATGGTGATTATATTAGTCCATTTTCATACTGCTATAAAAAAAACTGCCTGAGACTGGGTAATGTATAAGGGAAAGAGGTTTAATTGACTCACAGTTCAGCATGGCTGAGGCCGCCTCAGGAAACTTACAATCATGTTGAAAGGTGAGGGAGAAGAAAGGCACCTTCTTCACAAGGGGCAGGAAGGAGAAGTGCCCAGCCTTATAAGACCATCAGATCTTGTGAGAACTCACTCACTATCATGAGAACAGCATGGGGTAGGGGGCTGTCCTCATGATCCAATTACCTCCACCTGGTCTCTCTTTTGACACCTGGGGATTACGGGGATTATAATTCAAAATGAGATTTGGGTGGGGACACAAAGCTAACCATATCAGGGACCAATGTTTGGTGGTGATTAATTAAGCCAATGAGCTGGTTGGGATATCCTCAGGAAATCAGCAAGAGAATCTGTGGGCAGAATAATGAGGATTTGATTTCATGTGGGGAGGAGATCAGGTAGGACAGTCAGAGCATCAGAAGTATTGACACAGAAGACAGTCATATGTTTCCCTGGATGATCTAAAGATATGGTGGTTTTCAGCAGAATGAGTAGAACTTTAAAAATCTGTGTCAGTGTTTCCAGGTTACTAAAGATACAAGAGGTATTCTCTAAGCGAGGCTGAATATCAGCTAAGAAATAAATGGACCTCCTGTAATCCCAGCACTTTTTGAAGCTGAGGCAGGCAGATTGCTTGAGCCCAGGAGTTCGAAACTATCCTGGGCAACATAGTGAAACCCTGTCTCTATAAAAAATACAAAAATTAGCCAGGCATGGTTGTGCGCACCTGTGGTCCAAGCTACTCAGGAGTTGGAAGCTGCAGTGAACCATTAATGCACCACTGCACTGTAGCCTTGGTGGCAGAGCAGCCTGGGTGACAGAGTAAGCCCCTGTCACAAAAGAGAGAGAGAGAAGAGAGAGAGAAAGAAAGAGCCAAAGAGGCGATGGGGGGAAGGAGGGCGGAAGAGAGGGAGGGAGGAAGAAGAAAGGAAGCAAGGAAGGAAGGAAGGAGGGAAGGAGGGAAGGAAGGAAGGGGAAAAAAAGAAAGAGGGTGGGAGAGAGAAAGAAAAAAAGAAAGAGACAGAAAGAAAGGAAAAGAAAGAGAGAGAGAAAGAAAGACAGAGAGAAAGAGAAAGAAAGACAGAAAGAAAGAAAGAAAAGAAAGAAAAAGAGAGAAAGAAAGAAAGAAAGAAAAGAAAGAAAGAAAGAAAGAAAGAAGGAAAGAAAGAAGGAAAGAAAGAGAAAAGGAAGTAATGGAGGCCAAGTGAGGAATCATCTATGAACAATCTGTGATGTTAAATTCAAATTTAAAAATTAAGCATCCTGATGGAACATGTTGTAGACCTATAAATGAGACTAGAATGGCAGTGTGTTATGGTTAAAGACAAAACAAAACACAAACAAAAATTTAAGGCACCAAGTTGAGGATAATAAGTAGAAAACCTAATATATTTGGTACTTTAATCCTGTTTCTAGCATGTACCAGGCACAATGCCAGGCACTGTTTGAATGTAAGAATATATAAATTGCTATCATCCTGTGGGGACAAGCCAGTGAGAAGGGGGAAAAATAGAACTGAAAGGTTTAATCTAAAATCTCTAAGAGGGAGAAGTGTCTGTTTTGAGGCAGAAAAGTGAGGAGAGTGAAAAAAAATGAGAGAAAATTGTTTTCTCCCTTCTCTAGGTATTATTGTCCTTGTTTGAGAGATGAGGAAATTGAGGCACAAAAAGGTTAAGTAACCTGTCTAAATTTGCTCTTATTATATTTATACTTTATTTGTAAGACAGAATTTGATTACATGACAGCAAAACAAAAGGTCTGAAAAGCAAAATGCGCCAAATATGAACATAATTATGGAGATGTGAACACATGTTCATTTACTAGCAACCAAAATGCCTTTAATAATAAAAGTATGAACCAAAATATCATACATTTTTCCATTATGCTTTCCTACTGTAAACATTAATCACTGTTAGGTGTTAAACTATAAACTGCTTTTCACTCAAAAAGAGCATCTAGAGAGCATAAGAAATTAAGGCTTGACTGCCTGGTTTTGAGGAAGAAAGTCATGTAACAGTACAGTTCAGGTTTTCTACAAATTCAGAATCTCTACCTTAAATTGGGTCTTTACTGCGAATTATTAATTCAAACCACGTTGATTCCCTTGAACACCACATAATGCCTCTTTCCAACCATTCCCATCCTCCTCAAGGTCCCAGTCTCTTTGGAACCACTTGATAGCAGGACCTTGCTTTTAGTTTCATGGAGATTGAAAGTTGAGAAATGAAAATAACTAAATTGCATGGAGGCTAAAAGTGGTGTCTGTAGGAGGGAGAGTCAGGCTGGATATGGCCCCCTGAGAGAGAAAAAAAGATACCAAGACTGTCCTGCGTAGTTCTGAGAGACTGACTCACTGTACCTGAAATGCATGAAAGTGAGACAGCAGCAGAATGCCAATCTATTCATTTAAAACACCAAATATAACTGTCTCATTCACACGATCCACACACTCTCTCCTCATGTGAACCTGTACATAAGAATCTACATCATTATCAGAAATAACTTGTGAAACTCCTTTGTGAGTGGGTTGCCACAGGAACAAGGACACCTGATATCTGCAGAACGTGTGCTTTCTCTCCCTGCAATCAGATCGCCCTGGAACCTGAAGGTGCTTGGAAAGCAGGAATCAAAGAGAGCAGGGTTGGAATAGATGAATCTCCAGATTTCCTCCTGGGCCCTCTTCTTCTCGCTCTGTAGCTTTCCCCAGGCTATTTCACCCACACACTTAATTTACCTCACTGAATAGAAGCAGATGACTCACAAATTTGAATCCCCCAGCCCCAACCTCTGCCCCGGGTTTCATCCCATACATCTAACTATTTGACATTTCCACTTAAATGTCTCAAACGCATCTCAAAATAAATATTTCCCTCAAACCAACTCAGGAGCTTTCCCCTCAAAGCCATCTCTCCTAGTGTTCTCAGTCTCAGTAAATGGCACTGCATTCGTATGGCTAAATAAGATAGACTCCTATAGGCCATCTCTGATGTCTTCTCCCTTATTACCCTTTTAGCTGATTCTTCTCCAAGTTCTGTTGATTCTAGCTTTTAAAACCTCTCACCAACCTCTACACCTCCATCCATCACCATCAACATAACCATGTTCAAATCACCCTCATCTCTCAACTGATGAGAAATGCCTCTAAATGATCTCCAAGCTTTCATTTTCCAATTCTTTCTTCATATTTTAACGATAATGTTTCATTTAAAACACTTCACATTTAATACACCCAGAACCCACCAGCAATGATTTCCCACTGCTATTAGGATAAGTGAATTCAAATCTTCTAAATGCCATTTGAGGTTCTGCATGGTCTGAGTACCCCTCTTCAGCTTTATCTTCCTCTGCAGCCCTGCACCCCCACAGCTCCAGCCACCTGGTGTTTCAGCCTCTCTTATCTGCTGCACCTGCAGAGGCACAGAACTTGGTATGTAATGTTCCTCCTGTCTATCATACTCTCATACCCATCTCCTCTTCAAGGAATTGGCTGCTGCACATCTTTCAGATCTGGTTCAAATAGTGCTTCTTCAATGAACCCTTTGCAGGCCACGCTGACTTGGACAAATTGCCCTGTCTAGGTTCTTACAGTCCCATTTACCTATCCTTCACAACATGAGTCACCATTGCCATTTTATATTTGTAAGCTCCATGACAGAAAAAAATTGTATTATTTTTACCCATCATTCTTGCATCCTAATGCTTTGCACAGCTTTGCCCATAATAGATATGCAACAGTATTTGTCAAAACAGTAAACAAAAAATAATGAGTGAAATATATACTGTGATACCATGGCACCAGGATAAGATTGCCTGAAGCGTATCTCTCCTTGTAACAATGGCCAGGCATTAGGAACGGAATGCTGGAAGTCAGATGTCTTTGTTCCTGGTTCCACAGTGCGGTGTCAACATCTGAATGGACCCTGTAGCCAGACAGTCTGGATTAGAACTCATACTTTATTACTTTGTGTGAACAGAGCAAGTTATTTATTTGCTCCAAGTCTCAATCTTCTCATGTGTAAAATAGGAAAAATGCTGATACTTACAAAATTGGATAAGTATGAGGATTGAATAGTACTGAGGCTCCATACATTAAGTTCTCAATAAATATGAGCTATTGTTAATATTATAGGCCTCTTTCTTTCTTTTCTTTTTTTTTTTTTAGACAGTCTTGCTCTGTCTCCCAGGCTGGAGTGCAGTGGCATGATCTCGGCTCACTGCAACACTCCCCTCCTGGATTCAAGGGAGTTTCTTGCCTCAGTCTCTTGAGTAGATGGGATTACAGGTGCCTGCCAGGATACCCAGCTAATTTTTGTATTTTTAGTAGAGATGGGATTTCATCACGTTGGCCAAGCTGGTCTTGAACTCCTGACCTCAGGTGATCTGCCCGCCTTGGCCTCCCAAAGTGTTGGGATTATAGGCATGAGCCACTGCGCCTGGCCGTGTTTCTTTCTTTATTGCTGTTCTTGTAGGTCTGATCAGTGGCTCCCTGGTCTAATTGAATTATCTCTGTAGTATTGCAGAAATATTAGTGTTTAATGTCAGCATCCCCAGAGGGAATCCCTTCCTCCCTGCTCACTATCTGTACCTTGGAGCAACAGACTGCTTTAGGCAACTTTGCATATCTATGCCTAGATGTGCTAAGTGTTGGTCTCAAAATTCCCTAATATTTAAATTCTCAGGGACCACTACCTTGTGATAATCCCTCAGAACTAACCACAGAGGAAAATGGTTTTGGATCTGTATTTGATACTTGCCACTGTCATGTGCGAGAAAACCGCAGTTGTCTTGCTGACAATTCCAAAGATGTAAAAAATGAAATAACATGGTGCATGTTCCTCTCATAGGATTTCAAAAACACGTATTTGAGAAAAACTTAAAATATAAACCTATTTAACAATCTTCAGCCTTGTCCTTCCTTTTGGGTTATCATATCTAGGTGGTAAATTTAGAATCTGGCACATCCTTGGCATGTCATCAGGAGCATTGTGTCCTGTTTATTGTGTTTTCTCTTTCACGCTGTGAACCACTACCTTTATTACTATCATTGTGAGCTCTTGGCTTGGCAACTCTGTGATAGCCTCTCCCACCCTTTTTGCCCAGCTTTTGGGTTGGAAATATTGCTCTCTTCATTTTTTTTTTTTTTTCCTCTAACGAAATGTTTACAAAGCAGGCCGGTCTCACCAACCTGTTGCTTCTCGGACTGCTGCCCTTCACATTGGGTGAGAGCAGGGGTGCTGCTGCAATGCGGAGTTAGATTTTCTACCAGCACTATGTCGTGCTTGGCTTCCTTCGTGGCAGCAATTACTTATGAGGGCCTGCAGCGTGCCAGGCATGGGTCACAGTAATCAATTTCTCCTTTCTCAGGGGCCTGGGATCAGCAGCCAGAACAGCCAAATGACTGACTTTAAATAAAACAAATCTGACTACATGCACATTTTGAAGAATCTTCTATATATACAACAACGTTCCGGCTAGAAAGCTAGCATACATTCAGTATATTGCTATAAAATGGGCTGCCAGAAACTAAAACCCACAATAAAAAAAAGTGGCTTCGCAGTTTCAGTAAGGGACTGTCAGAAGGAAGAATTGTTGCTATTAAAAAATTATGGGAAAAGTAGAGACATTAATTTTGCATGTCTTACATTACTGTGTTTACAATCTGTTATGTTTTAGATAAAGGTCTAGAAAAGATTTCTCATACTTCCTATGCAGCTTAGTTTCAGTGTATTCCTCCTGGGGAAAATAGTAAGGGGAAATCAAATAAATGTGTTTGTGCACAAGGAAAAAATAATTTGGTTGCCAAAGGAAAAATTTATCAGGTTGAAGGTTACTCTCTAGAGATAGTTACTGTGAAATCAAGTGTTGCTTTTTTCCCCTCTTCAAAACTTCTTTGATCTTCCATTGTGTCATTTGTGGAGAAGCTCAATGCCATGAAAAGTATCAAAATATATAACCATTAGAAGCCATGAGTTCTGAAACAAAACATATGTAAAATATCAGGAATTCAAGTGTTTAAAAAAATACCTAATGCATCCAAAATCAAAGCCATTTGCTGTATTACCAAAATTAAGATAAAAATAGCAAACACGTTTTCTGTGATCCTTTAAAGTAAGAGGATTTACTTTCCCATCTCTAGGGAATCTTTGGATAGATGATGGACTTCAAGGGGGGGTCTCTGGCTTCATGACTTTGGTTCCAAAATTTTGCATGTGGGCATATTTGCCTTCTTCTGAGACTAGTCCATTATTTCATCTGATTCTCAAAGATTCATGACATCTCAAAATTAAGAGCCACCACAAAAAAAAACCTCTATTCAAAAATTTTATAAATAAAATCTATCATTTGTATAACTAAATTCATAACCAATTACTAAAAAATGGAAATGTATTTTATTTGGAGTATGAGAAAAAAATTAAGATTTTTTTTTTTTGCTTAATTTCTTTCAACAAGATAGGAACAGAAAAAGAGAAGTAGAATATTTCCTTTTAGAAAACGGTAGTATAACCACAACTTAGGTGAAGGAATGGGCAGCAGAGATTCAAGGGCTCTTAAAACCTTTGATAAATGTTTCAAAACGCATGACGTATTTCATCCAAAGCCCCGTGGATTAATCACAATGCCCACTTCGATTACACTCTAAACTTCTTAAAAATCCTCTTTCGATCTCATTCTTTTCTCCCTCCTCGTCACTCAAGATGTCAGCCAGAAACTTTCTGCCTCTGTCTATGAGATTCAACTACTTGAGTGTCCAGCCTAAAAGTTATTTCAATGCTGCACATCTTACGGTAAACATATGCCATCCCTCCCTCAAAACCTGGACTTCCTCCAATGGTCCCTGTCTCAGAAAGGCCTCATCCAGTTGCCCAAGCTGGAAGTTTAGAACTCATTCTTGATATTTCCCTCTTTCCTATCCTATTTTTCATAAAGTCCTGGCAATTTTAAACTCCCAAATTTGTCCCTTTTTGTCTGTCTCCACTATGTCCATCCTGGTCCAGGCTACCCTCATCACTTGCCTGAATGAGAAATCTTCCACCCTGTTAGATTCATATCTTACTGCTTTCTCACAAATCATCCTTTCCATGGCAGCCAGTTATTATTTAAAAACACAAATTTTTTTTTAAGTCAATCATATGCTTAAAGTCATTCAATGGCCTCCAGTAGCTCTTAATACAATCACCAAAATATTTATTGTATTTGACATGGATGCAAAATCTTTAGTTAATTGGCTCCTGACTTGTTCGCCATAGTACCTTTTACCATTCTCCTTGCTCTCAGCCATCTAGCTTAAGGCCTTGCACATTCTGCGCAGTGCTTGAATCTTTCTTCTAACCACACTACCTGCTTTCTCTTTCCCCACTCCACTCTGCTCTCAGCACGTATATCACCTCAGGAGGAAGTTTCCATCAACCTCTCCCCCAAAGTCAGTTAGTCACCCTCTTTTCATGCTCACAGCTCCCTCTACTTTTAAAAATTATTACTTTAATTGACATATGATAATACATATTTATAGAATAGAGGAAGAGTGGGAGAGGGGGATAACTAGATATTGGTTAATGGATACAAAATTACAACTAGATAGGAGGAATATGTTCTACTTTATACATATACATATACGTCAGATAAGACAGATTGTAATTTCATAGTTTGTTATTATTTGAGGACTCTCCCTCCACCTCCATTGCAATAGCTCCAGTATTGTTTGTTTTGTACATCAATATAATAAAATCCCTGTTTCATTCCAAATAAATATTGAATAATGAATGAATGAACCAACAATTCTGATCTCTATGAGGAATCTACAAAATAAAAGAGGAAGAGAAAAAAAAACATGAAAGTACAGAAAGACCCTATACTGGAGATCTGTTTATCACTAACAAAACATAAAAATTCTTTTTTTGAGAAATTTGTTTCCCGATAGTTTGTCAGAATTCCAGCAGAAAACAGGATTGTTTCAAATGAAGAGACTTGTTGAAAAACTTCAATAGACATATGGAGCAAATGAGGAGAACAAACAACGGACGATGAAGGACCAGAGACCAGTAACAGTGGAAAGTTATTACTCTTACAGTAGGTAGTCAGGCAAGAGCAGGGCAGGAGAGGGTCCCCCCCACCCCACCAACCAGAAATGTCAGGTGACCATCAGGTGGTGGTCAGGCAGTTGTTAATATCTCTCTAAAATAATAATTGGTAGCAGCCAGCGCCAGGAAAAGCCAGTCTTTCAGTAGACAGGAAAAAACCTGAAACTTGTGACTTGCAGCTTCCTGATAAGATCTCAGGAGTTGAGCAAGTGGGCTCAAGCATGTGCAGTAAGATGCAAAATGGTGGAGTTTAACTGGTATACTTCCTAGGGACACTCAACTGGCAAAGGAAGAATACCTCAACTATGCATCAGTACAACTTCAAGCAACACTGCACATGCTCCCCTTCCAAGTGCTGGCAGGCCACTGTGCACGTGCACAGCCCACTCCAAGGGAAAAAAAAAATCAGGGGAGAAGTAATGCAGATCCCAGAAGAATGTCAACATGTAAAACCCCAAGTCGAAAGGTCAAACCATGGATCTGATCTCTTCAGTTGCCCGCTTGGCCCTCTTCCAAGTTCCTTTTGTTGGGAATAACTTCCTTTTGTTCCTACTTTAAAGCTTTTTAATAAACTTTCACTCCTGCTCTAAAACTTGCCTCAGTCTCTCAACTCTGCCTTATGCCCCTCAGTTGAATTCTTTCTTCTGAGGAAGCAAGAATTGAGGTTGCTGCAGACCCATTATGGATTCATCGCCGGTAACATACTTTGGTGCTGTATGACTCGGATAACTTCCAACACTAACACACTTTGGTGCTACATGACTAGGATATGTTCTCCAGTGGTAAGACACCTCTATATTTCACTTGCCTTGGCTGGAGGCATTTAACTCCCCTATACATGGTTTTCTTCTCCCCTTTTACTCTCCTGCTTACTAACCAACTCCCAGAATGATTCTTCTCTGCTCCTTCAAGCTAATCTCACAGGTCACCCTGATGGATGGCTCACGGGGGTGGAAAGGAGCTTAGGGTCCTCACCAAGTAAAACTGAGGTGATAAAGGCCCTCCTAAACAGAAGGCTTGTGAGAATGGTAATGCTAAAGCTTAAAACTGTGCAATGCCTGGGGTTTCCTCTGCTTTTTCAACTAAAATTGCCTCTTTCCCAAGAACACACACTGCCTATTCTCCTGTTTTTCCCTGTGTGTTCTGAAATGGCCTTGCACACCTGCTAGACTGTCCACCTCAGGGGTAAGTCTGCCTCTTTGCTTTCACTTTGCATGCCACATAACTTCTCAAACAAACACTCCCTGTTATTTGTGTGCCCATGGCTCTTACTGCCTTTGTGTGGCTGCAAAGACATGGGCTCTCTTGCAGATACCCCCTGAGAGTTATACTTGTTTTTATCCTACCAGCTCAGATGACCTCCAACACCTCCCCTGTGTGCTGGCACATTGCTAGGACAGACACTAATTAGAACTCCAGCTCTGACAGCTCCTTATGACTTATTGAGAGGTGACAACGTGCTAGCAGCCCTCGCTCGCTCTTTGTGCCTCCTCAACGTCGGCGTCTACTCTGGCCATGCTCAAGGAACCCTTCAGCCCGCTGCTGCGCTGTGGGGGCCCCTCTCTGGGGCTGGCCAAGGCTGGAGCCAGCTCCCTCTGCTCGCTGGGAGGTGTGGAGGGAGAGGCGCAGGCGGGAGCTGGGACTGCGCCACAGCGGGCTCCGGGTGGGCGTGGGCTCGGAGGCCTGCACTCTGCGAAGCCGGCCACTGCCTGCTAGGCTTGATCGGGGACGAGCTCCCTCTAGGCTGCCGGAGTGCCCAGGCTAGGTGCCGCAAAGTCCCATGGTGAGTGCCAGTGAGAGGTGAAGCCAGCTGGGCTTCTGGGATAGGTGGGGACTTGGAGAACTTTTCTGTCTAGCGAAAGGATTGTAAATGCACCAATCAGCACTCTGGGTCTAGCTAAAGGTTTGTAAATGCACCAATCAGCGCTCTGTGTCTAGCTAATCAGGTGGGGACTTGGCGAACTTTTGTGTCTAGCTAAAGGATTGTAAACGCACCAATCAGCACTCTGTGTCTAGCTAAAGGTTTGTAAACACACCAATCAGCACTCTGTCAAAATGGACCCAATCAGCTCTCTGTAAAATGGACCAATCAGCTCTCTGTAAAATGGACCAATTAGTAGGATGTGGGTGGGGGCCAGATAAGGGAATAAAAGCAGGCCACCCAAACTAGCAGCTGCAACCCCTTCGGGTCCCTTTCCACGCTGTGGAAGTTTTTTTCTTTTCTCTTCACGATAAATCTTGCGGCTGCTTACTCTTTGGGTCTGTGCTGCCTTTGTGAGCTGTAACACTCACCGCGAAGGTCTGCAGCTTCACTCCTGAAGCTGGCGAGACCATGAACCCACAGGGAGGGATGAACAACTCTGGACAGGAGGAACAAACAGCTCCGGAACTGCCACGTTTATGAACTGTAACACTTACCGCAAAGGTGTGCAGCTTCACTCCTGAGGCCAGCGAGACCATGAGCCCACCGGAAGGAATGAACAACTCCAGACGTGCCACCTTTAAGAGCTGTAACACTCACTGTGAAGGTCTGCAGCTTCACTCCTGAAGTCAGTGAGACCATGAACCCACCAGAAGGAAGAAACTCCGGACACATCTGAACATCTGAAGGAACAAACTCTGGACATACTATCTACATTTTAATCTACTTAAAAGTAGAAAAGGAGGAAAAGAAGGTCAGAGTTAGGCTATATAAGGAGGACTTCAAAGCTGCTTTTACAGGTTTTGAAGATGGAGAAAGAGAGTTATGAACCAAGGAATATGGGCAGCCTCTAGAAGCTGGAAAAGCAAAGGAAATGGATTCTCCAATAGAGCCTGTAGAAAGGAAGGCAGGCCTGCAGATGCATTGATTTAGCTCAGTGAGACCCAGGTCAGACTTCTGACCTACAGAACTGTGAGATCATACAGTTCTGTAATGTTAAGACACTCAGTGCATGGCAATTTTTTACAGTGGCAACAGAAAACAGTCTCCTTGTGCGTAAAATAGGGGCTAAAGTCCTATTATTGGGAAGAAAGCTAAAGTATGACTCAGCTCCCCCTCAAAAAACAAATATTTTAAGTCTAAGATTTGTGTTTTATTATGTGGGAGTCCGATTCTTAAAGATAATTGCAGGAAACTTCCCTAAAAGTTTAGCTGGATTATAGAAAAGTGATTTAAAACATTTTTCCCCTGCTTGTAGAGCACAACTACTAGAAATCAGCTGGACAATATCCTATTTTAAAATTGATCAATTTATTTATTATTGCTGATTTATTGCTTGTAACAAGAATAACTGCATATATTTATAAAATTAATTATAAATTATAAAGTAAATCTCCAATATCATCCATTAGTTTGACTGTAGTAGCAAATAGATATTGAAGTCTCATGGTACTGTCCAAGAAGGCTGCTCAAGTAGCCAAATAACTCTCCTCTGGACTCTGTCCATCTCTGGGTCCCCTCCCCCTGTCATTGTCTACATCAGGCCAGTAGAGGGGAAAGAGTTTGGAGCAGCACATGGGGAGATTTGTGGGCAAGGTCTGAAAGATTCATGTATCCTTTATGATGAATTAAATCTTGGTCACTTCAGTACGCCTTACAACTAAGATATTTAGAAATATAGCTACGTGTATAAATATACGTACCTTGAATTAACTAACTCAAGTTAAATTTTATTATTTGCAACTAAAAAGTCCAAACTAATCCAATATAGACACAAGTTTTGTGAGGTCCTGGTAAAATGTTTAGAATCAATACTGAAAAATCTTTGCTACAAAATAATGAAAGTCTGCTCTCTTGAAAGGGGAAAATGCAAGAGAAATACCTAAATAAGCATATCTATAGAAAAGAGAGTTACTTATAAAGAACCAGAAAATTGAAAATTGCCTCAGGACAATTCTAAACTGCTGTGCTGTTTATCAGTGTTCAGATAGCTCGTGTCGTGGAGGCATTGCATAGAAAAATCTTACTTTAGCCATTGTCCTCAGTAGTAACTTTTATCGCGGTCCCTAATAAACAGCAGAATTGATTTCATTTTCTCCCCACTTCCCTCTAGATCTTTGCAAACATTAATCAATTACTGAAATGGCAAAGGGCACAAAGCAGAAGAGAAAAATATAAAGAATGGATAATCTGCAAATTAGAAAATCCATCTCAGGTAACAGAGAAATGACCTCTTATGAATAGAGTGAATTATTTAGGTCTCATGAGGTAGTTGTCTGGAGAGAAAAGAAGAAAAGCAAAAGTTTAGGCTAACAATTAGGGCATAATTGGGTAGTGGAATAAGTAATTAAAATAACAACAATGAAGAATATTCTAGAACATTTAGAAATTTTCATGTTGGTGGTCTCTACACATGTAATGTTTAAAATATTACACACTTACCGAAACCACCAACATGATAATTTGTTGCCAGCCTAAGGCATTTTGAAGTTGATTTAGAATAAAGCTTCTCCTTGCATCACTGCAAATGTGTCATGACTGGGGAGGTGAGGGCAGCATTCAGTACATGTACTTAGGGTTCTGTGAAGTGCCAGGTCGAGTGACTCACATCAAATTAGGTGCATCTGTTCACTTACCTTTTCTCCTGTGATAATATTCAGCTATGTAACTTACAATGAATCTTCCTCATGCTGTTAAATGTATCAGAAATATATTCCAGTGTTTATTTTAGGTTTGGGGTATTTCAAGGGAAGGGGCAATTGGTATTCACAGCAAGTTATAAAATTCTGAAATAGACTGTGTATATTGAATTATGAATTAAAATGACTGACTGAAACAGGACTAGCATTTTTCTAAACTGTGAGTATGACTTGGAAAAAAAAAGTAAATGGTGTCATACATTTTTTTGTTGTCTGAATTTTAGACACTCGTATTTACTTTTAAGCTAGACCACCCATTTATTTTTTGAGGAAAAACACACACCACAATGAGTCTTTAAGGGATGAAATTGTAAAACTATGTCCCCACATTATGCTGAAGAAAGACAGGGATATTACTTGCATGCAGATGTTTCCGGTCTAAGAAGTTATTTGTTCTATTGGGAAATGTTAATTGAGTCCATTTTAGCAGAACCTGGCCTCTGTGGATTTGGTTGTCTTTGGGAGAAATGTTCCTTTTTCAAAACTGCCCAGTGCTATAGATTATTGCTTATTCTCAGAGTTGTGGGTGTAAAACTTTCAGGCCACTGATTGCAGGAAATCTGAAAAGAAGATCATCAAGAATTCTGGAAACACTGGTAGGCATAAAGCTCCCTGGAGGAGGCCTGACGAGAGGAACCTGATGCTCCACGTGTGGCATTATCTAAGATTGAATAACTTCACTGCAGGCACAGTGGACTACTTTGTTCTGATGAGTCATAGGACCGCACCCTGATGGGTGGGGTTTCCTTGATAATTCGTTAGTGTTTCCACTGTCATACACAGAAAGGTCAGATTGAGGACAGGAAATGAGGTAAGCCTTAGTGTGAAAAGGTGTCTGAGAAAGGCATTTCTTGCTTGGGCCTATTGATAATCTGGTCTAGGTTCCTAAAATGTACAAAGAAGCCTTGGTGATTAAAAGTGCAGAACAAAACCTTGCAGTCAAAATAATGTTGATCTGCTACCTGAGTAACAAGTTGCTAAACAGTGCTACTCAAAGTATAGTTCCCGGATAAGAGCAGGTGAAAGAAGTATGCTATGAGCTGATAAAAGAAGTCTGCCATCAGTCAGTGATGACAAAGTACAGAAATGTAGAGCTAGAAACCTTTAGAACAGATTGATTAATTTTATGTTTATTTAATCTAATAATAAATTGAATTTGTATTTTTATAGTCTTTTAAATTTCATGATTTTAGCTATTTTTACTACATTTTAGAAAAGTTTTAGTCAATGACAGATTAAAAATAAAAATAATGGTCCTTTATTATAAATAGCTTGAAAGCACTTGTGTTAACCTCTTTATTGAAGTTTCATATCTAGAAAATGTCACAGATTTATTGTAAATAATAAATGAGATGATGTTTGGAAAGTGCTTAGCCTAATTCCTGGCACTTATTAGCTACTCGATAGACAGAAGCTAATTTTAATATATAGAAATTGTTACTATTTAAGTTGGGACATAGAGAATGAAGAGGAATTCCCTACATGAAGAAGTTAAGAGTGTGGGCTAGAGAGAAGGACCAGGATATGCAAAAATATAAATTTATGAAAGGGCATGCCAATTATTATTTGTCCATTCTCACACTGCTATAAAGATACAATTTATAAACAAAAGAGGTTTAATTGACTCACATTTCTGCATGGCTGAGGAGGCCTCAGGAAACTTACAATCATGGCAGAAGGGGAAGGGGAAGCAAGCACCTTCACAAGGTGGCAAGAGAGAGAGTGAGAGAGGAAGTGCCTACTTTAAAACCATCAGCTCTTGGGAGAACTCACTCACTATCATGAGAACAGCATGGGGGAAACCACCTCCATGATCCAATCACCTCCCACCAGATCCCTCCCTCAACATGTGGGGATTATAATTTGAGATGAGATTTGGGTGGAGACACAGAGTCAAACCGTATCACCAACATGGCTGCAATTTGAATGTGCAGGTCAAAGCCATAACAACTAAAATATAAGTGTGGCCATTATGTGTCCTGGGATGTGCTGGAGAGTCTTGTTCAATAGTCGAGCCTACTAAGGAGATAATTAAGGAGAACTAAGTGCCATTAAGAAGAATACTCCTTAAGAATTATTTTAAAGTCCTCGAAATTCCAATATTTATAATTCTTATATTCTTTCTAATTTTAGTTCTTAAAATATAGCCATTCTAAATGTTGATGGTGTTTGACATTTTTAAATTGGTAAGATCAAAAATGATAAAATATGGGCATTGGGGTTTATTTTTGTATGATGCTAAATGTATCCAAATGCAAAACCAAATGTGTTAAAAGATTATAAAGGAAACATTGAATGCATTTAAAAAATTAAATGTTTATAATTACTCTACAATACTTTTCACATATGCAATCGTCCTAATTACAAACACTCCTTAATTATAGACCCTTGCAGGACCTCTGCTGGGAAGAGTAACTTTGTTTTTCATTACAGTAAGGGAAAGTATCCTCTTTAAAATAATAAATCTGTGTCTTTATATAGATATCCATTCATTGCTTTTCATTAATTGAGCCATTCAGAAATATCAAGGTGTGCAGATGCTCTCCTGTTTTAGGAAGGTTTCAGTCACATTTTACTATTCATTATTTATGTGTCACAACACACTTATTGTCTAGGAAATATGCTATAATCTCTGCATTTATATTACTATGTAAAAGAAGCACAAACATTAATGAGTAAATAGCAGAAACCGTGCTAAAACTTTTGATTCTTAGTTCTTGGTTGTTTTCCATTTTCCTGCTGAGACAGCTCGCCTACTATTTTTGAAGGTAGGTTTCAGTTGTTATTTGCACTTTCTCCCTTCTAATTTAGCCTTTCATGTCTTCAAAACACATTCTCATCTCATTTTTAACCAAAACCAAATGAATCTCTTATTTTGTTAATGAGTTATGGTCTCCAGCTCTAATGTTAGAAAGTGATCTTTCTTAAGAAAAATTCTAACAGCAGCACAAAAGCTCTATTAGTAGTTGTTGGGGATATGGCCTCCCTTCCATGACTGTCACGGTTATGTTGTTTGATGTTGTGGAATTGGCATTGTTTTCATGACAAAATGCGTACTGCAGATGGTGGGCAGCCAAATCTTGTTGAAATGGGCAATTGTAAGATGGACTCAGTCCTGAAAAGCCCTCAGCCGGTGCAGTGAAGTGGTTATATTATTTTATTGGGAGGGGAGGAGATTGTGATTTGGATCCTGAATGACTTGAATGACAAATCAGAAGCTTTTCCTCATCTGTATACTACTTTTTGTGGGGAGATTTTGCCAGACACAAAATTGCAAATTGTCTGCTGAATTAAAGTGTATGAAAATTAAAGCGGCCAAATAAATGTAAATCGTCACTGTTCTCAGGACAGGTACTGACTGATTTAGTCAGTAAGTCATGCTTTGATGATTATAGCAGTAATTTCCTTTTTTAATTCAAAAAGGCATTCAAACAGACATCATAAACAATAATTTGTGTGGTGAACCAGCCAGCCCCCTGCTGGCTCTCACGTTCACTGTTCCCCTGCTTGAAGCAAGCTTCTTTTGCATCAAGTTTTACATGGCCAGCTTCTTGTCAACATTCTAGTTTCTGCCTATATGCTAGCCCCTTAAAATATTTCACATTTTATCTAAGATAGCATTCCTTTGCCCAACACTCTGTGCTTTTACTTTAGTTTTAACTCCTACCCCCATACCATATTATTTCATTTACAAATTGATTACTTGTCTATTTTCTGCCTCCTCTAGATAGAACATATATTTATGAGAGCGGAGACCTTATTTGTGTTTTGACTGTCTCCAATCCCTTGCTCAATAAGTACTCAATAAATTTGTGTGGATACTTTAAGCAAAATAAAATATGGTGTGTGTGTGTGATATTCTCTACTTAAAACAAAAATTAATCTGTGTTATTGTCTAGGCACAAGAAAAGCCATTGGTTTTTTTATAAGCTTTTTCATAGAACCGCAGAAGTTCTAAGGTCATGCCTTTTTTTCTCCATTATTGAAATACAAAAAAAAGTATTTTTTTGTAGAAATCCAGTTTAAACAGATTATTGTCAGAAAAAAAATGGGTTTTCCTTGAACAGGTATACAAAAATAATCCTACTAACCATAATGCACAAAGGGTTTTTCATCTGTTGTCTTCCTTTAGTTGGGAATTTATGCTTTCTGTAATAGTATCATTATTGCCAAAATATGGAGGGATTTGGGGATATCTTTATTACATTATACAACTCTCTATATCATATTCATTTTCTCAGTAGTTAGGATCTGTTAGTCAAATATCATTATTCAACCTATTTAGCCTGTATTTAATCTTTATTGATCTTTTTTTCATAAAAAAGAAAAATCAATTTTCTATTATGTTTGTTAAACAGGTCGAGTGAGATTTTGATGGGCATAGCAAATAAAGTAGTTGATAATTATTTGCCAAGAGGTTCAATTTAATATATTAAGGGGAAACTACACATAAGATAATAAATCACTGCTTGATCTCTATTAGTACCTCTATTTATTCTGAGCATCCCAGAACATGTGGGTGGAATGATATGTAAAAAAATGAAAGGTAAGGTAATTTTTTAGAGAGAAAACAGATATCATTAGAAATATTTATAACTTAAATTCCTAATTCTAATATATATCCAATGTACACAAATTGGAAAACAAAATGAATATAGGCAATACAAGATATTAAATTCACCCAAGAAATCTGGCATACAAGCCAAGGTTAACTACCTTTGCCCACCATGTAAATACAGCACTCTCAAGACAGCTACATTTAAAGTTCTGTCATTCTCATGCTTTTGACTTATTTAGAAGCTGAAGCTTATATAATTTTAAAGTTCAAGGAGTTTTACTGTTCATTACTCCTGAATTCTGTAAAATGGCACAATATCTAAAAGGATCTGTTGTATAGTCTTGCCATTCTATATCCAGACTTTCTTTTTTCCAGCATAGAGAAATACTGCCCATTTACAGGTGGAAATTAAACAGAGGACATTTGCATGCATTTATTTTATGCACCTGTGAAACATCCATTATTGTATTCATTTATTTTGCAAAAATGGAAATTTGCAATCTTTTCAATACATTTATTTTCATGTCCAGATTACTGGACATGAAAGTAAATGTACTACACCCAGATTACTGTAACGGTCACTTAAATACAGAGAGTTATGAAAAACAGATCACTACTTTCAGAGCTTCAAGTCAAACGGGATGATGACATAGATCTGTGAATGCTTTGATGACTTATGTGATGATTAGGAGAAGGCCTAAAGCCTTTCTCACAGGAGAGGAAATTTTATGAGAATATGGAGTTTCTATAAGAAAGTGATCTATACAGGCATGTAAGTGGCAGGATTAAGTAAGTAGGATGGAGCAAGAGCGTGCACATGGGAGCCATTTAAAAGCAACAATGCACTTCGTTTATAATGATATCTTGCCTATTATTAAAACATGGGCAGCATTAAAGACAATTACTTCTAAAATGTGGCTACAACTAACATAGGGTAGGGCTATTATCATCATTGCACTCAGCCTGTTGAATGAGACATACTGTGTTCGCTGGGTAATTTTACTCTCAAGACCTGGGGTAAATGAAGGCAAATAGAGTCAGTAAAATTTGTACAGTGTCCTAACATTTACGATCAAGATTCCTCAGGGCCAGGTAGAAAATGTAAGATTATCTCTTGCTCAGTACTGACCCGACCATGAAGCATACATAGGAGGCTGACCTGGTCATCTCCAAGTATAGTGCCTTTTATTGTCAGAGGCAGATCATGATTAGAAAGCAAGCTGGTGAAGGAAAATGAGGAATCTCTGTCATTTTCAAGCAACCCCAAAACCATACCTTAGACTTATGCTCCCTACTCTAGCTGTATCTTGAAATTACCTGGAGAACTGGTTGAATATCTTAATGCCATCCCAGAGATACTGAATTAATTTCATTGCTCTAGGGTGAACCCCAGGACATTAGTTGGCGCTTGTAGAATGATTCTAATATGCAGGTAAGGAAGTGAATCACTGTTCTAGACAAAAAAAAAAAAAAAAAAGGCTGACTCTCCCAAGTAAAGGGGTTGGGCCAAGGCTTACTCTTTTTAAAAACCATTTCAAGCTATCATTTCATGACTTTTCCCTCTCCAATGCTAGCCTTGCTATTTATTCCTATAATTAAAGGGTTCATGGCCTTGGAGGAAGAAGCAATGGAATAGGAGTGTGTCATTTACACTGGACTTCACAACCTAGTGGGAAATCCAAAGTGTTGAACTTGGAACAAATCAGGACATAAGTTGGAGAGTGATAGAGGACATGAAAATAAATGTATTGAAAAGATTGCAAATTTCCATTTTTGCAAAATAAATGAATAACCAACAAAAAATCTTGGTGTGCACTTTTATTTTGGCCTGTCAGAGAAAAAGAATGTCATTATTATCAAATAGGACTTGGTGTTAAGTGTCTTGGAGTCTGTGGGACTCTTCTAGATATTAGGAGTCTTCAGTGAAAACAAAAATGGAAAACACATTATAACACACAGAATTAGGACGTTCCAAGCACATATGTCTATAATCTTGACCAAATCCTTGGAAAGGAAAAGCTGCAGCTGGATTTTCAAGATGTCTAAATTTTGGAGTCTGGAAAGTATTAGTAGACAGAGAAGTGAACAAAAGCGGTTGTATGTAGTATTCTGTTTTTATAGTAACAACCTTAGCTCACTCCTGCCTGGTTATCTACCATAGGTCTGCTTCAACAGCTGCACCTTGTGTTGTCTCATTTGATCCTTTACTTACAAATGTGGGTTATCCAGGTACACACATGCTACACTTTGAGGATCAACAGAAAGCTCTGACCCCAAGTCTCTATCGTTGCCTTGTTGTAGTGCTGAAAATTCCTGGCGATGTGCAGCAGGAGTGACTGCACTGGAAGACATGGGTTTTGATCCTGGATTTGCTGCTAACCAGCTAAGGAAAATTGGGCTTGTTGTTTAAACTCTAAGCATTAATTTCTTCAAATTTAAAATAAAATTCATTTAAAAAGCCCTTCCATGCCCACCTCTCAAGTATATAATAAGAAAGAATGTAATTTGTTTGAAATAAATTTAGTGTGCCACTTACAAAGTACTTAGAGTTGGGGGTTATGAGCATTATTAAGACATCAACTTCAAAAACTCCTCTTTTAAGTAATATTATGAGAATAGTAATCAAGTCACAAGTTATGTAATGGTGCATAATCATTGTCCCCAAATGTTATTATGCTTATGAAATTGGAGGATCAGAAATCTGGAAAGGGATCAGCCAGGTTCTTCTCACTAATGATTTCTCCTGCCTACAGTCAGTTTTTTGCTGGCACTTCAGTCACCCTGAGGCTTGACTGGTGCTAGAGGATTCATTGTCAAGGTTATTCATTTTCATGGTTAGCAAGTCAGTGTTGGCTGTTGGCCCAGGGCTTCAGCCTTTCCATATGGGTCCTGGGGCTGCTTGAGTGTCATTATAGTGTATGACAGTTGGTACCTTCATAACAAATAGTCCAAGAGACTATGGTGAAGTTGCATCACTATTTATGGTGTTCTGCAGCCTCCGCTGGTGATACTCAGGAAAACAGGGTCTGGAGTGGACCTCCAGAAAACTCCAGCAGAACCTGCAGCAGAGGGGCCTGACTGTCAGAAGGAAAACTAACAAACAGAAAGGAACAGCATGTCCACTCAAAGACCCCACCGAAGGTCACCATTATTAAAGACCAAAGGTAGATAAATCCACAAAGATGGGGAGAAACCAGCGCAAAAGGCTGAAAATTCCAAAAACCAGAATGCCACTTCTCCTCCAAAGGATCACAACTCCTGGCCAGCAAGGGAACAAAACTGGACGGAGAATGAGTTTGATGAATTGACAGCAGTAGGCTTCAGAAGGTGGGTAATAACAAACTCCTCTGAGCTAAAGGGGCATGTTCTAACCCAATGCAAGGAGGCTAACAACCTAGAATAACCAGTTTAGAGAAGAACATAAATGACCCGATGGAGCTGAAAAACATAGCACAAGAACTTAGTGAAGCATACGCAAGTATCAATAGCCAAATAGATCAAGCAGAACGATATCAGAGATTGAAGGTCAACTTAATGAAATAAAATGAGAAGCCAAGATTAGAGAAAAAAGAATAAAAAGGAACGAAAAAAAAGCCTCCAAGAAATATAGGACTATGAGAAAAGACCAAATCTATGTTTGATTGGTGTACCTGAAAGTGACGGGGAGAATGGAACCAAGTTGGAAAACAATCTTCAGGGTATTATCCAGGAGAACTTCCCCAACCTAGCAAGGCAGGCCAACATTCAAATTCAGAAAATACAGAGAACATTACAGAGATACTCCTCAAAAAGAGCAACCCCAAAACACATAATTGTCAGATTCACCAAGGTTGAAATGAAAGAAAAAATGTTAAGAGAGCCAGAGAGAAATGTCGGGTTGCCCACAAAGGAAAGCCCATCAGACTATAAGTGGATCTCTCAGCAGAAACTCTACAAGCCAGAAGAGAGTGGGGGTCAATATTCAACATTCATAACCAAGAATTTCATATCCAGCCAAAGTAAGCTTCATAAGTGAAGGAGAAATAAAATCCTTTACAGAAAAGAAAATGCTGAGAGATTTTGTCATCTCCAGGCCTGCCTTATAGGAGCTCCTGAAGGAAGCACTAAACGTGGAAAGGAACAACCAGTACCAGCCACTGCAAAAACATACCAAATTGTAAAGATTATCGACACTATGAAGAAACTGCATCACCTAACGGGCAAAATAACCAGCTAGCATCATAATGGCATGATCAAATTCACACATAACAATATTAACCTTAAATATAAATGGGCTAAATGCTCCAATTAAAAGACACAGACTGGCAAATTGGATAAAGCATCAAGACCCATCAGTGTGCTGTATTCAGTAGTCTCATCTTACATGCAAAGGCACACATAGGCTCAAAATAAAGGGATGGAGGAAGATCTACCAAGCAAATGGAAAGCAAAAAAAAAGCAGGAGTTGCAATCCTAGTCTCTGATAAAACAGACTTTAAACCAACAAAGATCAAAAGAGACAAAGAAAGGCATTACATAACGGTAAAGCGATCAATACAACAAGAAGAGCTAACTATCCTAAACATATATGCACCCAATACAGGAGCACCCAGATTCATAACGCAAGTTCTTAGAGACCTACAAAGAGACTTAGACTCCCACACAATAATAGTGGGAGACTTTAACACCCCGCTGTCAATATTAGACAGATCAACAAGACAGAAAATTAACAAGGATATCCAGGATTTGAACTCAGCTCTGGACCAAGTGGAACTAATAGACATGTACAGAACTCTCCACCCCAATCAACAGAATATACATTCTTCTCAGCACCTCATCGTACCTATACTAAAATTGACCACATAATTTGAAGTAAAACACTCCTCAGCAAATGCAAAAGAACGGATATCATAACAAACAGTCTCTCAGACCACAGTACAATCAAATTAAATCTCAGGATTAAGAAACTCACTCAAAACTACACAACTGCATGGAAGCTGAACAACCTGCTCCTGAATGACTACTGGGTAAATAACGAAATGAAGGCAGAAATAAAGATGTTCTTTGAAACCAATGATAACAAAGACACAATGTACCAGAATCTCTGGGACACATTTAAAGCAGTACAGGAAAATTTATAGCACTAAATGCTCACAAGAGAAAGCAGGAAAGATCTACAATCGACACCCTAACATCAAAATTAAAAGAACTAGAGAAGCAACAGCAAACAAATTCAAAAGCTAGCAGAAGGCAAGAAATAACTAAGATCAGAGCAGAACTGAAGGAGATAGAGACAGAAAAAACAGAGCAGAACTGAAGGAAATAGAGATAGAAAAAACTCTTCAAAAAAATCAATGAATCCAGGAACTGGTTTTTTGAAAAGATCAACAAAAGAGATAGATCTCTGGCCAGACAAATAAAGAAGAAAAGAGAGAAGAATCAAATAGATGCAATAAAAAAATGATATAGGGGATATCACCACTGATCCCATAGTAATACAAACTACCATCAGATAGTACTATAAACACCTCTATGCAAATAAACTAGAAAATCTAAAAGAAATGAATAAATTCCTGGACGCATACACCCTATGAAGTCCAAACCAGGAAAAAGTCAAATCCATGAATACAGCAGTAACAAGTTCTTAAATTGAGGCAGTAACTAATAGCCTACCAACAAAAAAAGTCCAGGACCAGATGGATTCACAGACGAATTCTACTAGAAGTACAAAGAGGAGCTGGTATCATTCCTTCTGAAACTATTCCAAACAATAGAAAAAGAGGGAATCCTCCCTAACTCATTTTATGAAGCCAGCATCATCCTGATACCAAAACCTGACAGAGACACAACAAAAAAAGAAAATTTTAGGCCAATATCCCTGATGAACATTGAGGTGAAAATCCTCAATAAAACACTGGCAAACTGAATCTAGCAGCACATCAAATAGCTTATTCACCATGATTAAGTTGGCTTCATCCCTGGGATGCAAGGCTGGTTCAACATATGCAAATCAATAAATGTGATCCATCACATAAACAGAACCAACAACAAAAACCACATGATTATCTCAGTAGATGCAGAAAAGGCCTTTGACAAAATTCTACACCGCTTCATGCTAAAAACTCTCAATAAACTAGGTATTGATGGAACGTATCTCAAAATAATAAGAGCTATTTATGACAAACCCACAGGCAATATCGTACTGAATGGGTAAAAACTGGAAGTATTCCCTTGAAAACCGGCACAAGACAAGGATGCCCTCTCTCACCACTCCTATTCAACATAGTATTGGAGGTTCTGGCCAGGACAATCAGGCAAGAGAAAGAAATGAAGTGTATTCAAATAGGAAGAGGGGAAGTCAAATTGTCCCTGTTTGCAGATGACATGATTGTATATCTAGAAAACCCCATCGTCTCAGCCCAAAATCTCCTTAAGCTAATAAGCAACTTCAGCAAAGTCTCAGGATACAAAATCAACGTGCAAAAATCACAGGCATTTCTATACACCAATAACAGACAAAGAGAGAGCCAAATCATGAGTGAACTCCCATTCACAATTGCTACAAAGAGAATAAAATACCTAGGAATACAACTTACAAAGGATGGGAAGGACCTCTTCAAGGAGAAATACAAACCACTGCTCAAGGAAATAAAAGAGGACACAAACAAATGGAAAAACATTCCATGCTCATGGATAGGAAGAATTAATATAATGAAAATGGCCATACTGCCTAAAGTAATTTATAGAATCAATGCTATCCCCATCAGGCTACCATTGACTTTCTTCACAGAATTGGAAAATACTACTTTAAACTTCATATGGAACCGAAAAAGAGCCCACATAGCCAAGACAGCCTTAAGCAAAAAGAACAAAGCTGGAGGCATCACGCTATTCAAACTATACTACAAGGCAACAGTAACCAAAACAGCATGGTACTGGTATCAAAACAGATATATAGACCAATGGAATAGGACAGAGACCTCAGAAATAACACCGCACATCTACAACCATCTGATCTTTGACAAACCTGACACAAACAAGCAATGGAGAAAAGATTCCCTATTTAATAAATGATGTTGGGAAAGCTGGCTAGCCATATGCAGAAAACTGAAACTGGACCACTTCCTTATACCTTATACAAAAATCAACTCAAGATGGATTAAAGACTTAAACATAAGACCTAAAACCCTAAAAATCCTAGAAGAAAACCCAGGCAATATCATTCAGGACATAGGCATGGGCAAAGACTTCACGTCTAAAACACCAAAATCAATGGCAACAAAAGCTAAAATTGACAAATGGGATCTAATTCAACTAAAGAGCTTCTGCACAGCAAAAAAAAAAAACTATCATCAGAGTGAACAGGAAACCTACAGAATGGGAGAAAATTTTTGCAATCTATCCATATGACAAACGGCTAATATCCAGAATCTACAAAGAACTTAAAAAATTTACAAGAGAAAAGCAAACAACCCCATCAAAAAGTGGGCAAAGGATATGAACAGACACTTCTCAAAAGAAGGCATTTATGCAGCCAACAGACATATGAAAAAAATTCTCATCATCACTGGTCATCAGAGAAATGCAAATCAAAACCACAATGAGATACCATCTCACGCCAGGTAGAATGGCGATCATTAAAACGTCAGGAAACAACAGATGCTGGAGAGGATGTGGAGAAATAGGAAAGCTTTTACACTGTTTGTGGGAGTCTAAATTAGTTCCACCATTGCGGAATACAGTGTGGCAATTCCTCAAGGGTGTAGAACTAGAAATACCATTTGACCCAGCAATCCCATTATTGGGTATATACTCAAAATATTATAAATCGTTCTACTATAAAGACACATACACACATATGTTTATAGTGGCACTATTCACAGTAGCAAAGACTTGAAACCTGTCCAAATATCCATCAATGATAGATTGGATAAAGAAAATGCGGTGCATGCACACCATAGAATACTATGGAGCCATAAAAAAGAATGAGTTCATGTCCTTTGCAGGGACATGGATGAAGCCGAAAACCATCATTCTCAACAAACTATCATAGGAACAGAAAACCAAATACTACATGTTCTCACTCATAAGTGGGAGTTGAACAATGAGAACACATGGAGACAAGGAGGGGAACATCACACACTGGGGCCTGCTGGGGCGTGCAGGGCTAGGGGAGGGATAGCATTAGGAGAAATATCTAATGTAGGTGATGGGTTGATGGGTGCAGCAAACCACCACGGCACGTGCATACCCCTGTAACAAAAGTGCACATTCTGCACATGTACCTAAGACCTTAAAGTATAATAAAAACAAAACAAAAACAAAAACAAAAAACACTGCTATTTTGAATTCTTAGAGAGTTCACGTACTGCTATCTCATTAGGTTCAGAGGATTGTTTTGTGCTTTGTCCATTTGGGGAGTCACGTTTCCCTGCTTGTTGTTTCTTGTGGATGTATATCTATATCTTTGCACTGAAGGATTATTTATTCCAGTCTTCTCTGTCTGGCTTGTATTGATTTTTATTTGATATGTTTGCTTTTAATTTACCCGTTGATTATTTTTCTTTTTCTTTTTTCCACTAGGTTGCTGCCTCCTTTTGATCACTAGATGGCACCTTAAGTCCAGGTTTGCCCAGTTCTAGTAAACAATTGCAGCCTGTCTGGAATGGAGAAGATACCAAGGAGAACATCCCAGTAGTATGAAAAGGCTGGCTAGGGGTTCGTGCCCTGGGGACCAGTGTAACAAGCCACCTACAGTGCGGTGCTGCTGAACAGCCACTTTGATTTGGCATCTCCTTTGGACAAGTGACAGAGCAGAGTTTTCAGGCCGGGAATAATACTCCCACCACCCCGCTTTGTCTCTTGTTCTCAGAGATATTTCTCCCTTCAGGCATTCCTGATGCGTCTCATGAGTGGAAGTAGAAACAGGTCTCCTGCCAGGGAAACCAAGATGGTGGGGAAGCTAGTTGTTCGCCTTGGTCTTACTTTTCCCAGTGTAGAAATTGTGAGTCAGTGGACAGTTTTCCACGTGCTTGGTGCCAGGCAGATTGGCATCATGGATATGGAGATCTGTTTCTCTTATCGCCTTCAAGTTTGTTCACTTCTCTGTGGCCCTGGGAACTGCCCCCTCCTCATATTTGAGTTCTGGGATATTGCTGGTGACAATCTTAGAACTGTGTTTGTTTTTGGTTTTCTGTGAGGTTAAGTGAAGCCAGCTTGCTTCTTCACTGTCATTTAGGAACCACTTCAGACAATCATAGATTAAGCAGACTGTGTTGATGATTTAACTGCTCCAACTTCCATTATCCATTCTTCCTACGTTTTGCTCTGTATTGCAGGTAACTGTACCATGCCAACTCTCCACTTCCTTGCCTTTTTCTTCTGGTTCCTTTCTACCAGTGTGAGGAACTGGCTAGACTGAAGTGTGGGACAAAGGAAGAAACTAGGTTTTTTTCCCGTCCTTCCTTTCCACTTCAGGTAGCAACTCCGGCAATAATCACGTAGTCTCTGTATTTCCAACTTTCATCAGATAGCTACTCCCTCTGTGGTCCTGACTCCTGGTGGACAGCCTCTTACAAGGAGGCTTGGCTTTGGGCTCTGTCAACCTTACCTCCTCCCTTGGGCCTCCTGCCATTGCTATACTCAGGCTGCCTCACTATCTCTTATAGATCTTCTCTTCGTACATCCATTATTAAACTATCTGATGTGGGCTTTGCCTTCTTGATTGATCTTGACTGACAATAGTAAATAGTGGGTCATATAGGGTCCCAAATCCCGCTCAAACCATGACACAAAATTTTAATATAATTAAAGTTTTATATAATGATTAGATAGCATAGGATTCAGACTAATACATAAAGATTTTGATATACCTATCAAAAGAATGCGATAACCCCTATTGGGTCTCAATGATTATGTACATGTGAGGTTTTGGAAGTGTTTGAGAGGATAGGAAGAAGAAAATGATAAAAAGACATATACAAATAAGTAAAACTTACCTAGAATGGGTCCAAACAAGTTGCTATAATGGCTCAGAGGAAGATGACAACATTTTAGCTTCCGGTATTGGGATGGTAAACACAGAGCAGGCAGTTTTCAATAAGGCCTTGATAGTTGACTAAATCTTGAACATTTAAAGATGAAGATAATGATATTCTGGAAGTAAGAAAGAACAGGTGTAAAATTTCAGTAGTGAAAAGAGGAGAAATTTACTTTTTATATTGAAATGTCTAGTTTGACTGGAATACCAGAAGAAAAAGCTAGAATAGGCTGGGTCCGAATAATTGAAGGGTTTAGGTAATATTTTTAAAATCCTAGTTTCTGTTTTTCACATACCCATGGCTTATAACTTATATAGAAGTACACTTCAGTTTATGTGCAACAATACGATAACAGGGATTTTGTTTTTTTTACTGCCAAATCTGTAGTGACTCGCAATGTGCTGCTTGGCATAATATGCGCCCAATAAGTATTTGTTATATAAATTAATGGGGCACAGTCTTTGTATCATAGTTCACAATAACTATAAAACTAATTGCTCATTTATATAAAAATCAGGTACCTACTAAGTGAAGGGCATTTTTAAAATGTCTCCTCCAAATATATAACAGAACAAAGTGCTGCATTAGAAAATCATTCTAACGACATTATCACAATAACTACCAACACCTCTCAAAATGTGAGCTTCGAAGCACATGAATCTGTGAGACCTTGAATATTATTTAGCACAACTCCTTTCCAGCACAATCTGGGCTTGGGCTCAACAGGATTCAACACCTATTTATCCCTTAAATGTTGCTGCTAAAATGTGGCTCTTCACAGAGGTTAATGGATCTTCAAACTGGAACGTCTTTCCAAACTTTCACAGCTGCTCTGAGTAAATACACCAGATTCCCAAATGCCAGGCTTGTGTGACAGAGCTCTGGCACCAGCTGAGTTTGCCATTCATTATACTATTGTCTCACAACACACCCAGAAAACAAAGCCCTATAGATGGCTGGTCATTATCTTGGTTTGGGATAGCGCAAGGGCCCAGAGGGCAGTGCTTGGAAGAAATCCACTTGCGCGTAGGGACTTTTAATTGAAATCTCAAACACACTCCAGAGCTCTGGAATGCTACTTCTTGGAGCTATTGCTATTCCTTCTCACCAGGCACATTTTGGATCTAACTTTTGTAAGGATAGGAAGCTGTTCCATAAATGCTGTAGCCTGGCAAATGCGGCTACAGTGGGACACTAACAAATCCTGCTTTTAGGTGAACTGTTTCTAACCATGGATGCTTGCCCCGGGCTATCCATTTCAATTAGTGAGATTTAGTTTTGTCTTCTTTAATTTCTAACTTGGTCTGTTTTTAATGAGCAGCTAAAAATTCTATAACAATGAAGATGAAGAATGACTTGCATTCTTTATTTGTAGTAGGAATGTCCATGTATCAACTGTTATTTCGAACAAGTTTGTTTGTTTGTTTTGGTTTCTTGTTGTTTTGAACAGAAGTTTTCATCATGAGGGAATCTGATTTATAAATGGCCCTTGACATTCTGTAGAGAGGGAGAGAGGGGAAAGGTTACATTGATAATTATATCTGTGAAGAAGGGGAAAGAAAAGTTTGGATGATGGGTTGTTTACATGACTATCTCTGGAGTTCTATACTATAGCACTGAGGAGATATTTTCACTTCTTACTCCCATCTAAGACCAAAGGATTTTATTTGCCAATGGCGACGTATGGCTTGGCAAGTGAAGAGCCCCTCAGAAGACGCTATACTGAACATGGGTCCTGGTCGATTGAGACTTCACCAATCTGCGAAGATTCTGTAAATCCGGGGCACAAGAATGCTACAGAAACCATGATCATGGCCTCGAAGCCCCTTTCACTATCAGTTATCACACATGATCCTAACGATCCTAACACTTTCATCACCTGAGATGTGTCTAAGGGAAACTTTTACAGGTTCTACATAATCCCAATGTCTACTTCTGTGAAACTCTTTCCATAAAATGTAGGAGATAAATAAGGTCCTGTAAGTTATTGCTGTGCAGTATAATGAACACTAGTAGGCACAACGGGTAGAATATGCCTAGTTATCAACCTGAGCCCTCTCCAAACACAGGCAAAATTTGATTTATAAACAAAGGAAATAATTTCTATTTTGTCAAACTTTAAAATCTTCAAATCCATAGCAACATTGTGTGTGTGATTATCTAACACTTTGGTAAATTGTTTCAGTGTATGTAACTTTTCAAAGTACTTTAGTATTAGGTAAACTAACATGATATAAAAATATTGGGAAGAACTTACAGCAATCTTAAAAAGTTTCCTGCTGCAATTATATTCAGAAATAAATACAGCTTAATTCTGATTTAAAATCTACTGCTGATTCCCTTTTTACATCTTCATCCCTTATCTTCCCTGCCCCATCATGTTATCAATATTGTATTTATTATTTTTGTTTTTTGATGACTTTGTTTCTTGGTAAAAAATTATGCTTGCTCGTCATTTTTGAAAAATTAAAGCAAAACAGAAAAATACAAGAAAGTTTAAAAAAATCCCACTACAGGCCGGGCGCGGTGGCTTACGCCTGTAATCTGAGCACTTTGGGAGGCCGAGGCGGGTGGATCACGAAGTCAGGAGATCGAGACCATCCTGGCTAACACCGTGAAACCCCGTCTCTACTAAAAATACAAAAAAAATTAGCTGGGCGTGGTGGTGGGCGCCTGTAGTCCCAGCAACTGGGGAGGCTGAGACGGGAGAATGGCGTGAGCCTGGGAGGCGGAGCTTGGAGTGAGCCGAGATTGCGCCACTGCACTCCAGCCTGGGCGACAGAGCGAGACTCCAGCTCCAAAAAAAAAAAAAAAAAAAACCCACTACAGAAAAAAACCCATTATTAATATTACAGTAGGCATTATTCTCCATATTTTTCTCTTCATATGGCTAAAAGAAATAAGCATTAACTTATTATTTCTAAAATAATTACATGTGTCCAAGTCTGGGTTCCAAGGAAGCAGATGTTAAGATGGAGTTTAGCGTGCAAGGTAATTATAAGGAACCAACACATGACAAGAGAAAGGCGAGAAAGCAGTGTTGTGCAGAAAGAGAAGTCAAACTGTAGTACAGGCCCAGAAAATGCCTGAACCAACTCAGCAGAGGGCTCTGGGACATGTAATGTCTTTGTAGGGTCCTATATGGGTCCTTCAGACTCCTACTTTTTCATGGAATGCAGACTGTCCACAGAAAGGGTGTGACTCAGGCAACGTGTCTTCATGCAGCTGACTTCCTTTTTTTCAGCTGGGCAGCAAGTTCTTCCTTGGGGAGGAACTGGACAGTGTATCACCATGCCCACCATGGGTGGTGGTGAAGTCTGTGTCAGGCTTTATTGGCAGAAACATAGCTGAGAAACCCATTCCTCTAGTGGTGTTATCAAATCCAAGAATTAAAAACATCTACCAGAAGTAGCTTATGTAACATCCAGCAAAGTAAATTTAGACTTTCTTTCACATCTTTCCTCTAGTAAAACATTTGCTTTGATAACTTGATTGCCTTGTGGTTTTAGAACACTAATCTTTGTTACTATGGCATATGGAAAATATTTAATCATCTACTAATTCCTTTTGTAAGCATTATTTGTACTACATGAAAGCATAGATTCAAACTTGGAAAAGGCCTGAGAGCTCATCTTGTTGAATTCCTGTACTTGATATCTGCAAATACTGGCTCATAGAGGTAAAGTAACTCCTCCAAATTTACCTGGTGGCAGAACCAGAGCAAAACTTGTCCTTTAATTCCTAATATATTACGTTGGTGCAGAAGTAATTGTAGTCTTTGCCATTACTAATAAAAGTAATGGCAAAAAGAGCAATTATTTTTGCACCAACCTAATAATTGCTGTTTTATAAAAGATGAAGTGTTATTTTTTTAAAACTCCTTTAAAAAGGGGGAAATGATGAAAACATACCTCTGTATCATCATATCATAAAAATTTACCTGCTAAATATATGACATTTCAGAGTTTATCATGATTGCTTTTGTTATAAGTACTGATTTGAATAGGCGATTAACAGAGAAACAAACCATCTTAGATGTGTTCTTACATGAAAGAGATGAGATGAGCAGTCTGGGTGTTCAAAGAAATTTGGCAACATTTAAACCCTATAGAAGCTCAGTTTTCACAAATGATATTTCATATTCATTTCAAAGTATCATTGTTGGGCATTTTTAGGGAACTAGGATAAATTTGTTTTTATTTTTTATTTCAATAGCTTTAGGGGAACAAGTGGTTTTTGGTTACATAGATGAATCATAAAATGGTGACATCAGAGATTTTAGTGCACCCATCACTCAAGTAGTGGAAATTGTAGCCAATATGTAGTTTTTTTAAATCTTTCACTCCCTTCTCACCTTCCCCACTTCTGAGTCTTCAATATCCATTATACCACTCTGTATGCCTTTGCATACCCATAGGTTAGTTCCCCCTTATAAGTGAGAACATATGGTGTTTGGTTTTTGATTACTGGGTTACTTTAGTTAGAATAATGCAAATGATTACTTATTCCTTATTAATGTCCTCTTCTTTTTGATATTGAAGTGTTTCCTTTAGTATTTCTTGTAGAACAAGTCTGCTGTTGATAAAATCCCACAGCTTTGTGTGTGTGTGTGTGGGCGGGGGGGGGGGGTCTGGGAAAGTCTTTATTTCTCCTTCATGTTTGAAGAATATTTTCACTGTGTGTACTCTTCTAGGGTAAAAGCTTTTTCTCCAGTACTTTAAATATGCCATATCACTCTCTCCTGGCCTATAAGGTTTCCACTGAAAAGTCTGTTGTCAGATGTATTGGCGTTCCATTGTATGTTGTTTGCTTCCTTTCTCTTGCTACTTTTAGGATTCTTTATTTACCCTTGACCTTTGGGAGTTTGATTATTAAATGCCTTGAAGTTGGCTTCTTTGGTCTAAATCTGTTTGGTGTTCTATGGCCTTCTTCTACTTGGATATTGATATCTTTTCTAGGTTTGGGAACTTCTCTGTCATTATCTCTCTGAATAAACTTTCTGCCCCTATATCTTTCTCTACTGCGTCTGTAAGGCAAATCACTCTTAGATTTGATCTTTCCAGGCTATTTTCTAGATCCTGTAGATGTACTTCATTTTTTATTCTTTTTGGTTTCATCTCCTCTGACTGTGTGTTTTCAAACAGTCTGTCTTCATGCTCACTAATTCTTTCATCTGCTTGATCAATTCTGCTAATTAAGACTGATGTGTTCTTCATTATGCCAATTGCATTTCAGCTCCAGAATTTCTCCTTGATTCTTTTTAATTATTTCTATCTTTTTGTTAAATTTATCAGATAGAATTCTGAATTCCTTCTCTGTGTTCTCTTTAATTTCTCTGAATTTCCTCAACACATTATTTTGAATTCTCTGTCTGAAAGGTCACATATCTGTTTCTCCAAGTCATATATCAGTCCTCTTGAATTTTTCAGAATTTCCTCAACACAACTATTTTGAATTATCTGTCTGAAAGGTCACATATCTGTTTCTCGAGGATTGGTCCTTGGTGACTTTGTTCATTTGGTGAGGTCATGTTTTCCTGGATGGTATTGATGCTAGTAGATTCTTGATATGGTTAGGCTCTGTGTTCCCACCCAAACCTCATCTTGAATTGTAGTTCTCATAATCCTCATGTGTCATGGGAAAGACCTTGTGGGAGGCAATTGAGTCATGGGGGCAGTTACCCCCATGCAGTTCTTGTGATAGTGAGTGAGTTTCTCATGAGATCTGATGGTTTTATAAGGGGCTTTTCATGCTTTGCTTGGCACTTCTCTCTCCTGCTGCCATGTGAAGAAGGATGTATTTGCTTCCCCTTCCACCATGATCGTAAGTTTCTAGAGGCCTCCCCAGCCATGCAGAACTGTGAATCAATTAAACCTCTTTCTTTTATAAATTACTCAGTCTCAGCTTTTTCTTCATAGCAGCATGAAAAAGAACTAACACAATGTTCTTTGGTGTCTGGGTATCGAAGAGTTAGGTATTTACTGTAGTCTTTGCAGTTTGGGCTTGCTTGCACCCATCCTTCTTGGGAAGACTTTCCAGATAATCAGAAGGACTTGAGCATTGTGATCCTAGCTGTATCTGCTTTAGGGGGCACCTTATGCCCAGTAACACTATAGTGTTAGCCAAGTGAAAAACCAAGTCTTTCAGACTTGTAGAGGTACTGCCTTGATGGTCTTGGACAAGATCTGGAAGAATTCTCTGTATTACCAGGCAGAAACTCTTATTTTATTTCTTTACTTTCTCCCAAACAAACAGAGTCTTCCTCTGTTATAAGCCCCCTGAAGCTAGGGATGGAGTGACAGAAGCACCCCCATGGCCACCAACACTGTGACTGCATTGTGTCAGACCTGAAGGCAGCACAACACTGGGTCTTATCCAAGGCCTGCTGTAATGACTCCCTGGCTACTGCCTGTGTTTGTTCAAGGCCTGGGGCTCTACAGTCAGCAGACAGCAAAGCCAGCCAGGCCTATGTCCTTCCCTTCAGGGTGGCAAGCTCCCCCAGGCCCCAAGTGGGTCCTAAGGTGCTATTTGGGAATCGGGGCCTAGAGTCAAAAACCTTAGAAGTCTATCTGGTGTTCTGCTGTACTGTGGCTGAGCTGGCACTTAATCCACAAGATTCAGTTTTTCTCACTCTTTCCTCCCCTTTCCAAAGGCAGACGAGGCTCACCCCATTGCCACTGCCACTACAGGCCCATGGGGAATACCGCCAGACTACTGCCAATGTTTTCTTAAGGCCTAAGTGCTCTTTAGTCAGCTTGTGGTGAATGCTGCCTGGCCTGTATGTCACCCTTCAGGGCAGTGGGCTCCTCTGCCGGCAGGTCCAGAAATGCCATCCAACAGTCAAGTCCTGGAATTGGGGAACCCAGGAGCACACTCAGTGCCCTACTCCCCTGTGGCTGAGCTGGCACCTAAGGTACAAGACAGTCCCTTTCACTTTTCCCTTTGTTGTTTTCAAGCAGAAGTCTCACCCCACAGCCACCACATCTGGGAATGTGCTGAGTCTTACTTGAAGCCAGCAAGTCTTAGAGTCTCACCCAAGGTCCTTGACATAATACCTGGGTATTGCTATTGGTTATTCAGGGGCCAAGGGCTCTTCAGTTAGCAGGTGATGAATCCTGCCAGGACTGGGTCCTTCCCTTTAAGGTAGCTGACTCACTTCTGGCTCAGGGTGTGTCTAGAAATGTTGTCTAGGAGGTAGCGCCTGGAACAGGGGCCTTACAGTTCTGACCAATGTCCTATCCTGCTGTGGCTGAGCTGGTATCCAATATGAAATACAAAATTGTATTAGTCAGTTTTCACACTGCTGATAAAGACATACCCAAGACTGGGCAATTTACAAAAGAAAGGTTTAATTGGACTTACAATTCCACATGGCTGGGGAAGCCTCACAACTCTGGCAGAAGGCAGGGAAGAGCAAGTCACATCTTACATGGATAGTGGCAGGCAAAGCGAACTTCTGCAGGGGAACTCCTCTTTTTAAAACCATCAGATCTCATCAGACTCATTCACTATCACAAGAACTATCACAGGAAAGACCCACCCCCATAATTCAATCACCTCCCGCTGGGTTCTTCCAATGACATGTGGGAATTGTGGGAGTTATAATTCAAGATGAGACTTGGGTGGGGACACAGCCAAACTATATCAAAAGCCATCTTTCCTCATCCGTCTCCTGTCCTCAATGGAAAGGAAAGAGTCTCTTTTGGAGCCATGAGCTGGACAGCCTTGTTAGGGGAGGAGTGATGCCAGCACTCCCTTACCCACCCCAACTGGTGTCTTTGTGGGTCACATAGCCAGCAGTCCACTGTCTCTGGCCGAGTTTGGCACTAAGACTCGCGTAAGAGTCCTTCAGACTACACTACATTTCAAGTTTATTTAAAGCCCCACAGCCTTTTAGTCCATGGTGGTGAGGTTTGTGGGAATTCAAGTTCTGACAGCTGGGATTGGAATTCACTTCTGGCTAGGGCTGATTTAAATGCTCCCTCCATGGGGAATGTCAGCTGAGTTTGGTCTGGCTTTACTTTCTGCTATAAGAGGACAGCCCTGAGTTCATTGCCTCCCAATTTTTGGCATTGCCTCCTTTCTCTCTCCCCAGCACACAAAATCACTCTCCACACTACACCATTGCTGCCAGGGGATGGAGGATGGGTGGCATCAGCGGTTCAAGACTGTTTGTTCTACCTTTTCAGTGTCTCTTTAAGTAATACAAAGTTAAAACCAGGTACTCTGAGTGCTTATCTGATTTTTGGTTCTTATGAAGGTACTTTTTTTGTGTAGATAGTTGTTAAGTTAGTGTCCTCATTGGGGGAACAAATGGTGGAGTTTCTATTCAGCCATCTTGCTCCATTATCCATCTTTTGAGCTTTTAAATAAGAGTTCTATAGATAGCTAAGTGAAAGAAATCTTACGAAAAGCCAAGTCTTATTACTTACGTATTATGCCTTTTCATTTACAAAGTTGGGGGAAAAACCATAAAGAATATGTGTATGATCTCTGAGATACACTGGTCTCAGATTTAGGGTGGAGAGGGTATCCAAACTTGACACCAAGCACTAAGCATTAGCAGAGACATAAGTTCCAATTTGTCTATCACTTTCTTTAAATAACACTGTTCCTTTAGATTCCTTGAACAACATGAACAATCTGAGACTAGTGTATCTCCATGAATCTTAGTGGGTTCTATGAATGCAGCATTCCCACAGCTGAGTTAAATACATTTCCACCATAGCTCAGATTTTATATGAACATATTTCAGAATCTTCTCAGTATCTGCTCCCCATCACCATGACAACCAAGGGTATTTTCAGAGAAGTCAGCCAGTCACTAACATCTTCTCAGCTGATTTTGAGAGATGGGATTTCAGAATCTGTGACAGCTGACACTAACCCGTAAGTACCAACATCTTCGTGCCAATGTATAGTTAGTCAAGATTTTGGTTCCACGTATCAAAAACCCAACTCAGACTGGGCTCAGTGGCTCACGCCTGTAATCCCTGCACTTTGGGAGGCTGAGGCAGGTGGATCACAAGGTCAGGAGATCGAGACCATCCTGGCCAACGTGGTGAAATCCTGTCTCCACTAAAAATACAAAAATTAGCTGGGTGTGGTGGCATGTGCCTGTAATCCCAGCTACTGGGGGGGGGTTGAGGCATGAGAATTGCTTGAACCCAGGAGGCGGAGGTTGCAGTGAGCTGAGATGGCACCACTGCAATCCAGCCTGTTAACAGAGTGAGACTCCATCTCAAAAACAGAAACAAAACAACTCAAGCCAGTTTAAGGCAAAGAAAGTAAATTTGTTGGTTCATGTGGCTGGAGAATCTAAGAGATGAGGATGGCTTTAGTGGATCCTTTAAAGATGCCTCCATAAAACTACTCCCTTTCCTCCATCTTTCAGTTTTGCTTTTCTCCATAATGACCTCAATCTCATATAGGCCTTTAGCATCCTCAAAATATCCACTGGCAACTTTATACTTGCATATACTTACAGCTAGAAATCCCAGAGAATGGAGTGACACTTCTTCAAAAACACTCTGGCACAAGTTCCAGGGTAATCTCCAATTGGCCTAGTCTGTGTCATGTACCCCACAAACCTGGAGTTTGGGGTATGGTCAACACTGCCCACACAAACTGGACAAAGAATGAGAGAAGAATAATTCCAATAAGAGACATTGAGCATCAATAAAAAGTTCAGAAGACAACCATATAGGTTAGGTTGTCTCTCATGAATGGCATGGCATCAAAACTAGAATTATGCAAAGTCTACGTATCAATCAGAGGAAGGAAAAAGCATTTTAAGCCAAAAAAAAGTGCGGGTTGAATGACAGAGGTTTGATCATTACATAATCAGAATAATCTAATCACAGAATCATAATATTATTGTAAGGGGTTTGACTCTATATATCCCCTGTAGCCACATGATTATTTATTGGGATTATACCATACTTTAATTTTCATTAGTCAGATTATGTTCTATTGAAACTTTAATGAACCCACCAAAAGCTTGCCGAAACGAAGGAGGGAATTTATTAGCTCATGTAACAGAAAAGTTAGGGCTAGGTTTCAGACAGAACTAGGTGTAGGGGTCGAACATTGTCATTGGATCTTGTTTCTGTCTCTCCATATTTCAGCTCTACTTTGTCTATATTGACTTCAAAGAGTCCTGGTGCAGAAGCTTGTGATTTTTTGACTGTCACAAATTGAGTAATGCACCATTTTCGAACCAATCACTAGATCAGAGTGATATGGCACTTTGGCCAGCCTCAAGTTACAATCTCATCCTGGGAGCCAGGAATGGAGATCAATTTTGTTCAAACCACATTGACAGGGTCAGAGATTGTACAAGGGAAAGTTAGGACGCAATACCAAAAAAGGCAAAAGGAAGATATCCCCTATATAAATATCTTCTTCACATTTTGCAAATATATGTGATGCAGCATCCTGGAAATGACAGGAGAGGATGAGATCAAGGGTGTCAATAGAAAGATTTTGTAAGATGTAAAGAACTCTTCAACCACAGAAAAACAGGAATCACTAAAGAAAACCAAAAACAGTGAAGCTACAACTTCTTGGTCACAATAACAACAACAACAAAAAAGCTTTCAGCAAAATTTACACTGAGAATCTTTGATTCCTGTAGCTCTCTCACTGAAATTTATTTACATCCTTGATTTTCTATTTCTTACCATTTGTCTACAAATTCAGCTACTGCAGCTTTGTTCTCATGCCATGGCTTCAGGCTTTGGTGTCGTCTCAATCTTTCAAATCTTGACCTACTGGATCTTGTGATTCATCTTTATCTCTAGGAATCCTTTCATCCACACCTGTCCTTTTGCCTGAACTCCTTTGACATTTCAACCCTTCAACCCTACAAGTATTCTTAGGACTCCCTATCATCTCTCTCTTGTCTCCATCTACCTATGGGCAGTGGGAATCATTCTTCCTGGAACCCACATATTCTTCTCTTAAAAGTCAGAAAAGACTCAAAGTTTTGGTATTTTGGCATGTCACCCTTAGAAAAGAAGAAAGACACCTTTTTTTTCATGCACACAATGTACGGAGATGCAATGATATAGAGAATATTGAGGTAGCGAGAAGTTGAAAGCACTAATGTTATAAAGCCATCGTCTTCACAGATCTATAGGAGTAGGAAACAGATGCTCAGTGACATAAGGAACAGTTTGCAGAAACAGCTGTGGAGAATGAACTAGATCATCTTTCAAATAAATGAATAGATTGCTGAGCTATTGTCAGATCCTGGCTGAGGTCACATGACATGAAAGTATGTTACAGAAGGAATACATTGCATTTTTCTTCTCTTAGCATTCGATGATATTTTAAATATTTGTTTGTTAGGCTTGTGAATAAATTCCATTAATTTTAACAAAAGTAGAATGGTACAAATACTTGCCTTCTAGGTTAGGAAAATCATCAATGAGTTAACAATAAATTGAATCTAAAAATAAGTTTGTGATCTTCAAACATTTTTGATCAAAAAGTTATGTAGACAAAACAAAGACCTTTAACAAAGCTTTTTAAAAGAACCTGTAAGGTTATGATATCTACCTGTGGTTATTCCTTCTTTATGTTCATAAGAATCATTTGAGGTTTTTTTGTTGTTGTTTGTGTGTTTGTTTGTTTTAAATGCAGAGTGGCAAAATTCAGTCCTAGAGATTCACTCAGGAAGTCAGTGTTGCAAGTGTCAACTGTACATTATTCAAAGCACCCTAGGATTCTGTAATAGTTGATCCTTAGAAATACCAGCCTATACAAAGGGATAGGTGTGCAGTACCTGTGGCTCTGTACAGTCCCTGTGCTGGAAGTGACCTATTGTGTCATCTGTTCCAATTTTATCCTAATGTTGAAAGGTCAAATTTGCTCTTTTTTTTTTTTTCATTTCACCGTGAAGCATTGCATATTTACTCATCTTGTAGGAGTGGAATATGGTCTGCAATAATTAGCAAAGTAGCCTGAATGGCAAACTGTATTAACAAAGGAATCAAAAGATGACAATGAGCAAAGCTAAAAGCCTCAGGCATCACATTTTCATGGTCGGATGACACCAGGCCTCTGCTAACTGATTACATTTTCTAGCTATAGGATAATAAGGAAATTCATCTTGAAAGATTGCCCAATTCCTACACAAGAATTTTCTAGAAGTCATAATATAATAGTAGAGGTAATGGCACATTTTTCATACAAGAGCTTATTATGATATACGTGACTCTTATAAAGCTGGGGATTCTGAGCTATACTTTAACAATGTAAGAAGGGGGAAAGCTGCAACTGTGATGAAACATTTGTTATGGACTAAGAATAATAGCTCAACTCACCTGTCTAATGTCTTGTTAGGAGAAATGTAGCCTGGATCAAAGTAACCTTTGATATTTTAGTTTGTGGAGCACAGAACAATTAGTAGAAAGCTGTACATTCTTCCTGCAGTGAGAAAGTAATGGAATTTCAATTTCAAGTAGGAGGAAAGGGAAAAGATATAATCTGGCTCATTGTTAAGGGGATGGACAATATTCATTCTACATAGTTTCTGAGCATGTGAATACTGGAGGGATCCTCTTCGATATATCTAAAATCCAAAGTGAAGATAGAAAGTAGAGGTGGGTACAAAGATGGGATGGGGCCACGTTAGGCAACAGAGGTAAGGTTGGGATGGAGTCAAGGTGGAAATAATGGAATTATATAATAGGCTGTTCCTCCCTTTCTCTCCTCATTCCAACAATTAAAACTCAATAGGAATTTCCTTTTCATTCAACTATTTATTTAACAGTTTTTAGTGAACTCCTATTATGTGCTGAGATTCATTAAGCTCTTATCCAAGAGGACTCATCCTTCCCTTTGCATTTTACAAATCAGAAAACTAAAATGCAGACAACAAAAATAGGACAAAATTTAATTTACTGTTAATACAATAAAGAGGGGAGCTGGAAAGGGAAAGAAGAAATTATCTTAATATGACACATATATGACTTAAAGAACTCTATAAGGTTTATGGAGTGCTAAATACTTGAATAAATGTGAAGACATCATAAACTGAAAGGCAAAGACTGAATGATATAAAGATATCTGTTTTTTTCAAAATAATTATATAACACAAATCCATTTAATATTCCAAGGATTTATATTTCTAGAAGTTGTTAAATGTTTTATAAAGTTCACATGGGAAATAGGTGGGGAGGACATAGCTAAAAAATGAAGAAAAAAAGAACTAACCATCATGGTATCTAAGTTCAACAGACAGTAGAGTACATTAAAAACCAAAATAAGTGAAACAGAATAATGCCGATATGAGAAGAGACAGTCTAAAGCAGCAATCTCAACCTTTTTGGCACCAGAGACCACTGTCGTGGAAGACAATTTTTCCATGAAATAGGGAGCGGGGAATGGTTACATGATGATTACATTTATTGTGCATTTTATTTCTATTATTATTACATTGTGATATATAATGAAATAATTATACAATTCACCATAATGTAGAATCAGTGGAAGCCCTGAGCTTGTTTTCCTGCAACTAGATTGTCCTATGTGGGGGTGATGAGAGACAGTGACAGATCATCAGACATTAGATTCTCATAAGGAGTGTGCAACCTAGATCCTTTGCATATGCAGTTTACAATAGGGTTCATGCTCCTATGAGAAGCTAATGCCACCGCTGATCTGACAGGAGGCAGATCTCAGCGCATGCAAGTGACGGGGAGTGGCTGTAAATACAGATGAAGCTTCTTTCACTTTCCCAGCATTCACCCCGTGCTGTATGGCCTGGTTCCTAACAGGCCATAGACCCATACCAGTTAGTGGCCTGGGGTTTTGGGACCCCTGGTTTAACAAACTATTATATAACAAATAAATATACAATGAAATAGGTCCCAAAAATAAACAAGAACAATAGTATTTCAATTAATATTTTATGCACATTTTTGATAAAATGTTTTAAATCACCCCATAATACATACCAATGTAAATTCCAGATGAATTAATAGTAATTGATTTTTTAAAATGTTACACTAAAAAAGAAATCAAACAATTGAATATATATCAAATCTTTGAGTGGAGTTGAAAGCTTTTCTAAGTTACAAGCAATTTAAAAAACAAAGAAAACAATAATTTAATAGAATAATAAAATAATAGATTGTGTGTTAAAAACTAAAACTAAAATGAAAGCCAAAATAAAAAATATTTTTGACAAATGTGACAGAGGAAAAGTATTTTTTTAAGTCTAAAAATATTAAAATTGATAAAAGAATTAGAATAAATTTACCTGAATAGATGATATTCAGAAAAACACAGTAGGTAATAGACAATTGTAAAGTAAATATTTAAGATAATTTGATGACATACTACTATCATGTAATAAATTAGATTTTTTTTGAATTATAATACCTAGTTCTGGGTGAAAAAGGACCTCCCAAACAATACTATAAGTATAATATAACAGTTTTTATTTCTTGAGTGGTTATCATACAGTGGTCTTTATGTGGATTTATAAATGTTATTGCATGTAATCCTCCCAGTCCTTGGGAGAAACCTTTCTTAGAGTGGTTAAGTAATTTGCCCATGTCACATAGCTGGAATTGATTTCAGAACTAATTTCAATATAATATGGGTCATATAACCCAATATAACCTGGGTTATACTGTTTTTAGATTAGTTTCCTTGTATGACTCAAGTGTTTTCAAATGGCCATGCCCTTTAGATCAATAATTTTATTACTGGTCATTAATTCTAAAGAAATATTCCTAAAAATGGAAAAAAATGTATGCACAAAGCTGTCCATCTCAATTTTGTTTGACAGTGAAAGATTATAAACAATCTTTATGAATGACTGTAGGAGAATAGTTGTATAAAGTACATCAAATAAATGGAATATTACTCAACCAGTAACACTGTGATGAAAAGCATAATACCAAAAATGATGATAATATTGTGGAAAATGAAAAAAACAAAATGTAATTATATATAAAGTACAAACGTGTCAAAAACACTGTGAATATAAATGCAAAGAAAATTCATCAAAACATTAACTTTATATTTAGATTGGTAGGGCTACAAGTGCCACTTTTTTTCTATCTTTTTCTTCCTATTTATAATGAGTTTTAGATTTCTTTTTATGAAATATCATATAAAAGTATGTATGATCTACTACAGAACGTCTAAACTTGGCTATATATTTTAAGCAGATACCATTGCATGTCCCTTTTGAATTTTTGTTATTGCTATTTGAAAATATCAGTTTCATACCCTAGCTTTGGCTTTTCTCCATCCTTTGAACCCAAGCATATGTAATATACCTATTTATTGCTTGCACACATGTATGTCAATGAATTGTCATCCCATAATTATTACCTAATATGATAGAGAGAGCCACAGATCAGCTGAGATTATGAGACAGTGGTGCAGCAATCTTAGCTTTCTCTATCTGGTGCTACCCTATTTTATTCTGAGATCCTAAATTTAGTGAAGATCACCTAAGAGCATAGCATAAAATAAATTCTTTCAGTGGTTTTGGGATTTTTCAATTAAACAGAATGTGTGTGGTAAAGTGTGGATTTTATTAATGAACTGTGTAAAAACACACTTTCCAATAGATATTTGAGGAATTTGACATCACAGTAAAAGTCGAAGATTGTCATATTTGGTTCTAGATCTTGCTGACTCTCAGTCCTTCATTTGCTATTCTGTACATTGTAGTGCACGTGAAAATTCGTTTACTTACTTCAGGTTAAGAATTTGTGGTTATTAAGATGATGACTTGAGCTACCTATCAATAAAAATATTTCATAAGTGTGGAGATAAATTTTGTAATTGAATAAAACATCTTAAATACTTGAGAAGTGGTCATTCATAGCTATTTTGGGGACTCTATTTTTATTTTTATCCACCCATGGATGGAGCCTGAGAAATATCTTCAAAGTAGCTATGAGCTAATTTACATTGTTTTAATCTTAATTAGTCCAATTCAGCAGGGCTTCATTGAAATAACAGAATATGAGAAATCCAGGATAAAAGTGTTTATACTCCATTGTACACGCCTGAGTGTGTATGACTGTGGTTATGATTGTGTTTGAGGATGTGTGTGCTCTCTTCCCTGATGTAGAATGGAACACTGATGGCACAAAGCTTGGCTTGAGAGAATTTTACCTCCCTTCCGCATGTCCATCAAACCCTTCTCTACATTTTTATATGCATAATAGATGTTTTCTCAGACTTACAAGAAATTCCATACGAATGCAGCTTTATATTCCATCTCACCTCTTTCTACAGGTAGATGGACAACCCTAAGACTCAATAAAAATTCTGGAGCTGCCACTACCAGGGAGGTTAAGGGTCTCTGGGGACTTTCTTGCAGTGAACCCATCCTTCTATCAGCTTTTCCTGGATACTGGATAGACATGAATATTCCATAGATACATTGTATGGGTAAGCATTTTACTACAAAACTTTCAGTGTGAAAGAAATCGAATTAAATTTCATTCTGAAACTCTGTCCTGCCAGAATGGTCAGGAGTGCAAATCACTATTAATTTTGGGGTTGAGGTGGAGTAGAGCTTCACTTTCTTGGGATCCACAAAACATATATAAATTTATATAATATCCCCAAAATGAAAGGGTCTGCTTCAGTTCATCACGTTCTCCACTGCTTATATTAATCCATTCAACAAATATTGAGAACTCAATAATGGGCAGGCATTTTTCCAGGGACTAGGGACACTCAATGAGTTGGACATCACCACGCAGGCTCATACGGACATTTGGAGGCAGGTGACTCTGTGGCTCCTATGCTAAGTTCGAGCATTGATGAGTTTGCTGATGCTTTGTGTCACAGGCCCAAGGAACAGCTTCTCCAAGTCTGCTCCGTAGCCCTTCCCCTTTTAGGTCTTGTTAACTGCAGTCATCCCTGACACTGGCTCTTACTTTCTCTGTCCCTCTTTACTCTCTTTCCTTCTCCTCTCTGTATACCAAAAGCACTCTCCACTTCTCTCTTCCTTCAATATATTTTCCCCCAGAAAACCACAGGCCAGAAACCAGGTTGTCTGTAAGCAACTTTTGTTTTTTGTCCTCTAACACAAACCTCCTTTCTGGCAAGCTGGCACAAAGATCTGACTTGGAAAAAAAGTATATGGGGGAGAGAGAAGTAAACACAGGTGTGTATGTCAATAAAATACCTTGCGTGAAGTGTGGTGAAGCCCTAGAGAGGCTAGACTTTCCCAAGGCCAGTTCATGTTTAGTTTTCCAGAGATTTTTTTTAAACAAGCTCAGTCTGATCCTTCATGAAATTGAGTATAAATTTATTTTTGAAATAGGTCAAAGGATTTAAGTTCAGAGCCCATGAATATTTTCTGGGTTCTAACATTTATAGGATTCTGGATCTTATTTCTGTATTGGATCCGAAGTGAAAATAGAGAACCAGAAACATTCTGGGATTTTTAAATCTATTTTTCCTTTGAAAGCTTCCTATTTCCTTTATTCTTTGCCAATTCTCAATTACCCGGATACAATTATTTTGAGATTGAGCTACTGGTAGAGAATAATAGCTACAGTTACTCATGTAAAAGAAAAATCATATCTACTTCAGTTGTATCTCCAGTAGGAAGAGAATATTCAGTCACTGGGATAAAGTAAGAGCAAATAAATCATAGAGAATTTCAGGAATGCATCATACCCAGAGCATTCTGTGACAGCTCAGCTCTTTTACAATCAAAGCTAAACTTTGCGGTTTTTGAAGCCAGCACTTATTTGAGAGTCTAAACATCAATGAGTTGATGTAAGAGGGAATATAATTTGGTCTTAGAATGGTATATAAATAGCAGTGCAGATAAACGACGGGTACAAACTATAATTTGCACAATTTTCTAAATCATTTTCACAGCAAATTTCATGGAAAATAGCATTTAACTTCGACTTTGGTCAGCTTTGGCATTTCTGTACTTGAGGGTGACTATTGATTACTTGAATACTAAACTATTTTCACTCTTTTCTACAGTCTGCTTTTTGCTAGTTCCTGGTTCAGAAGGAAACCTTGTGAATGGGATAGTGATCCCTTTATGATAAATAATGTATTCCTGCACTTTATCTAGTCCCTACCATCATAGCCCCCAAACAGTTCTCTGTCTTGTTACCAGGATATGCCCTTTCCTACAGTCCTTGGTAGGAATCCAGATTTCATTTCAAGTATTAGACAGTGCAAGAATTATACATAAAAACATAACAAATATGCTTTAATGCAAGTTGGCCAAGCGATTTGGTAAGACTTATTACCCTCAAAGGCAAATGTTTAAGTGGTCTCCTTTCAAATAGAATTTCTACAGAAACTTTTAGTTTTGGAATATTTGTATATTACATATATTTACATCCAGCTGGATATGGGCATAAGGAGAAGACCCATAACTTCATCTCCGCTATGGTGGCTGGAAAGAAAAGGTGGGGTGGGATGGCTGATCTGGTCTTCTACAAATATAGCAGTGGAATAGGTGCTCCAGATCAGAAGTAATGGTAACCTTATTCCCAGGGAATTAATTTTGAGGCTCAATTTTTGCTGGATCTGTTCTGCAGAGTATTTCTTAAGTTTTAGTAATACTACTGAATGTTTTACATTTCTAAGCGATTTAACTAATATTTCTGTGTCACACATTTGCCAGGCCTGCTTCCTCAAATTGTTTATAGAAAGGAAGAAAGAAGAAAGTATGGGACGAGAGGCAAGAAAAAGAGGACCCAAAGTCATGAAATGTATCCAATGCAATAAACTTTTCTAGGTATTTTCATAAGGCACCAATCACATATAGATCTATATAATTTGAGGCTCAATTTATGATATTATTTATATTTGTAGAAACTTATTTGAATCTGAGAGCCTACAATATCACACAAGAGCCTGAAATATTAATTTACATGTATAAGTGCATTAATCAGCCTCAATGTCAAAATGACCCAGAGTGAGTGGATACAATGAAACTGAAATGAATCAGACTTTCCTTTTCAAAATCATTCTTAATAATTAAAAACACTCACTTCTCTAAGAAAAAAAATCCAGTTCTTTGCAAAATTTGAAATGCATAATATAATTTTGCATCCAAGACATGAAGCAGTGCTTATCTCTTACCACAATAATAAAACTATATATGAGTTCTTTCTATGTACCGGTGATTATGCTAGTATCTGTACCAATATTCCCTTCATTGTTACATCTTGAGATAGATACAGTCTCCTTCAATTTAGAAGGAGAAGTTGTGATTAGCTAAGGCCTAATGAGTGTTATGCTGTAGTCTAAGATTCTAATCTAGGGCTGCCTAACTTCAAAGTCCATGCTCTTACATTAGGGATCTTACAGCTTTAATAGGAATGTAACACTGACACTAGACATGAAAAAATCATGTTTGAAAGAAAAAGCATCTAGAACCTTGTGCGTCCATCACTAAGGGTGAACCAATCACAGATCAAGTTCAAGGAAAGGAAGCATTCAGGAAATGGTCAGTCACCCAAAGCCAGGCAAAAACACAAAGGCAAACAAAAAGGCAAAAACACAGAAATGGAAAACATGGTGAAGTGAAGGTACCGTGGGAAAGTAACTTTAAGAGATGGGACATTTACATCTGACATCTAAGCTGGTAAGAAACATAAGAAGACAAAATTAATTAACTTTAAAAACATTGAGTGCATCGTATGTGCTAGGAGAGAGGCATGTTCCAGGGATATAGTAATGAGTCTTAGAGAAAAACGAGATATGATATCAGTTAGGATTCCTTTGGTTCCAAGTAGTGGAATACTTGACCCAAACCAGTTCAAGCAAAAAGTGATGATATTGGGATCTTAACCGAAATAACAGGGATGTTCAAGGGGCCATCCAGTTTCAGGCATGGCTTGAGTTGAAACTCAATGCCACTAGAAAGTCACCTAAGTCCAGCCCCTAGCGATTTTTTTCTTTTCTTTCTTTTTTCTTTTCTTTCTTTTTTTGAGATGGAATCTCACTCTGTTGCCCAGGCTGCAACGTCTGCCTCCTGGGTTCAAGTGATTCTCCTGCCTCAGCCTCCTGAGTAGCTGGGATTACAGGCACCTGCCACCATGCCTGGCTAATTTTTGTATTTTTAGTAGAGACAGGGTTTCACCATGATGGTCAGGCTGGTCTTGAACTCCAGACCTCAAGCAATCCACCCGCCTCGGCCTCCCAAACTGCTTGGATTACAGGCTTGAGCCACCGCGCCTGGCCTCTCCTAGCGATTTCATATTTACATTTGGTTCTACTTTATCCTCCAGGTGAGAGGTTAAGAGAAACTAACATCAAATAAGGACAAAAGTTCTGGAATTGAAACTTATTGATTCTGATTTGCCTGGCTTGAGTGTAATCATCCATGAAGCAATCACTATGACTAAGGGGATAGAATGCACAGATTGAATTAGCCTAAAGCAGGTGCTCTAGCCTTGGAGCCTACAGGTGGTGGAGTTAGCACTCATGCCAAATAAGTGTAAATGGAGAAACCAAAATTGGGATTCTAATGTCAAATGAGGAAGGAACGGAACTTAGGTGATGAAAACAAATATTGCAACTAAAAGATAAATGAAAATAAGACAGACAAGTGGGAGAATAAAAATAAACAGCAGTGGTAAAAATTTAAAAACTGGAGCTGATTCTAAAATAAATGTCAAAAAAGAAAAACAAAGTGGATAATTTTTGTAGTGGTAAGGACTAGTGACCAGAGAATTGGGTATTGAGGATGTGTGAAAGCCAGAGGAAAGGTAAAGGTAGGGATGAATAAATAAATGTTAATAATAAGATTATTTAATCTGATAGGATTGTTAAACCCTATTATTAAAGTAGCTTAATAATAGTTCAGTAGATTTTAAAATATATAGTAATAATAAGGTCACTTCATGGGGAAGATCCCCACTTCAAACTATCTATTACGGTTCATTGATGTTTTTCCAACAGTGCTGTAAGGTAAGAGTTGGCACACCTTTTTTGTACAAGGCCAGATAGTAAATATATTAGGTTTTTCAGGCCATATGGTCTCTACTACTCAACTCTGCCATTGTAGTACAAAAACAGCCACAGATGATATATAAATAAATGAGTATGGCTGTATTCCAATAAAACTGTATTTATAGATGCTGAAATTTTAATTTCACATTTTTCGCATCTCAGGAAATATTCTTTTTTGATTTTTGCAATCATTGAAAATGTAAAAACAATTCTGGGTTTGAGAGTGCTTTAAAAAAAGAGGAAATGGGCTGGGCACGGTGGCTCACGCCTGTAATCCCAGCACTTTGGGAGGCCGAGGCAGGTGGATCATGAGGTCAGGAGATCGAGACCACGGTGAAACCCCGTCTCTACTAAAAATACAAAAAATTAGCTGGGCCTGGTGGCGGGCGCCTGTAGTCCCAGCTACTCAGGAGGCTGAGGCAGGAGAATGGCTTGAACCCAGGAGGCAGAGCTTGCAGTGAGCCAAGATCGCGTCACTGAACCCCAGCCTGGGTGACAGAGCGAGACTCTGTCTCAAAAAAAAAAAAAAAAGAGGAAATGGGTCATATTTGGCCTGTGCATCTTGTCATAGTTTGCTTACTCTGTTCTAAAATAATCAGTTACATGTTTCCAGAAGATTTGCTAGAAAATGTGAAAGAATCACTGAAAGGAAAGAGGCAGTAAGGAAAGCTATTAGGAGACCATTGCACTAATCCAGGTTGAAGTAAGTTTGATGTAGATATGTTGAAAGTCTTGGTTGAGAAAGCAAAACTAACTAGATGACAAATTAAACTTTGTTATAGAGAGTTATGCCCATCAAAGAAATAACCTGGGGTGATTAGGTAGAGAGTTGGATTAAAGCTGGTGATTCTAGCAGGGGAAGAAGTGAGTAATACAACCCAAGGAGGTAGAATGTATTCCCTTGGACTTAAGGGATGTAGTTGGGAGTCAGTTCGGTGATGGCAGTATTAGAACCTCAGAATGGAAATGGAAGGACAGTGCCACAGATGCCCAGGGTCTGTGATTGTGCTTGGCATATTTGGATGCTGTTAGGGGGAGATGGTTTTTCACTCCTCTTGAGTGACTTGGAAAATAAGCATTTCAGTGATACACATTATGGACTGTCTTAGTTTTGTTTGTGCTGCTATAACAAATACTTGAGATTGGGTAATTTGTAAGTAATGGAAATTTATTTCTCACAGTTCTGGAGGTTGGGAAGCCCAAGGTCAAGGTGCCAGCAGGTCTGTGATCAAATATGACCCATTTCCTCTTTTTTTTTTTTTTTTTTTTTGAGACGGAGTCTTGCTCAGCCAGGTCTCTGCTTCCAAGATGGCACCTTGAATTCCGTGTCCTCATGTGGCAGAAGGTAAAAGGGCAAAAGTGCCAAAGGCTGTGTGAATCCTCTTTTATTTTATTTTACTCATTATTTTCAACTTTTGTTTTATATTCAGGGAGTACATGTGCAGTTTTGTTGCCTGGGTATATTGCACGATGCTGAGGTTTGGAGTATGAATGATTTTGTCACCCAGGCACTGAGCATTAGTACCCAGAGTTAGTTTTTCAACTCTTTACTCCCTCCCTTCCTGCCTCCTCTAGTAGTTCCTGATGTCTATTGTTGCCATCTTTATGGCCATGAGTACCCAATGTTTAGCCTCCACTTATAGGTAAGAATATGCAGTATTTGGTTTTCTGTTTGTGTGTTAATTTGATTAGGATAATGGCATCCAGCTGCATCCATATTGCAGCAAAGGACATGATTTCTCTTTTTAAAGATAGCAGAATGGAATTCTGCAGTGTATATACGCCACATTTTCTTTATTCAGTTCACCATGGATGGGCACCTAGGTTGATTCCATGTCTTTGCTATTGTGAATAGTGTTGTGATGAACATGTGAGTGCATATATCTTTTTGGTAGAATGATTTGTTTTCTTTTGGATATATACCCAGTAATGGGATTGCTTGGTTGAATGGTGTTTCTGTTTTAAATTATTTGAGATATCTCCAAACCACCTTCCACAGCAGCTGAACTAATTTACATTCCCACCAACAGCGTATAAGTGTTCCCTTTTCTCTGTAGCCGCATCAACATCTGTTGATTTTGGACTTTTTAATAATAGTCATTTTGACAAGTGTGAGATGGTATCTCATTGTGGTTTTGATTTGCATTTCTCTGGTGATTTGTGATGTGAAACACTTTTTCATATGTTTGTTGGCCACTTGCATGTCTTCTTTTGAGAAGTGTCTGTTCATGTCTTTTGCCTATTTTTTAAATGGGGTTTATTTTTTGCCTATTCAATTGTTTAAATTCCTCGTAGATTCTAGATTTTAGACCTCTGTTGGATGCATATTTTGTGAATATTTTCTATCATTATGTACGCTGTTTATTTCTGCCATTCTGTAAGCTGTTTATTTCCCAAGGCTGATGTCTAGAATGGTGTCTCCTAGGTTTTCTTTTCAGTTTCTTATAGTTTGAGGTCTTACATTTAAATCTTTAATCCATCTTGAGTTTATTTTGTATATGGTGAAAGGTAGGAGTACAGTTTCATTTTTCTGCATATGGCTTGCCAGCTGTCCTAGCACCATTTACTGAATTATTTTTGTTGACTTTGTTAAGATCAGATGGTTGTGAGTGTGTGGCTTTATTTCTGTGTTCTCTATTCTGTTCCAGTGGTGTGCATGTCTGTTTTTGTACTAGTACCATGCTGTGTTTTGGTTACTGTAACCTTTGAGTTTGAAGCCAAGTAATGTGATTCTTCTGGCTTTGTTCTTTTTGTTTAGGATTGCTTTGCGGTTTGGCTCTTTTTTGGCTCCATATGAATTTTAGAATAATTTTTTTTTTGAGATGGAGTCTTGCTCTGTCACCACGCTGGAGTGCAGTGCATGATCTTGGTTCACTGTAACCTCTGCCTCCCAGGTTCAAGCGATTGTCCTGCCTCAGCCTCCAGAGTAGCTAGGACTACAGGTGCACGCCACCACACCCAGCTAATTTTTGTATTTTCAGTAGAAACAGAATTTCACCATGTTGGCCAGGATGGTCTCCATCTCCAGACCTCATGATTCACCTGCCTTGGCCTCCCAAAGTGCTGGGATTATAGGCAGGAGCCACCGCACCTGGCTGAATTTTAGAATAATTTTTTTACAATTCTGGGAAAAATGACATTGGTAGTTTAATAGGAGTAGCATTGAATCTATAGATTGCTTTGGGCAGTTTGTCCATTTTAACAATATTGATTCTTCCAATGCATGAGCATAGAATGTTTTTTCCATTTGTTTGTGTTATCTGTGATTTCTTTTAGCAATGTTTTGTAGTTCTGCTTGTAGAGATCATTCAGCTCCTTGGTTGGACATATTTGTAGGATTATTTTTTGTAGCTATTTGTAAATGGGATTGCATTCTTGATTTGGCTCTCAACATGAATGTTATTGATGTATAGAAATGCAAGTGACTTTGTAAATTTATTTTGTATGCTGAAATCTTGCTGAAATTATTTCAGTTCTAACAGTCTTTTGTCAGTGTTTAGGGTTTTCTTAGTATAGAATCATATAGTCAATGAAGAGAGATAGTTTGACTTCTCCTTCTCCTGTTTGAATGCCTTTTATTTCTTTTTCTTGCCTAATTCCTCTGGCTAGCACTTTCAGTACTATACTGAATAGGAATGGTAAGAGTGGATATCCTTGTCTTGTCCCAGTTCTTAAGTGGAATGTGAGTCCTCTTTTATAAAGGCCTCAATCCTATTCACAAGCAAAAAGCCCTCATGGTCTAACCACCTCCTAACAGCCCTGCCTCTTAATACTATTGCACTGGAAATAAAGTTTCAGTATGAATTTTGGAGGGAGACATAATCATTCAAACCATAGGATGGACTAAAGACTGAAAGTCTTCCTTTTTTCTGTATTTTACAAGCTCCTGTGTTCTTTAATAATCTTGAGGAAACAGGAAGCATCTTTTGGAAACAAACTGAGTTGGACTTTCTATTACTAGGATGGGTAATATTGAGCAGATCAAATTTCAGGCAGTTTTTTTTTTCCTGAATTCTAATGTTATAGGCAAATGCATACCAGTAACTAATAGGATATTTAAATTTTTGCTAAGAAATATTTTAATTTAGAGATGGCATTGTATCTCTGCATTGATTTTAGGTAGTTATAATATACTAGAGGGTAATCAGGTTTTATCCTTAACCAAGTCACAAATTCCAACTACATATAGCAACAAAGAAGCAGTCGTGTCTTCTTGAAACTTCAGACACTGTGTATAATGTGAGAAAATAAAGGTACATAGCTTGATATAAACATGACCCTTCCTGGAAGAAGAAACTCCAAGCATGGATCCTTCACCCTTTGAAACAGAAGAGAATCCATCCATGTGAAGTGCAATCTGTGAAGCATTTATATATGAAGCATAGCATTGTCAGTGCACAATGAATGTAGAGTTTCTTTGTAAGATAATTTATCAAATAGAAAAGAATTTATAGGCATGATGCAAGTGAATTCTTGCTGTAGTGCATTTGTAACTTTTATTCCATTTGCAGTATTCAATTTATATCAAAGTTAAATTTAATAGGCCTTATACAAATAAGTTATTTCTAAGACATTTTTCAAAGGGCCTATTCAATGAAGTATTGCTAATGGTCACTTAATCATCCAACTAAGGCACAGATAAAGCACTATAGAAAGTAAAATGGTGTGTGTAAAGCTATTCTATTTACATAAGCAATGGAAAGAAAATGGAAGTCTTAACTATCCTCACTGAGCTCTCTACCACGATTATTATTCCTCTTTATTTTTTCTTCCCCAATTTTACTAACATATATACTTTTATCATCTTGGGTAATGTCTGTTTAAGAGGAGAAAGATTCTTCTCTCTTTTCTTCTTTATTAGTCTTGCTAGTGGTCTATCAATTTTGTTGATCTTTTCAAAAAACCAGCTCCTGGATTCCTTAATTTTTTGAAGGGTTTTTTGTGTCTCTATTTCCTTCAGTTCTGCTCTGATTTTAGTTATTTCTAGCCTTCTGCTAGCTTTTGAATGTGTTTGCTCTTGCTTTTCTAGTTCTTTTAATTGTGATGTTAGGGTGTCAATTTTGGATCTTTCCTGCTTTCTCTTGTGGGCATTTAGTGCTATAAATTTCCCTCTACACACTGCTTTGAATGTGTCCCAGAGATTCTGGTATGTTGTGTCTTTGTTCTCATTGGTTTCAAAGAACATCTTTATTTCTGCCTTCATTTCGTTATGTACCCAGTAGTCATTCAGGAGCAGGTTGTTCAGTTTCCATGTAGTTGAGTGGTTTTGAGTGAGTTTCTTAATCCTGAGTTCTAGTTTTATTGCACTGTGGTCTGAGAGACAGTTTGTTATAATTTCTGTTCTTTTACATTTGCTGAGGAGTGCTTTACTTCCAACTATGTGGTCAATTTTGGAATAGGTGTGGTGTGGTGCTGAAAAAAATGTACATTCTGTTGATTTGGGGTGGACAGTTCTGTAGATGTCTATTAGGTCTGCTTGGTGCAGAGCTGAGTTCAATTCCTGGGTATCCTTGTTAACTTTCTGTCTCGTTGATCTGTCGAATGTTGACAGCGGGTTGTTAAAATCTCCCATTATTATTGTGTGGGAATCTAAGTCTCTTTGTAGGTCACTCAGGACTTGCTTTATGAATCTGGGTGCTCCTGTATTGGGTGCATATACATTTAGGATAGTTAGCTCTTCTTGTTGAATTGATCCCTTTACCATTATGTAATGGCCTTCTTTGTCTCTTTTGATCTTTGTTGGTTTAAAGTCTATTTTTTCAGAGACTAGGATTGCAACCCCTGCCTTTTTTTGTTTTCCATTTGCTTGGTAGATCTTCCTCCATCCCTTTATTTTATAGACTGCTAGCAAGACTAACAAAGAAGAAAAGAGAGAAGAATCAAATAGACGCAATAAAAAATGATAAAGGGGATATCACCACCGATCCCACAGAAATACAATCTACCATCAGAGAATACTACAATCACCTCTGCGCAAATAAACTAGAAAATCTAGAAGAAATGGATATATTCCTTGACAAATACATACTCCGAAGACTAAACCAGGCAGAAGTTGAATCTCTAAATAGACCAATAACAGGTTCTGAAATTGTGGCAATAATCAATAGCTTACCAACAAAAAGACTCCAGGACCTGATGGATTCACAGCCGAATTCTACTAGAGGTACAAGGAGGAACTAGTACCATTCCTTCTGAAACTATTCCAATCAATAGAAAAAGAGGGAATCCTCCCTAACACATTTTATGAGGCCAGCATCATCCTGATACCAAAGGCTGGCAGAGACACAACCAAAAAAGAGAATTTCAGACCAATATCCTTGATGAACATTGTGGCAAATATCCTCAATAAAACACTGGCAAATCGAATCCAGCAGCACATCAAAAAGCTTATCCACCATGATCAAGTGGCCTTCAACCCTGGGATGCACGGCTGGTTCAACATACACAAATCAATAAATGTAATCCAGCATATAAACAGGACCAAAGACAAAAACCACATGATTATCTCAATAGATGCAGAAAAGGCCTTTGACAAAATTCAACAACGCTTCATGCTAAAAGCTCTCAATAAATTAGGTATTGATGGGACGTATCTCAAAATAATAAGAGCTATCTATGACAAATCCACAGCCAATATCATACTGAATGGGCAAAAACTGGAAGCATTCCCTTTGAAAACTGGCACAAGAGAGGGATGCCCTCTCTCACCACTCCTATTCAACATAGTGTTGGAAGTTCTGGCCAGGGCAATCAGGCAGAAGAAGGAAATAAAGGGTATTCAATTAGGAAAAGAGGAAGTCAAACTGTCCCTGTTTGCAGATGACATGATTGTATATCTAGAAAACCCCATTGTCTCAGCCCAAAATCTCCTCAATCTGATAAGCAACTTCAGCAAACTCTCAGGATACAAAATCAATGTACAAAAATCACAAGCATTCTTGTACACCAATAACAGACAAATAGAGAGCCAAATCATGAGTGAACTCCCATTAGCAATTGCTTCAAAGAGAATAAAATACCTAGGAATCCAACTTACAGGGACGTAAAGGACCTCTTCAAGGAGAACTACAAACCACTGTTCAATGAAATAAAAGAGGATACAAACAAATGGAAGAACATTCCATGCTCATGGGTTGGGAGAATCAATATCCTGAAAATGGCCATACTGCCCACGGTAATTTATAGATTCAATGCCATCCCCATCAAGCTACCAATGACTTTCTTCACAGAATTGGAAAAAACTACTTTAAGGTTCATATGGAACCAAAAAAGAGCCTGCATCGCCAAGTCAATCCTAAGCCAAAACAACAAAGCTGGAGGCATCATGCTACCTGACTTCAAACTATACTACAAGGCTACAGTAACCAAAACAGCATGGTACTGGTACCAAAACAGAGACATGGATCAATGGAACAGAACAGAGCCCTCAGAAATAATACCGCATATCTACAACTATCTGATCTTTGACAAACCTGACAAAAACAAGAAATGGGGAAAGGATCCCCTATTTAATAAATGGTGCTGGGAAAACTGGCTAGCCATATGTAGAAAGCTGAAAATGGATCCCTTCCTTACACCTTATACAAAAATTAATTCAAGATGGATTAAAGACTTACATGTTAGACCTAAAACCATAGAAACCCTAGAAGAAAACCTAGGCAATACCATTCAGGACATAGGCATGGGCAAGGACTTCATGTCTAAAACATCAAAAGCAATGGCAACAAAAGCCAAAATTGACAAATGGGATCTAATTAAACTGAAGAGCTTCTGCACAGCAAAAGAAACTACCATCAGAGTGAACAGGCAACCTACAAAATGGGAGAAAATTTTCACAACCTACTCATCTGACAAAGGGCTAATATCCAGAATCTACAATGAACTCAAACAAATTTACAAGAAAAAAACAAACAACCCCATCAAAAAGTGGGAACAGGACATGAACAGACACTTCTCAAAAGAAGACATTTATGCAGCCAAAAAACACATGCAAAAATGCTCATCATCACTGGCCATCAGAGAAATGCAAATCAAAACCACAATGAGATACCATCTCACACCAGTTAGAATGGCCATCATTAAAAAGTCAGGAAACAACAGGTGCTGGAGAGGATGTGGAGAAATAGGAACACTTTTACACTGTTGGTGGGACTGTAAACTAGTTCAACCATTGTGGAAGTCAGTGTGGCGATTCCTCAGGGATCTAGAACTAGAAATACCATTTGACCCAGCCATCCCATTACTGGGTATATACCCAAAGGACTATAAATCATGCTGCTATAAAGACACATGCACATGTATGTTTATTGCAGCACTATTCACAATAGCAAAGACTTGGAGCCAACCCAAATGTCCAACAACGATAGACTGCATTAAGAAAATGTGGCACATATACACCATGGAATACTATGCAGCCATAAGAAATGATGAGTTCATGTCCTTTGTAGGGACATGGATGAAACTGGAAACCATCATTCTCAGTAAACTATCGCAAGGACAAAAAACCAAACACCGCATGTTCTCACTCATAGGTGGGAATTGAACAATGAGAACACATGGACACAGGAAGGGGAACATCACACTCGGGGGACTGTTGTGGGCTGGGGGGAGGGGGCAGGGACAGCATTAGGAGATATACCTAATGTTAAATGACGAGTTAATGGGTGCAGCACACCAACATGGCACATGGATACATATGTAACAAACCTGCACATTGTGCACATGTACCCTAAAACCTAAAGTATAATAATAAGAAGAAGAAGAAGAAAAAAAAAGAGGAGAAAGAATCATTTGGATTAATGCATTTATTTCCCCTGTACTTGGAATTTTCTCATTCCTCTATTCTTTTGTTTGAAAATAGTTAATGAGTACCTATTAAATACCAGACATTAAACTAGATGTTTGGGAAACAAAGATAAATAAGACAAAATCATAGTCTAAAGCAGTTGTTTTTATAAGGTGGTCAAGGACAAATATCATTAGCATCAGCCTAGAACTTGTTAGAAATGCAAATTCTCAGGCTTCCCATTTCACCCAATAATATGTGTTTTAACAGCTCTTCCAGCGTAGGTGATTCTCTTCCACACTCAGTTTTGGGAACCACTTATCTAACAAAAGAAAGACATGCAATTATAGTTGCAAAACATTTTAACAACGTGAATAAGAGTTATGTATAAATTCCTATTGGAATGGAGAGGAGGAAGCTTCTAACCTCTTCTGTATTTAGTATAGAAAACACATGCTCTATCTAAGATGCACATATGTTCTTGGCATCCTTCCCATGCAAAAAACACTTCATTGCTCTCTATTGCTTTCAGAATAAAGTCAGGGATTCTTAACATGCCGTTTGAGGGTTTCCAGGCTTTAGCCTCTGCCTGTTCTCTAGCCTCATCTCTTGCCACTCCATCAACATTATACAGTTTGTAGCACTCATACACACTATACTATTTTCATCTTTCTTCTGCCTACAGTACCTTTACTTCAGATGCATTCACAACATTGTACAACATTATGACTCCACTAAGGAGTAATCTGCTAAGGAAAGTCTTTCCAAACTCTTCCCTATGGTTGTCTCAGCTTGTCTTTGTCTGTTCGGGATGCTGTAACAAAAATACCATAAGTTGGGTGGCTTAAAAATAACAAAAATTTATTTCTTACAGTTTTAGTGGTTAGGAAGTTCAAGATCAATGCATCAATGCAAATGCGTGGATTTACATCTGGTGAGACCCCATTCCTCAAAGATGGTACCCTCTGTGTGTCCCCACATGACTGAAGGGATGAACAAGCTCTCTTAAGCCTCTTTTATAAGGGCACTAACCCTATTCAAGAGAGCCCTCATAATTTATCACCTGCTAATGGCTCCACCTCTTAATACCAACAGATTGAGGATTATGTTTCAACGTATGAATTTTCAAGGGATACAAACTTCCATTATAGCACAGCTCACCTGTATAAAATTATATGATGGAATTCATTACCATTGCATTGCTTCTCAGCATATCTGTCCATCTCTGACAAGTAATTGTTAGTTGCTGCAAAGAAGAAAGTTTAGTGTACCTTTTTGTGTTCTTAATACCCATGCAATGTCTGGGACTGAATGGAAGTACAGAGAGTTTGCTGAGTATATTTTAAGAAAGGAGTACATTTCTTTTATGAGAAATTTGTGTATTATATGGTTAGACTCTCGGGTGTATTCCTTTCCTTCAACTCCAGACTTATTTAGGCACTCTATTTTATTTAAAATTTTCTCTGATTTTCACACTTTTGAATTATGAAAAATTGTTGGAAAATGTTTTAAAATGAGAATTTCAAATATGCTCATTGATATTAATGGTAAACATATTGATAACTTTTGCAATTTTATGTGGATATCCAAAAAAATGCTTTACTCTCAGTCATCATAAGACATTGCCCAGAACAGAGGCTTGTCTTTCTCTAAAGGACGTAATTAAGTGATTGCTCGCCATCTTGTCGTGTTATACCAACTTTATCATTCTGTGCAAGCCTATATATATATATTTTTTGAGACGGAATTTTGCTCTTGTTGCCCAGGCTGGAGCATGCAATCTCAGCTCACCACAACCTCTGCCTCCTAGGTTCAAGCGATTCCCCTGCCTCAGCCTCCTGAGTAGCTGGGATTACAAGCATGCACCACCATGCCCGGCTAATTTTGTATTTTTAGTAGAGATGGGGTTTCTCCATCTCTACTAACTCCAGGAGTTAGAGACCATGTCAGGCTGGTCTCTAACTCCTGACCTCAGGTCATCCACCAGCCTCAGCCTCCCAAAGAGCTCGGATTACAGGCGTGAACCACCACACCTGGCCAACACTTTGTCTTAATCATTCTTCTTAAACATTTATTCAAAGGTTTAATGGACACCTATTATGTGCTAGGTGCTAGAATTAGAGTGATATAATGTAAATACCACTTATTGAGAATTTTGATAGACATTGAGAATACTGCATACATATTATTGATGCTAATTCTAACTATAACCCATGAAGCAGGAACCATTATAGTTTTATGAGAAGAGAGATTAAATAATTTGCTTAAGGTCACATGCCTAGTAAATTACAGAGCCCCAGACATGAACTCAGATTGCCCTGATGTTATTATCTAATAACATTCTTATTGATCTCCTTCTGAGCTTCATGCTACCTGTTGGTTAGATATATTTAACTTCATTTTATATATCTTTCTTTCATAGATGTCATTGTCATCAAGCACGAAATTTTGGATGCCTAGCAATCAGTCTCATTTTAGATTGGAAACTTTTAGAGGTAGACACCATTTATTCCTAGATCCTTTGTACAAAGGATCTATATTGCTCTGCTCTTTTATGTGTAAACAGTGCCTTTTAAAGAAGTTTAGATTATCAGATACTGCAAATTGCTTCAATTCAATTTTCACACCATTAATTCATTGCAAAAATGTTGATTAAACATCTATTATGTATGAGATATATTTAGGCCCTGGAGCTATACAGAGAAGGAGATAAAGTTTTTCTCCTTGGACAGATTATATCAAATAGACAAAGACAGACAGATAAATAGGTAATTACTATATAGAGTGATAAGTGTCTTCGGAGCAATATGTACAGAGAACTGTGGATATACAATTGAAGGACACATTATGACCTAGACTTGGGGCTTGAAGAAGAGTTACAAATGAATTCTTAGAAAAATAATAAACCAAATACCTGAAAGCCCTGAAGAACCAGTGGAAATTATTCTAGGGGAGGAGAAGACTGTTCTGTGTAGATGGAATTGTTTGGACAAAACTCTGGAGGCCAAAGTTTGCATTCACAGTACATGTAGGAAAAGGAAAGATAGAAGGTTAGGATGGAAGTCTTTCGTTTTACAATGACTTCAGACCCTGTCCTAAAAAAAATGGGAAGTTGGTGAAGGGATTTAAATAGAACAGTAGCAGATCTGAATTTTGCAAAAGTTCCTTTGGTTGGTGTATGGAAAATCAGGTGGATAAAATAAATACTGAAAGCAAGGAGACACATAAAGCGGTTGTGACTCAAATTCAGCAGCACATGTTGGCAAACTAGAGTGGAGGCACTGGTTTCAAGAGAAATGTGTAGACTAAAAAGGTATCTTTAAGAAGTAGAATGGATAGGACTTTGTGATAGATTGTAGGTGGCAGAGGAATTCAAGGGAGATATCAGAGATAACATTCTGGTTTCTAACTTGGACAGCTTTCACCAGGCTAGGGAATTCAGGGTGTGAATGCTCTTTAGAGAGGAAGATAATGAGTTCTGATTTTGACAGGCTGAAGTTAGTAAAAAAATCTTAGTGTAGGTTGGTACTCTACTGGTCATGAAGAGATTTGCAGATAAGGAAGCTAACTATTAGGAACGAACTGACTACAGTGTGTCAAATGGTTTTGTAAAACTGAAATTATTATCTTAGATTAATTCTTTCTGAGTTTAGTGTAAACCAGAAGTTCAAATTTCCTCATAACTCCTAAAAATACTAAATGCATATTTTGGTGTGATGCAAAGTAACTATTTAAACTTAGTTTCAATTGGCATAATTCCAGTCACTAAGATTCTATAATTGGAAACAGATATCCTCACAGATCTTCAATTCATCAGCCATCCCACAGGTACCACTGAACATACAATTTCTTAATATTTCAAAATTCCTGAGCTCAAATTTTAATTTTTATTGGAATTCAGATTATTGAAATGAATCCTACATCATAAACTCTAGCACAATATTTTTGGGTGTTTTCATTAATTGAAACATATAATTGATTGAGGAAAGAATAATAAATGTGCTTATAAGATTTCAGAATGTAGTTTTTTTTGTTTTGTTTTGCTTACCTTCACAAAGCCTTATCTCAGAGGGATTCATCCTCCTCATTATATTACCTTGATAAAACTAGTAAGAAAGAGCTCATCACCAGTGAATGGGAAATGTCATTGAATCATCAGCATCTAGTAGGTCATATTATAATTTACTTTAGTCAACTTGTGATATATTAGGCTTTTTTTTCTACTAACTAGCTGACAATAAATGCAGCTTTTAAATTTTGAAGTTGATTCTGTATTTTATGCCATTGTGAATACAAGAGTGCCTTCCTAGGTATGTAAAGAGCTTCTACCAGCTGGTGGTGGTGAATCAACACACTCCAGCTATGCACCCAGAGAGAAGTATGCTATTGTTAGACTGTTGACCCAGGTTTCTATGGCCATAGAATTGCCCACCTAGAGATCACATCAGCATGCATGGTATCAAATAGTGGAACATGAATAGACTCAAATAATCTGTCATAAGTACAATCAGTCTGATGAAAATGATCTGGCTCAAATCCCTGAACAAAGCCTGTGCCACTGAAAAATTCAATTGAAGCATATGTTTTGCAGGTCTGAAATAAAAATTCATTCACTCCACAGCAAAAATAACACTTGGGGAACTTTGTGTTCATCAAGCAGAATCATTTAGATTAAAGCAACCATAAGTGAAAAGCACAGCACCTAGCAAACGCCATTGAATCTGACATCTTTCTAGGTTTCATCAGAGTCTTTTACAGCCCTTTTTCCTTGCTAGATCAACCTGATTCTAAAAAATGCAGTAGAGAAACAAAGTAACATAATCAGAGATGGTATTATAAGGTCTATTAACAAAGCAGCTCAGTCATATCAGCTGAAGGGAAACAGCTGTGGATGCTGAAACCCTTAATACATTAACCCCTGTGTTGCTATTTATAAGAACCCTCTGTCTGTCATCATGCCTGTTGTGTCTGTCATTTGCACCTGGTATGAGGGTCTTATGGAACAATCATATATCATTTACATGCAGTCAAGAGCCATTGCATTGTAGAATCATTATTCCTAAATGCTGAACTCCTTTGAATTTAAAGAAAAAAATGCATGAGCACATAATTAAATTGATACTACATTACATCGAAATTCATTACCTGGAAGATATGCATAACTTAAAAAATTTTTGACTTCCTGTGTTTTTTGACTGGAGATCCTTAATTAATCCTATTCATTGTCAAGTTTAACCATGATTTAAGATGTCATTCAAATGTATGTTCCTGCTCAAAATGAAAACTGTCAATCAACTTAAATATATATATGTATTATCTCCATCACCATGATGGTCTTCATATTCTCAGAAAAAAAAAAAAAGAAATCATTCTGTTCTTTCTTTAGAGTGATGCCTCTAACAAGGCAATTGCCTAGTCAAAGAATTGCAAAGCTCTTTGGACAATGTGAGAACTTTCCACTTAACCACAGACAATTGTGTTTTCTTTTCTTGAGTTTTTGCTTACCAGTAGCCAATGTCTATGGTTACTAGGAATGTGTTATTGTGTTCCAGAAGGCCTGACCTCTACCTAAATTTGGATTTGACATATCCAAAGTTCAACCAAATAGAGAGGGGGAAGATGATCATTGAAGTCACCAAATGCATAATATATCATACAGGGAGAATTTTAGCTGCTTCTACCCCTCACAACTCATGAGAACGCACTAGCACCAAGCAAAAGAATTATTTTAGAATATGCTTAGGATAAGAACCTCTCTTATTTAAATAAAATGACCTGAGGATTCTATTATCTCAAAATGGATCTACTCAAATTACAATGCATGTTTTTGACCATGTGCGTAACTATGGAAAACTGAAGTAAAGGCAGTGGTGCAAGCTGTGGATTGGCTCAACTGAAATGCTTTCCAACCCCAAAGAGCGTGCAGAAGCTCACACATTTCTTAGACTACCTTGCAGTTAGGGTTTCATATATGATTGAAGTTTCACCAACTAGATGATCTCAAGCAAAACTTTGAGTCAGGAATTTGTTCTATGAAAAGAGAAGCCATTTGGAAATAGCCACTTTGAAGGTATAGAACATGGCAGAAGTGGCTGGTTCTGAAGGCGACAACTGTAGGGCAGCTTCCTAGTTTAGCAAATAAAGCACTGCTTTCATAGTCCTGCTGAAGGAGGGGTAGCTTTACTGTTGAGAAAGGAAAAAGGAAAACTGAGTCACTCTCAGTAACTTGGGAAGCAGTGATTGAGGGCAATTTTGTTAAGATCAAGAACATTCTAAGACCAAACATTGTTATGTTCTTGAATATTGTCTTAGCTGCATTACTACTCATCAGTATTTATATTTGTTAAATAATAAATATCTTTCTATTCACTTGCAGGAAGCAACTGGGGACTTTGGATGGACCATTTATGATTTTACACATTGATGGCCTGTGGTTTAAGCACAAGGTTGGTGCATTGTGTCTGTACTCTGCAGGTACTTTTATGTCTAGTAAACAGTTGTATATGGCCTTTTAGTCTGCACATAAAATAGGCTGACTTTGTTCTTAGGATGACCACTATCCCAATTTGTTCAGGACTGTCCCAGTTTTAAAACTGAAAGTCCCACGTGCCTAGAAACCTTTAGTCCTAGACAAATAGGCATATTTGGATATCCTATTTGTATGCTGCCTTCTCAGCCTGCTCTGTCTCCCCCTCCTCTTCCTTGCACTAACAGCTTTTATGTTATTGAAAACCACCACGGCTGAGTTTTTCTACAGCTACTGCTCTTTTCAGAGAGCAAACACCTGTCAACTTTGTCTCCTAATGAGCACTGTTGCCCTGGGCAGTGATCTGCTCATTTCTTCGTTTCCCAGAGGACTAAACAACCCAGCCCAGGCTTGACTGCCTGGTTCTTCCTTGGGGCACACAAGGCACAAAATACTCCCAAAGCAAAAATAACTGAAAACACACTAGAGCTTACTTTTGGTAGCATGGCAACCACTGCTGGCTGCATTTGAAAGCTCCTTATTAGTGTGAAAGTTATTTTGCATAAAGTTACTTGTTAACTAGGCTAGACACTTTCAGCTCCCTGTGAATCTTGCTTTTTTACAGATTATTTTCCCTCTCAGAAACCTTTTTGAACCAAAGGAGACTTGGAGATATCATGAATAATAATAGGAAATACTTGCCAAGGCCCTTCCAAAGGGTTGAGAGTATCCCTGCATACTAAGCCTAAATTACTTTGGGTTATTTCTTATTCTTTTGAGTACTTAATGATAGAGAAAAAAATACACCCCAATACTCTATTCTTTTTATTCAATTCAAGATAATATCCTACTCTCTATCTTATCCAGCCAGGTATGTGCATCACAATGTCAACCAAAAATTGTTAAGGGTAATGGGTGACTACTCACTCACTCTCATCCCAACAAAGAAAAACATTACGGGCCTTAATAATTTGCAATTTATCCTTAATTTCTTATACAGTTTTATTTCCCACTAGTCTCCAATCATTTAAACACTTTAACTAGGTAATCTCATTGATCTAAAAACAAAACACTCGTAATTGTTTCCTAATCTCTGTTCATCCTGCTGCCACCATTACAGTATTCTCTCCTCTACTCTTTGTTGATACCTGTACCACAACTCCGGCAATTACTGTTATGAGTACCATGACTCGTACTACAACTAAGATTGTGACTACACCAGTGATTACTACTTTGACCCTTATGACAACATCATTAATGAGTTAGATAAGTTAGAATGAGACTGACCCTGTATTGGTTGCTCTGCAATAATTTTCTCATTTGAATCTTCACCATAACTCAAAAAGTGACTATCATTTTTCTTTCATGGGTGAGGAAACTGAGGTTTGAGATACGAAGTAACTGTCACAAAGTCACAAAGAAAATAGATGGCGGGTATTGGTGTGAATCCAGGTCTTTAGGGCTTTAAAATTCACATGCTTAAAAATACTTAAAAGTTGCTCTGTCCAGGGGAATCTTTCTTAATAATTTCACTCCAGACTGATAATCATTCCTTTATGGTCCTTATTTTCTATATCACTCATATAAGTAGTAACAGTATGTTGCTCAACGTTGCTATTTTACTAAATGGAATATACATTTATTTTCACCCATTGAAATAGTAAGAAGTATATTTCCCTACTTCTGTGCTAATGATAAGCACATAGTTATAGCTTAGTAAATATTTTTTGAATTGATTGTTACTGAATTTCACTGGCTCCTCTAACAAAGTAACCAAAATATTTCTAACATTACCTTTTAAATTCAAAAGATACAGGTAATGGAATAGTATTCAGCCATAAAAAAGAATGAAATTCTGTCATTTGAGGCAACATGGATGAGCTTGGAGGTGAAATAAGCCAGGCACAGAAAGACAAATACCACATGTTCTCACTCATACATGGAAGCTAAAGGGGTTCATCTCATAGAAGTAGAGAGTAGAATAGTGGTTGCTAGAGGATGGGATGGGTAGGGAGGAAGGAGAGGTGGTAAAGGGGAAAGAGAGGTGGTCAGAGTTTGGCTGGTAGATGCAGGGTTGCAGCTGGATGGGAGGAATGGGTTCTGGTGTTCTATGGCACTGTGGGTTGACTATAGTTAGTGACATTTTACCATGTATTTTCCAGAGGATGGGGGAACAGATTTTGGGTATTCCTGACATGGGGAAATGAGAGGGGATTGGGGTGATGAATGTGCTGGTTGCCTAGAGTTGGTCATTGCATGTTGTATGTATTATCAGGCTGTGCTCCATACAATTATATGTACAATTATTATCTATCAATTAAAAATACAAGCAAAAAATTGTACATGCTCATGGAGTGCCATGTGGCGTTTCAATCCATGTATACATTGTATGGTGACCAGATTGGGGTGACTGGCATGTCCATTGCCTCATGTCCATTACCTTATCCTTTCTTTGTGCTAAGAGCATTCAGGGTCCTCTTTTCTGTCTACTCTGAAGCGTATGGTACACTGTCTTTGACTATGCTCTCCACACTGTGCAGCACAGCTCCAGAGCTTGTTCCTCCTACCTAGATGTAGCTTTGTGCCCATTGACCAACCTCTTCTCTTTCCCACTCCACTCTACTTTCCCAGCCTCTGGTGGCCACTGTTCTCTCTACTTCTATAAGATCAACTTTTAAAAAATGATTTTAATGACTGCATAATATAAAATTAAAGTTTTCAGGCTTATTTTTTTAAATAAATTAATTAACTAGCTCTCTAAAAGTTCAATAAAACTTATCCTGAGCTGCATGTTGTGCCTGCGTGGTCTCACCCAAGGAAAGGTGAGCACATTTGTGTTGGGTGGTGAAAATCCAGGCAATATGTCTGCATGGTTCTTTTATTATTATTATTATTATTATTATTTGGAGATGGAGCCTCGCTCAGTTGCACAGGCTGGAGGGCATGGCACGATCTCGGCTCACCGCAAGCTCCACCTCCTGGGTTTAACACCATTCTCCTGCCTCAGCCTCCTGAGTAGCTGGGACTATAGATGCCCGCTACGCCTGGCTAATTTTTTTGTATTTTTAGTAGAGACAGGGTTTCACCATGTTAGCCAGGATGATCTTGATCTCCTGACGTCGTGATCTGCTGGTCTCGGCCTCCCAAAGTGCTGGGAGTACAGGCGTGAGCCACCACACTCAGCCTTTTTTTTATTATTATACTTTAAGTTCTGGGGTACATGTGCAGAACGTGCAGGTTTATTACATAGGTATACACGTGCCATGGTGGTTTGGTTTGTTGCACCCATCAACCCATCATTTAGATTAGGTATTTCTCCTAATGCTATCCTTCCTGTAGCCCTCCACCCCCAACAGGCCCCAGTGTGTGATGTTCCCCTCCCTGAGTCCATGTATTCTTATTGTTTAACTCCCACTTATGAGTGATAACATGTGGTGTTTGGTTTTCTGTTCTAACACAAGAGAATGATGGTTTCCAGCTTCATCCATGTCCCTGCAAAGGACATTAACTCATCCTTTTCTATGGCTGCATAGTATTCCAGGGTATATATGTGCCACATTTTCTTTATCCAGTCTATCATTGATGGGCATTTGGACTGGTTCCAAGTCTTTGCTATTGTGAACGGTGCCACAATAAACATACATGCGCATGTGTCTTTATAGAATGATTATAATCCTTTCAGTCTATACTCAGTAATGGGATTGCTGGGTCAAATGGTATTTCTAATTCTAAATCCTTGAGGAAACGCCATACTGTCTTCCACAATGGTTGAACTAATTTACATGCCTGCCAACAGTGTAAAAGCGTTCCTATTTCTCCACATCCTCTCCAGCATCTGTTGTTTCCTCACTTTTTAAGGATCACCATTCTAACTGGCATGAGATGGTATCTCATTGTGGTTTTGATTTGCATTTCTCTGATGACCAGTGATGATGAGATTTTTTCATAGTTTGTTGGCTGCATAAATGTCTTCTTTTGAGAAGTGTCTGTTATTATCCTTTGCCAACTTTTTGATGTGGTTGTTTTTTTTCTTGTAAATTTGTTTAAGTTCTTTGTAGATACTGGATATTAGCCCTTTGTCAGATGGATAGATTGCAAAAATTTTCTCCCATTCTGTAGGTTTCCTGTTTACTCTGATGATAGCTTCTTTTGCTGTGCAGAAGCTCTTTAGTTTCATTAGATCCCATTTGTCAATTTTGGCTTTTGTTGCCATTGCTTTTGGTGTTTTAGTCATGAAGTCCTTGCTCATGCCTATGTCCTGAATGGTATGGGTAGGTTTTCTAGAAGGGTTTTTATGGTTTTAGGTCTAACATTTAAGTCTTTAATCCATCTTGAGTTAATTTTTGTATAAGGTGTAAGGAAGGGATATAGTTTCAGCTTTCTGCATATGGTTAGCCAGTTTTCTCAACACGATTTATTAAATAGGGAATCCTTTCCCTGTTGCTTGTTTTTGTCAGATTTGTCAAAGGTAGGATGGTTATAGATGTGTGGTGTTATTTCTGAGGCCTCTGTTCTGTTCCATGGGTCTATATATCTGTTTTGGTACCAGTACCACACTGTTCTGGTTACTGTTGCCTTGTAGTATAGTTTGAAGTCAGGTAGTGAGATGCCTCCAGCTTTGTTCTTTTGGCTTAGGATTGTCTTGGCTACGTGGGCTCTTTTTTGGTTCCATATGAAATGTAAAGTACCTTTCTAATTCTGTGAAGAAAGTCAATGGTAGCTTCATAAGGATAGCATTGAATCTATAAATTACTTTGGGCAGTGTGGCCATTGTCATGATATTGATTCTTCCTATCCATGAGCATGGAATGTTTTTCCATTTGTTTGTGTCCTCTCTTATTTCCTTGAGCAGTGGTTTGTAGTTCTCCTTGAAGAGGTCCTTCACATCCCTTGTAAGTTGTATTTCTAGGTATTTTATTCTCTTTGTAGCAATTGTGAATGGGAGTTCACTCATGATTTGGCTATCTGTTATTGGTCCATAGGAATGTTTGTGATATTTGCACATTGATTTTGTATCCTGACACTATGCTGAAGTTTCTTATCAGCTTAAGGAGATTTGGGGCTGAGATGATGGGGTTTTGTAAAAGTACAATCATGTCAGCTTCAAACAGAGACAATTTGACTCCCTCTTTTCCTAATTGAATCCCCTTTGTTTCTTTCTCTTGCCTGATTGCCCTGGCCAGAACTTCCAATGCTATGTTGAATAGGTGTGTTGAAAGGGCATCCTTGTCTAGTGCCATTTTTCAAAGGGAATGTTTCCAGTTTTTGCTCATTCAGTATGATATTTGCTGTGGGTTTGTCATAAATAGCGCTTATTGTTTTGAGATAGGTTCCATCAATACATAGTTTATTGAGAGCTTTTAGCATGAAGCGGTGTTGAATTTTGTCCAAGGCCTTTTCTGCAGCTATTGAGAGAAACATGTGGTTTTTGTCATTGTTTCTGTTTATGTGATGGATTACGTTTTTTGATTTGCATATGTTGAATGAGCCTTGCATCCCAGGGATGAAGCCGATTTAATCGTGGTGAATAAGATATTTGATATGCTGCTGGATTTGTTTTGTCAGTATTTTATTGAGGATTTTTGCATTGATGTTCATCAGGGATATTGGCCAAAAATTTTCTTTTTTTGTTGTTTCTCTGCTAGGTTTTAGTATCAGGATGATGCTGGCCTCATAAAATGAGTTGGGAGGATCCTCTCTTTTTCTATTGTTTGGAATAGTTTCAGAAGGAATGGTACCAGCTCCTCTTTGTACTTCTGGTAGAAATCGGATGTGAATCTGTCTGGTCCTGGACTTTTTTTGGTTGGTAGGCTATTCATCGCTGCCTCAATTTCAGAATTTGTGATTGGTCTATTCAGGGATTCGACTTCTTCCTGGTTTAGTCTTGGGAGGGAGTATGTGTCCAGGAACTTATTCATTTCTTCTAGATTTGCTAGTTTATTTGCATAGAGGTATTCTAGTTTATTTGTACAGAGGTGTTGCATATAGTATTCTCTGTTGGTAGTTTGTATTTCTGTGGGATTAGTGGTGATATCCCCTTTATCATTTTTTATTGTGTCTATTTGATTCTTCTCTCTTTTCTTCTTTATTAGTCTGGCTAGAGGTCTATCTATTTTGTTGATCTTTTCAAAAAGCCAGCTCCTGGATTCATTGATTTTTTGAAGGGTTTTGCATGTTTCTATCTCCTTCAGTTTTGCCCAAATCTTAGTTATTTCTTGTCTTCTGCTAGCTCTTGAATTTGTTTTATCTTGCTTCTCTAGTTCTTTTAATTATGATGTTAGGGTGTCGATTTTAGATCTTTTCTGCTTTCTCTTATGGGCATTTAGTGCTATACATTTCCTCTACACACTGCTTTAAATATGTCCCAGAGATTCTGGTACGTTGTGTCTTTGTTCTCATTTGTTTCAAAGAACATCTTTATTTCTGCCTTCATTTCGTTATTTACCCAGTAGTCATTTAGGAGCAGGTTGTTCAGTTTCCATGTAGTTGTGTGGTTTTGAGTGAGTTTCTTAATCCTGAGTTCTAATTTGATTGCACTGTGGTCTGAGAGACTGTTTGTTATGATATCCATTCTTTTGCATTTGCTGAGGAGTATTTTACTTCCAATTATGTGGTCAATTTTAGAATAAGTACGATGTGGTGCTGAGAAGAATGTATATTCTGTTGATTTGGGATGGAGAGTTCTGTAGATGTCTGTTAGATCTGCTTCATCCAGAGCTGAATTCAAGTCTTGGGTATCCTTGTTAATTTTCTGTCTCGTTGATCTGTCTAGTATTGACAGTGGGGTGTTAAAGTCTCCCACTATTATTGTGTGGGAGTTTAAGTTTCTTTGTAGGTCTTTAAGAACTTTCTTTATGAATGTGGTGCTCCTGTATTGGGTGCATGTATATTTAAGATAGTTAACTCTTCTTTTTGCATTGATCCCTTTACCATTATGTAATGCCCTACTTTGTCTCTTTTGATCTTTGTTGGCTTAAAGTCTGTTTTATCAGAGAGTAGGATTCTGACCCCTGCTTTTTCTTTTTGCTTTCCATTTGCTTGGCAAATATTCCTCCATCCCTTTATTTTGAGCTTATGTATATCTTTGCATGTGAGATGTTTCTCCTGAATACATCACACCAATAGGTCTTGACTCTTTATCCAATTTGCCAGTCTGTGTCTTTTAATTGGGGGCATTTAGTCCATTTACATTTAAGGTGAGTATTGTTATATGTGAATTTGATCCTGCCACTATGATGTTAGCTTGTCATTTTGCCCGTTAGTTAATGCAGTTTCTTCATTGTGTCGATGATCTTTGCAATTCGGTATGTTTTTGCAGTGGCTGTTATTGGTTGTTCCTTTCCATGTTTAGTGCTTCCTTCAGGAGCTCTTGTAAGGCAGGCCTGGTGGTGGCAAAATCTCTCAGCATTTGCTTGTCTGTAAAAGATTTTATTTATCCTTTGCTTATGAAGCTTCGTTTGGCTGGATATAAAATTCTGGGTTGAAAATTCTTTTCTTTAAAAATGTTGAATATTGACCCCCACTTTCTTCTGGCTTGTAGGGTTTCATCTGAGATATCTTCTGTTAGTCTGATGCACTTCCCTTTGTGGGTAACTCAACCTCTCTCTCTGGCTGCCCTTAACAATTTTTCCTTCATTTCAACCTTGTTGAATCTGACAATTATGTGTTTTGGGGTTGCTCTTCTTGAGGAGTATCTTTGTGGTATACTCTATGCTTGATTGGTGTACCTGAAGGTGACAGGGAGAATGAAACCAAGCTGGAAAATATTCTTCAGGATATTATCCAGGAGAACTTCCCCAACCTAGCAAGACAGGCCAACATTCAAATTCAGGAAATACAGAGAACACCACAAAGATACTTCTAGAGAAAACATTTTTAAGAAGATATAAGATGTGGCTTCAAATACATGAAAAGACCATAGTCTAATTTATAACATTTCATGGGGTCAATGAAACACTTATAATTAACATGATACAATTATGAACTAAACTTTCAGTAAATTTTTAAAATAATATAAATTTTAAAGCATGTGATGTGACAATAAAATGTTAGGGATATATAACCTTTTGAGAGATGTTAATTATGATCATCTGCCTGTTGGTAATCCTTTGAAATTATCTGTTCTTTTTCTGAATTTCTCTAGGAAAATATTAAATATAGCCCTGCCATTGAATGTCTAGGTCTGATTTTGGAGCATCTCCAAATGGCATGTCCCTGCCATTGGCTTTATAACCACACTCCTTTCTTATCACTGCATGATTAATTAATTGGCCATTTCTTTACTACACTTCCCTCTTCTAAATATCAGGCTGTACCATCATTGCATCATTGTCTTTAACAACTGATTCAGTGGAAGTTATTCTCCCGTCTACCACTGCTCTTCAGATTGACCTTGTTAAACACTTATGAGTGCTTCTCTGTGTAAAGCATTTGACTACTTTGAGAGACATAAAACTGACAGTCTAGAAAGGGAAACAGGTAAGTAAAAATAACATGATGTATTTATTGTTTTACTTACTAGGGGCTCTGGGAACAGAACAAATGAACTATATGCTGTCATATAAGGGACTATGAAACATTTTAATGCTTGAAAAAATGCATCAGCTCCAAAATATGAAAATAAACTGCAAAATTAAAATAAATATTACTTAAATACCTATAGATCTACCATTATATTACTAGGGCTTAGTTGTAAGTTCATGGTGTTTTGAATGCTGCTGCACTGGATTTAAATTCTGGTTGTTATTTACCAGCTATATGATCCTGGGGAAGTTACTTAGCCATTTTTCACAATGGGTGAAATGTAGATTATATTAACACTAATAAGATGGTTGTGACAACTAAATAGGTATAAACTATTTTGAACAATACTGCTAATAAGTAAGCTCTCCAAAAGTTAACTATTATTAAATTATGTCAATTTTGCAAAATGTGGATGTGTTTCAATGTTTGATATAATGTAGGCTGGGACCAACAAAAGTAGGACTGTCTGGGGCCTTGATGGTCTTAAAATGTTTCTTGGCAATGATTGATGTGTGTGTGTTGGGTAGAAAGAAGCTGAAATATGATTTCTGTTTAGACAGGTCACAGGTAAAGAGAAGCTTGAGCTGGTTCTTAATTTGCTACAATCTGCTCTTCTGATACTTGTATGACTTTCTCATTTCCAGGTCAGAGAAATAAAATCAGGGATAGGGCACTGGATGAACTATTGCTTTTCTAATTTTGTATTGGGAATAGATTGCCTTCCCATCATGTGTTTGGAATTATGCCTGACTTACATTTTTGTTTGTTTTTTCAAAAAAAACATTTTCCTGGGCCTTTAAAAAAATCCTTAGGACTTTGCATCATTAATTTGTCTTATTGGATGTTTTCTGAGAATGTAAGTTATAGTAATAAATTATTAATAGAATAAAAATAAAATATTAATAATTATTATATTAATATTTTTCTTCTTTTTAAAAATAAACTTAATTTTCCTAAAAATTTTAATCTAAAATATTATTGCTTTTATGTAAACAATTTAGTAAAATAAATTGGAGAATTTCTTGTAGAATAAAAGTATTTCAGGGTAAAACAGCTATAATGCAAATAGAGATAGCTACAGTTACCATAAATGTTTAATTTTATTTTCTTTATAAGGCAGGAAAAGCATAAGATGATACTGCAATATGGAATTTTGAATGATTTTTAGCACATGAAAAAGTTTTTCAGAAGAGTATCTTGTATTTATTGCTTTCCCTTAATAGTGATGTGAAATTTTGACAGCTAAAAATGAGCTATATAAACTAGCATTTTGGTTATCTAGAAATATTAAGAATTTTAGAGATGTCGTTTGTGTGCTTAGGCTCCTTGCTCATGCTAAAGACCAAAAACTTCTATGTGACTCACTGGCATGGGATTTTTACTTTTAGAATCTGAATATAATGACATAGTATGTTAAGCCCATATTCTTGCTTACGGAAACTACCCCATGCAATGGGAGTCTCAGCTTTGCTAAGAACTTGTTTGGTATTGAAATTTGATGATAGAGAAAGGAAAAAATATTTTTCTCTATAATTAATCCATTTTAGAAAGAAGTTTTATAGGGTAAAGGTCATACCTGCTTAATCTTCCTATTTGAGACATAAAAGAAGTTTTGGAGATGGAGGATTTGAACTCAAACAATGTTAATTTCAGTTCAATTCTTGGCTCGATCTCTTATTATTTCTCAATATTTCTGGGATAAGTTTTCCCAAATTAATAATGCTCACTTCACAGGTTTTTTTTTGTAAGGATTAAAGAAGAAAACTTGTGAAACAATATTATTCCTGAAACATATTAGGCCAAAAAATATTTATGCTTTTTTTCTCCCTTCTTTCTAAATGATAATTCGGAGTTTATTCCCTTAATCCAGAAATTCTGACCATTCATTGACTACCAAGTATCTGTAATTTAAAGCTGGTGATAGAGAAAGAGATGGAAAGAACCTGAGACCCTGAACACCCCATACTATCCTTTCACAAATCAACCTTCTCCTAGAGGTCACTGAGGTGACAAGGCCATGCTAATTCACACCTCTTATCACTCTGAGGCTTTAACCCTAAACCACAGTGCAGTACCCTGATGGTAGCTACACTGAACCACATGGGTGACTTCTAATCATATTCCAGGGTTAGTGCCTTTGTTGCTTCTTTTCTCCTACCCTTATATAAATCTTGCCTTCCTTTTGGCACTAATCAAACGATGGAGAAAGTCCTAAACATGGATAATATCCTGCTGGAAGGAAATCCGTCTTTCCCCCTCCTGAAGGAAGTTCTATTCTTAGAAACCTCCTGCCTAACTCAACTTCCTAACTCCCTCTTTCCCATGGGGCTTTGGGAGAAAGAACTGAGCATGGACAGCTCAAACAACTCCTACCTCCCACTCTTCCTTTTGGGAACCAGCTACTTTCAGGAGGCGTAGACTCTGCTCTGTTCCTCCATGCAGCCAGTTTTGTAGGAAGAGACCTCAGTGGAAGCTCAAATATGCTTTGGCTTTTCAGTGTCTTTTGTGGTTCCATATAAATTTTAGGATTGATTTTTCTATTTCTGTAAAAAATGCTATCAGGATTTTGATAGGGATTACTTTGAATCTGTATATCACTTTGGGTAGTATGGGCATTTTAACAATATTAATTCCTCTAATCCATGAATATGGGATGTCTTTCCATTTATCTGTGTCTTTAATTTCCTTCCTCAGTGTTTCATAATGATCAGTGTGCAAGTCATTCACCTCTTTGGTTAAGTTTATTCCTAAGTATTTTATCTTTTGGTTACTATTGTGAATTATATTGTTTTTTAAATTTCACTATTTATTCTTAGTATATAGAAACACAGCTGCTTTTTGTATGAGATTTTGTTTTCTGCAACTTTTTTGAGTTTGTTTATTGGTTCTAACAGGTTTATTTCTTCTGAAATCTTTAGGATTTTCTACAAATATGTTCATTTCATCTGCAAGAAAACCCCATAATTTTACTTCTTCCTTTACAATTTGAATACCTTTTATCTCTTTTACTTTTCTATTTGCTGCAAGTAGAACTTCCACTACTGTGTTGAATACAGTGGTGAGAGTGGGCCTCCTTGACTTCTTTCTGATTTTGGAGGAAAAGCTTTCAGTTTTCTCCCCTTATTTATGAGATTAGCTGTGGGTTTTTACATGTGGACTTTAATGTGATGAGGTATGTTCCATCTATGGATATTCTGAGAGTTTATATGGACATTAAATTGTGTCACATGTGTTCTCTGAATTCACTGAGATGATTCTATCTATCTATCTATCTATCTATCTATCTATCTAATCTATTCTTTTTTCAATTCATTCTTTTACATGCAGTATATCAGGATTTGCATTTGTTGAACAAGCCTTGCATCCAAGTGATGAATCTAACTTGGTGATAGTATGTGATCATTTTAACGTCCTATTGAATTGTTTGCTTGGATTTTGTTGAGGATTTTTGTTCAATAAAATACACACCGATGTTCATCATGAAGCCCATGTTCAACATGAAGACCCATGTTCATCAGGGATATTGGCTTGCAATTTTATTTTCTTGTTTGCCTTTGTCTGGCTTTGGTATTAGGGTGACGCTGGCCACATGAAAGGAGATTGTAAGTATTTCTGTTTTTATTTTTTGGAAGAGTTTAAAGAGGATTGACATTATTTCTTCTTTGACTGTTGGGTAGAATTCACCTGTTAAGTCATCTTTTCCTAGGTTTTTCTTTGTTTGGAGGTTTTTAATTACTGATCCAATCTCCTTATTTGACATTGGTCTGAAAGGCTTTCTACTTTTTCTTGATTCAGTGTTGATAGGTTGTATGTTTCTAAGAATGTCTCCATTTCTTCTATATTATCCAATTTGTTGGCATATAATTTTTTCATAATAGTCTGTTATGATCATTTCTGCCACATTTGTTATATTATCTCCTTTTTGATTCCTGATTTTATTTGAGTCTTCCCTCTATTTTTCTTAGTTGGCTTAGCTAAGGATTTGTTAGTTTCATCTCTGTAAAATACTTTTCTCTTTTTATTCTGTTCTCTGTGTCATTTATTTCTGCTCCTATATTATTTCCTTTCTTTTGTTCTAACTTTGGGCATAGTTTGTTCTTCTTTTCCTCGTTTCTTGAGGTGTAAGTTTAGTCATTTTTTTTTCTGGTAATCCTTTTTCTTTTTCACTCTAGGCATTTACTGCTATAAACTTTCCTCTTAGTATTGCTTTTGCTGTATCCCATAAGTTTGGTTTATTATGTTTTTATTTTCATTTCTGTTGAGAAATTTTTCATTGTCTCAGCCCAAAATCTCCTTAAGCTGATAAGCAACTTCAGCAAAGTCTCAGGATACAAAATCAATGTACAAAAATCACAAGCATTCTTGTACACCAATCACAGACAAACAGAGAGCCAAATCATGAGTGAACTCCCATTCACAATTGCTTCAAAGAGAATAAAATACCTAGGAATCCAACTTACAAGGGATGTGAAGGATCTCCTCAAGGAGAACTACAAACCACTGTTCAATGAAATAAAAGAGGATACAAACAAATGGAAGAACATTCCATGCTCATGGGTTGGAAGAATAAATATCATGAAAATGGCCACACTACCCAAGGTAATTTATAGATTCAATGCCATCCCCATCAAGCTACCAACGACTTTCTTCACAGAATTGGAAAAAATTACTTTAAAGTTCATATGGAACCAAAAAAGAGCCCGCATCGCCAAGTCAATCCTAAGCCAAAAGAACAAAGCTGGAGGCATCACGCTACCTGACTTCAGACTATACTACAAGGCTACAGTAACCAAAACAGCATGGTACTGGTACCACAACAGAGACATAGATCAATGGACCAGAACAGAGCCCTCAGAAATAATGCCACATATCTACAACTATCTGATCTTTGACAAACCTGACAAAAACAAGCAATGGGAAAAGGATTCCCTATTTAATAAATGGTGCTGGGAAAACTGGCTAGCCATATGTAGAAAGCTGAAACTGGATCCCTTCCTTACATCTTATACAAAAATTAATTCAAGATGGATTAAAGACTTACATGTTAGACCTAAAACCATAAAAACCCTAGAAGAAAATCTAGGCAATACCATTCAGGACATAGGCATGGGCAAGGACTTCATGTCTAAAACACCAAAAGCAATGGCAACAAAAGCCAAAATTGACAAATGGGATCTAATTAAACTCAAGAGCCTCTGCACAGCAAAAGAAACTACCATCAGAGTGAACAGGCAACCTACAAAATGGGAGAAAATTTTCACAACCTACTCATCTGACAAAGGGCTATTATCCAGAATCTACAGTGAACTCAAACAAATTTACAAGAAAAAAACAGACAACCCCATCAAAAAGTGGGCAAAGGACATGAACAGACACTTCTCAAAAGAAGACATTTATGCAGCAAAAAACACATGAAAAAATGCTCATCATCACTGGCCATCAGAGAAATGCAAATCAAAACTACAATGAGATACCATCTCACACCAGTTAGAATGGCAATCATTAAAAAATCAGGAAACAACAGGTGCTGGAGAGGATGTGGAGAAATAGGAACACTTTTACACTGTTGGTGGGACTATAAACTAGTTCAACCATTGTGGAAGTCAGTGTGGCGATTCCTCAGGGATCTAGAACTACAAATACCATTTGGCCCAGCCATCCCATTACTGGGTATATACCCAAAGGACTATAAATCATGCTGCTATAAAGACACATGCACACGTATGTTTATTGTGGCACTATTCACAATAGCAAAGACTTGGAACCAACCCAAATGTCCAACAACGATAGACTGGATTAAGAAAATGTGGCACATATACACCATGGAATACTATGCAGCCATAAAAAAGGATGAGTTCATGTCCTTTATAGGGACATGGATGAAACTGGAAACCATCATTCTCAGTAAACTATCGCAAGGACAAAAAACCAAACACCACCTCTTCTCACTCATAGGTGGGAATTGAACAATGAGAACACATGGACACAAGAAGGGGAACATCACACTCCAGGGACTGTTGTGGGGTGGGGGGAGGGGGGAGGGACAGCATTAGGAGATATACCTAATGCTAAATGACGAGTTAATGGGTGCAGCACACCAACATGGCACATGGATACATATGTAACAAACCTGCACATTGTGCACATGTACCCTAAAACTTAAAGTATAATAATAATAGAAGAAAAGAAAAGAAAAGAAAAATACTATATTTTATCTGGAAAAAAAAAATTCCTTTTGATTTTCTTTTTGATCTTCTTGACCCAATGGTTGCTAAAGAATATGTTGTTTAGTTTCCAGTTACTTGTGAATTTTCTGATTTTCTTCCTATGATTGTTTGCTAGTTTCATTCCATTGTGGTCAGAAAAGATACTTGGAATGATTTTGATCTTCTTAAATTTGTTATACAACTTATTTTGTGACCTAACATGTGCTCTAGCCTAGAGAATGTTCCATGTTCGCTTTAGAATAATGTGCATTCTTCTGCTATTGGGTGGGAAGTTCTGTGTATGTTTGTTAGGCCCATTTGGTCTATAGAATTATTCAAGTCTGCTATTTTTTTCTGAACATTCTATCAATTATTAAAAATGATGTATTAAAGTTTCTTACTATTACTTTATGGCTGTCAATTTTCCTTCAGATCTGTAAATATTTGCTTCATGTTTTTAGGTGCTCTCATGCTCTCAAATATACATAAATATATTTGTAATTGTTATGTCTTCTTTGTCCCTAGAGACAGTTTTTAACTTAAAGTCTACATTGTCTAATATAAGTGTAGCTGCCTCTGCTTTCTTTGGTTGCCATTTGCGTGGAATATGTTTCCCATCCTTCCATTTTCAGACTATGTGAGTTCTTAAACCTAAGGTAAGTCTCTTATAAACAGTACATTGCTGAATCTTGTTCTTTTAAAATCCATTCAGCCATTTTATGTCTTTTGATTGGGGAGTTTAATATATTTACATTTAAAGTAACTATTGATAGACAAGGATTTACTATTGCCATCTTAATGATTTTCTGTTGGCTTTGTGGTTTTCTTCCTCTCTCTTCCTCTCTTACTGTCTTCCTTTGCTATCTGAAATTGTTGTAGTGATTTGTTCTGCTGCTTTTCTCATTATATTTTGTGTATCTATTATAACTTTTTCTTTGTAGATGCCTTGAGGATTGCATAAAATATGTTAAGGTTATTGCCATATATTTTAAGTTGATAACAGCTTCCTTTAATCTCAAACAAAATCTCTGTACTTTTACTCCCTTGCTTTGTGTTCTTGTAGTCTGAGTTTGCATCTTTTTATATTGTTTATCCAGTACCAAACTTTTATCTATATTAGGATAAAAAATAAATTACACACTACCATTACATTGTTACATTATGCTTAATTTGTCCATATATTTACCTTTACCAGGAGATTTATGCTTTTATATTGCTGTTCAGTGTATTTTCATTTCAACCTGAAAAACTTTTTAAAGCATTTTTTGTAAGGCACGTTTAGTGGTGATTAATTTGTTCAGGTTTTGTTTGTATGGAAAAAAAATTTATTTCTCCTTAATTTTTAAAAGATAGTTTTGCTGAGTATAGCATTCTTGTTTGGTAATTTTTGCTTTTAGTACTTTGAATATATCATCTTACCTTCTCTTTGCCTGTGAGATTTCTGCTGAGAAATCTGTTGATAGTCTTATGGGTTTCCCCTTAAATGTGATGCGTTGCTTTTCTCTTGTTCCCTTCAAAATTCTTTCTTTGCCTTTAATTTTTGATAATTTAATTATAATGTGTCTCAGTGTAGACCTCTTTATGTTCAACCTATTTGGGACCTCTTGCACTTCTTGAATCTGGATGTCTATCCTCTTCCCCAAATTTGGGAAACCATCATTCTGAGCAAACTATCACAAGGACAGAAAATCAAACATTTCATGTTCTCACTCATAGGTGGGAATTGAACAATGAGAACACTTGGACTCAGGAAGGGGAACATCACACCCCGGGGCCTGTCATGGAGTGGGGGGTGGGGAGAGTATTAGGAGTTATACCTAATGTAAATGACGAGTTAATGGGTGCAGCACACCAACATGGCACATGTATATATATGTAACAAACCTGCACACTGTGCACATGTACCCTAGAACTTAAAGTAAAACAATAATAATAATAATAAAAGAAAATACATTTCCGCCCTTGGGGGAGAATGTCCTTGGAGTTATTGAATTAATACGTTGTTCTGAAAAATTTCAGAACATCAAACGACCAAATATACTTTGGCTACCAGCATTCCTAGTGGTCACTCCAAGGAGCAGTGGTGCTATTAAGACAGTGGTCACTTGAAATTAAGAACAGGACTTTCTGGATAAATTCGTCCCCTGTGGGAAATACAGACACTACTACTTGGTCATAGGCTCCATGCAAATGGAGGAGAGCACACAATTCTGAGCAACATTGCAAGGGAAATATTTCTTGCCCCTTCCCTCTTGTATCCCTCTAAGAGGAGGGACATCCATTAGTGTAACATGTGTGACAGCTTTCCATGCTGTTGTTCATTCTTCCACAGTGGAGGTGAAGTGACCAGGTAAATTGATAATTTGGGATTAGGATCTGTATCTCATTCTCTTTCTGTCTTCTTCCTAGGAGCTGGGTGCTCTTATGCTGGCTCCTACACACATTGAGTTTCTTAAAGTTAACTTCAGAAATCCCCACAAACCCTCTATGGGTGGCCTGCAGTGTTCACATACTGGCAGTGTCTGGTTGGCTAAGTTTGTCTAAGTGTGATGTTCCATGTAGGGTTTGTTGCAACAAACCTATGCCATATTCTCCAACGTCACCTTTATCAGTAAGAAACACTGGGTGGGTATTCAGCAGAAACACACTGGTATGACTATAACAGTTATTAAAATAACAAAATACTTGTGTATATGTTTTGTAAACAGTATAGTGGTAACTACAATAAGTTGAGATATTAATAATATAAATAAAATGATGAACTCAATAATTCAAGCTGATGAGTCATGCTTCTTTCATAGTGATATCTGAAAATTCTTTGTAGCCAGTTCAGCCCAAGTGAGAGTAGGCATTGCGGCTGTGTTGCAAAATCTTCACAAGGTACTCTGTATCAGTTTTCATTGTCTTTACATTAATTGCTACTGCTTCCAAATAGTCTAATTTTTACTTTGGTTTTATTGTTATTGTGTTGCAATTCTAATGTAAGTAGAAAGTGTGTAGCATTTTGAGATACTGAAATTCAAGAATTTGCAATAAAATAAGTGAACACCAAAATTTAAGAGATCCTGAAGTTTAAACTTCTTAATGCAAATTTTATCTTTTATAAACCTACATTCTCTGAATCTGTAGAATAGTCAAGAAGAAATGACATTAATATTGAATCACAACCTGAAACTACAAAAATTAGAACACCCTGGAATATCTTTAATACTATGTAAGAAGTAGTACAAAATTAAGCAAATAATATACATACCCAATGGAAAAAAACAATTTGCGTTTAAATTATTGTTAGTGATGTAAATTTTGAGGCAAATTGTGGTCAAGATTGTGTTATTTCAGTTAAAAGTGTTCAATACTACATTTCTCAAAAACCACATTCATATCTGGTTAAAGCTTCTGATTCAAATAAAGAAACTTAAACTTGCAATTATCTATAAAGATAACATTGAAATGCACATCAGTTTCACACAATAAAACATTTGAAATACTGAAAAACAAACTGCAGAAACTTTGTCAAATAGTATCGAAATAGAAAATGAAAAATCTTAGAAAGTGTCATAAGAATTTTTAACACCATCTACTACATAGTTTAAAAAGTCAAATATTTTCAGATATAAACTACTGATGATGTTGGCATGGATGTGGTGAAAAGGAAACACTTTTACACTGCTAGCGGGAATGTAAACTAGTACAACCTCTATGGAAAACAGTACGGAGACTCCTTAAAAAACTAAAAGTAGAACTACCATTTGATCCAGCAATCCCACTACTGGGTATCTACCCAGAGGAAAAGAGTCATTATATGAAAAAGACACTTGCACATGCATGTTTAGAGCAGCACAATTCATGATTCATAACTGCAAAAATATGGAACCAACCCAAATGCCCATCAATGGGTGGATAAAGAAAATGTGATATATCTATATATCTCTCTATATATCTATATATATATACACACACACATACATATATATACACACACATACATACATATATACCATGGAATACTACTCAGCCCTAAAAAAGAATGAAATAATGGCATTTGCAGCAACTGCATGTAGTCGGAGACAATTATTCTAAGTAAAGTAACTCAGGAATGGAAAACCAAACATCGTATGTTCTCACTTCTAAGTCAGAGCTAAGCTATGAGGACACAAAAGCATAAGAATGATACAACAGACTCTGGGGATTTGGGGGAAGGGTAGGAGGAGTGTGAGGGATAAAAGACTATACATTGGGTACAGTGTACAATGCTTGGGTGACGAGTGTACCAAAATCTCAGAAATCACCACTAAAGAACTTATACATGTAACCAAACACCATCTGTTCCCCAAACTATTGAAATAAAAAAAAAATAAACTATTTAATAGAACTTTGTGGAAAGAAAAATTTCAAACAGAGCTTAAGATTGCAATCTAGGTTTATGGTCTCTCTGGGTACAAAACATTCATCTATAGAAATGAGTTAATACTTTTCAAAAAACATATATTAAGGCAGTAAAGTTATAAAATTCTGGAATTAGTAAGGAAGCTTAAACTATTTCAAACAAAACTTTTACTAGTTTAATTAAAGTTTTAGATTTATGAATTAGATCATTCTGAATTTGTTGATCTTATAGAGCTATAAAGAATAGCCACTAAAATAACACATCTGATTTTATTGCTATTGTTTGAGAAAAATAGTTTCAATTAGAAAACTTACAGAAAAATCTCACTGGATTTTGTGCAGATAATGTTAGAAGAATACTACAGAGAAATCTGAGCATTTCAGGCAAAATTTTAGAAACATTCCCAGATGTTTTAATTTAGCACTGTGTCAGTCACTGTATTCAATTATCACTGGATGATACAAATCACTGAATATTTTCTTTATAAACTTTTATTTGCTCCCATATGTATAATAAACTTTGGAGAAAAATTCCTGGAGTTAAAATAATGAAAATTGGAAGAATATTTGGACTTCGGTAGGCAATGTTTGGTGCTGAGGCTGCAAAAATGTTATTTATTTATTTATTGGAAATTGTGAAATGCGACTGTTTGAAAATTTGTAAAATAAAATGTTTATAAGGATTTGGCTTTAATAAATGATAGTCTAACAGAAATACAGTGTGATCTGTTGTGTAAATATCCAGTGTGATTTTTTACAAGAAAAAATATATTACAGTTATAAAAGCTGACTGATAATAAAAACGATTGAAAATATAAAACTAAATACAGAAAACTGAAAGTGAAGCCAATTATATCATAAAAATATAAAAAATTATACTACTTGAAATAAAAACTATCATCTTAATAGAGATTAGTAATGTCCATAAATGAAAATACAACTGCTATTTTTATAACTAAAGAAAAACAAGACTTTTAATTTATTGAATCCTAAAAATTATCCACATAAATTTTGCAAAACTCTTTGGATTGATATGGAAAAAAAATCAATAAAATTAACCCTGCTAAATAAATATCTTAATAAATTATTTTGTGACTCAGCCAATAATAGAGATATTGTATATATAAAACTTTCAGATAAATTCACATAATAAAGGGAATATATTTTCATATTTATTTATATATTAATTTATATTTACATACAGATTATTTAAAGCTTTTCACAGCATCCAGAGACCAAAACTTTGTAAAAAATTAATGGCATTTATTTCAACAAGAGAATCCGACAGAGCAGTACCATGAAAAATGTAATAGATATTAAGAGATACTTTCTACTTATTAAATTACATTTCACCTATTGAATGTAACTTTAATAGAGAAATCAAAGAGGTTGATGGCACTCCAAGATTATAGCTTAGATGCTAAGCTTAAATACTTAGCTTTTTACAACTCTGTTAAACAAAAGATTACATCAACAATTTATAAAAAACAAACTATAATTTGGAAATTATTAGAATTAGTTGATTAATGATTTGCATTACAGGTTATCATTATTTAGCATTTTACAACATATTGTTTATTTAGAAAATATAAGAAGTGCTATTTTAAACATTGACTTATAAATTAATTTGTATCATGATAGAGATTATTAAATATTTTGAATCTCACTTCTGAATAAAGGAGACATCTATTTTCTTTATCTGCCAATTGTTTATTTTATTTTTTATTTTTATGTCTTTTGAGTCAGAGTTTCGCTCTCATTGCCCAGGCTGGAGTGCAATGTCGCAATCTTGGTTCACCGCAACCTCCGCCTCTTGGGTTCAAGCAATTCTCCTGCCTCAGCCTCCCGAGAAGCTGGGATTACAGGCATGCACCACCATGCCCAGCTAATTTTGTATTTTTAGTAGCGTCAGGGTTTCTCCATGTTGGTCAGGCTGGTCTCGAACTCCTGACCTCAGGTGATCCACCCACCTCGGCCTCCCAAAGTGCTGGGATTGCAGGTGTGAGCCACTTCACCTGTCCCCAGTTCTTTATTTCTTAAGAGGTTCAAGACTTTGGTTGAGAAAGTGAGCAGTCACATCTTTTCACTTTCCAGTCAGAGCCTCAAAATTCTGGCCAGTCCGTCTCATGACTTCGTAGCACAGAATAAACTACCTTTCCACTCATTTTTTTGTTAGGTACATGGGAAAGAGAGTCAGAGGGAGTGAAGCAAGAAATCCAGAGTGGGAACAGAGAAGGGACCTGGCTTTATTGCTGCAAGTGGAACCTCACTGCATAATCTGTCTGTAGGAAGAGACAGACTCTGGTATGGTTTGGCTGTGTCCCCATCCAAATTTCATCTTGAATTCCCATGTTGTGGGCAGAACCCAGTGAGAAGTAATTGAGTCATGGGGCCAGGTCTTTCCCAGGCTGTTCTTATGATAGTAAGTATCACAAGATCTGATGGTTTTATAAAAAGAAGTTCCCCTGCACAAGCTCTTTGCCTCCTGCCATTCATGTAAAACGTGACTTGCCCTCCTTGCCTCCCACCATACTGTGAGGCCTCCTCAACCACGTGGGACTGTAAGTCCATTAAACCTCTTTCTCTTGTAAATTGCCCAGTGTCAGGTATGTCTTTATCAGCAGCATGAAAACGGATTAATACAGACTCCAACAAAATAGGATGCTGAGAGATTCTGAGCTCAGTTCCATGATCTAATGAAATGTTCTTGAAGCTGGCTGTATACATTTTTCATTGCTGCTATAACAATAAAACAAACTTAGAGGCTATTGATATCCATTTGAGGGGCCTTCAAAAAGTTCATGGAAAATATATATCATTTTAAAAACAACTACACATGGATTTCAAAATTGTCTTATACTAAAACTTGTACAAACATGTTATAAGATGTCTGAGCAATGTCTAGTTTGAGGTACTAAGAAGGATAAAACATCAGTTTGAAAATAGCCTCTATTCTATTCTGCTAAAGTTGAAGCAAGAACAAACAACCAATTTGTGGTGAAGCTTGGGTGGAAAAATGGCGAAATCATTGATGCTTCAAAAAAAAGTTTGTGGGGACAATGCCCAATAAGGCATGGCCACCTGTGCCCAATTGTGGAATAGAGGTGGATGGGGACATGGTTTGCTCATGAGATCAGTTCCATGGCATGTTGTTGATGCTGGTTTCTGAGTCTCACTCTCCGTCTTTCTGGAGACTGTATAAACTACTCAATATCCTTTAATAATTAATTTTCTGATCAGATTATCCAGTGTTTGTGTTTCTTTCAGCTAAAATATTTACCCCAACCTAATTGATTGATCATATTTGCCACTTTCCAGCTTCCAAAGTTTTGTGTGTGTGTGTGTGTGTGTGTGTGTGTTTCTAATGTGTATGAAATCACATTAGTTAGAAACCCCTGTTTCTAACCTGAAACTGGAACAAGAATTTCCAGTGGGAAATACTTATAAATATATATGTGTACACACACACACACACACACACATATACACACACATACACACATATTTTAAAAAATCCTTTAAAAAATGTTATTTAGTACTTATTACAATTTACCTTGATTTCATATTTAACATGTTATGTATTATATCACCCTTGAAATCTATTATATAAATTTAAAAGTCTTTAAGGACATGATAATGGGTTGAATGTTGGACTCAGAAAGATAAATCCTTGTCCTAATCTCTGGAAACTGTGAATGTGGCCTTAGTTTGAAAAAATAACCTTTCTGATATAATTAAGGATCTCAAGATGAGATCACCCTGGATTTAGGGTTCACCCTCAGTCCAATGACAAGTGCTCTTATAAGAGAAAAGCAGAGGGGGATTTGAGATAGAGACACAGGGAAGCAGGGGAGAAGGTCATGCGTGATGGAGCCAGAGAGTGGAGTTATGCAGTCCTACATGAAAGAAGGCCTCTAGCCCCTAGGAGCTGGAAGAGGTAAGGAGGGATTCTTCCCTAGAGGCTTTGGAGGAAGCACAGCCCTGCCTATATCTTGATTTCAGACTCCTGGCTTCCAGAACCATGAGAGAGTAATTCCTGTTGTTCTAAGCATCTACTTTGCAGTCACTTGTTATGGCAGCCCTCAGAAGCCAGTACAGACATCGTCGTTAAATCTCTCATGGCAATTTCTGATCATGTTATTATCATTACCGCATCTGAGTTACCCAGATACTGTGATGAACAACTGTGGTTTTTCTTCCCTATCATCAAATCTTCATTTATCTGGTAATAGCTCTTACTTTTAGTTTGGGGAGCTACCTTTCCCCTTTTATGGGGCTGCCAGTCAAGTCTGTTGTCTTGGCTTCTTCCGGCATATGACCCAAATTTGGCCTATCAGATGCTATCTTCCTGGAGCATGAATCTTCAGAAACTGAGACAAGACTGAATAAAAGTGTAATTTAATTTTTTAAACTAATTCCTGATACGTAGATCACCTGAATTTATTAGTGTTTGTCCTTTATACAATCTACTCCTTCAGTTTATTTAAAAATTCTATGAACTATTTCCAATCTGTCTAAAACTCTTTTTGTGCTTGGATTGGTAGAGTTGGTTCCTTTCTCTGTAAAACTACTACCTGAGACAGCTACTTTTTAATATAAACATTCCCGAGGTCATCCTAGACTCACTGATTCTGAATCTTTGAGGATGAAGTCCAGAAACCTTCATTTTCATAAGCTCCATGGGTGATTCTTTTCTCCTTTATTTATTTCCTTTAAAAATGTTAACAATTGCTGCATTTTTTATTAAACGACACCTGTTGATTCAGATTACGATGTTTAGAATGTACAAAATCTAAAATTCACTTTAAACTTAATCTTCAAGTGCTGCTGAATATATCAGAATTGGAAATAAAAAACTGTTGTCATGACAACTATTTATGGGTCTTATATATTTATATGAAAAGAATATTGCCCCACAGGAACTGGTAAATCCCATGGACAAACTAATCAATGTACTTTGGTCATGTTCTGACTTTACTTTTTATCTTAGACTTCAGGCTAGAAAATGGGGCAAGGAATAGTTAGGCTACAAATCTCAAACTATTATACTCCTGTTTCTAACCTGAAACTAGAACAAGAATTCCCAGTGGGAAGTACTTAAATTATTTTGGAAAAAATTCAGGTGTGAGAAGGAAATCTTTTAAAGTTTCTCTATACACAATACAATGCAACTTTGTTAATAAGACCTGTGTCTGCTAAAGGTAGATAATAAAATCTTGCCAATTCAGGAGAACTCAATCACTGTGAAATGTTACCTTGAGGTTACACAGTCAATTCAGACTTTGTTTCTCACCTCTATTCTCTTCTCCTGGTCTCTGTAGAGGTACTTAATTTCCTGACAGCTTATTTACAGTAGCAATGACAGTACTAGCAAGTTAGCATCCCTGATCCACGTCTCATCTTCTTCTTTTTTTTTTTTTTGAGACAGGATCTCACTCTATTGACCAGTCTGGAGTGCAGTGTCACAATCATGGCTCACTGTAGCCTCAACTTCCCAGATCCAAGTGATCCTCCCACCTAAGCCTCCCAAGTAGCTGGAACCAAAGGCACATGCCTTCATGTCTGGATAATTTTTTTTTTTTTTTTTTTTTTTTGGTATAGACAGGGTCTCCCTTTGTTGCCCAGGCTGGTCTCAAACTCCTGACCTCAGATGATCCTCCCACCTCAGCCTCCCAGAGTGTTGGGATTACAGGCGTGAGCCACTGTACCCTGCCCCCAAGTCTCACCTTCTGTTCTTCCTGTGCTCCTCTGGGTGTACGTCAATGTATCTAACAGATTTTCAGCACTGCAGTAGCCTCTGTTTGATAAGAATATAAATCTTGAATTTTTTTTCCCTACTACTAGGCTTCTTCTGGTCTGCAGTCTTTGACATTTCCTGTCTTCTTGAGGCTCAACAATCTATGAGGATGTTCTTAGATCCAGCCACTGGTACGGTTTCCTCAATCATTCCGCCTTACTGCTCAGGGATTATGTTCAAAGCTTCCAGTAGTACCTTGAAGAAGCTTGTGGTCTTTCCTATTCTAAGAGACTCCCAAATATTTGTTGGGTTTCTATTACAGGTTTTTGTTTTGTTTTGTTTGAGACAGAGTCTCTCTGTGGCCCGGGCTGGAGTGTGGAGTGCAGTGGCGGGATCTCCACTCACTACAACCTCGCCTGCTGGGTTCAAGCAATTCTCCCACCTTAGCCTCCCAAGTAGCTGGGATTACAGGCACGTGCCACCACGGCTGGCTAATTTTTGTATTTTTAGTAGAGATGGGGTTTCACCATGTTGGCCAGGCTGGTCTCAAACTCCTGACCTCAGGTGACCCACCCATCTCGGCCTCCCAAAGTGCTGGGACTACAGGCATGAGCCATTGCACCCGGCCCCAATTATGACAGCTTACATCGTGCTGCTTCTCACTCCACCATCCCATTCCTGAAATGTGGGACCCTTCAGCCTTCGTCAAGCCTCTAGCCATGTCTTTAAAGTGATTCTCCCTTACTAATAATTGTCAAACTTTCCTATCTTTTTGAGATGGGAAATTGCTCTTACATCATTATATATTTTCTTCATTTTCTGATTAATGAATAAATACTGTGCTCTGATAACTTTAAGAATCGCAGACTTTGAAGATCATTAAAACCTTTTATCATTCAAAAAAGCCTGGCTTCTATTAATATACTGGGGAAGCCTTGCTTTCAAGACTATTGCTTATGTCATGGACTTGGTCAAAGTCTAATTTGAACCTCAAAGATAAGCAATGACTTCTTCTCTGTTGTATTCTCTCTGGCCCTGAGGGCATTTATAAGCAGAACTGTTGTGGTTGCCTGGATGGTGTGAGATGAATAATCCATATAAGCAAAAATGAAGAAACTGAAGTTGGTTTATATCAAAATATTAACCACAATACTCTACTAAGAATTGGTTAAAGGAAGGTTCTATTAATGATTTCTTCTGTATATTTTTCTTCTCCTGCTATGTCTAAAATTGTAATGAGAATTAACTCCTACTAGAATAACCAAAATCTAACAAAAACTACATACTTAATGAGAAAGAGAGAGTGGGAGAAGAATATATAGAAAGAGATAGAGAGGAAAAAAGGGGTTTATTATAAAGACACTCAGCTATTCAAATATTCCAAGGACAAAAATAGGGTTGCTGAGCTTCAGAGGCAACTAAAACCAAGCATGGATATTCCATCAGGACTATTGTTATGCAAGAACCAGCCTTACCAGCTCAACAGAGTCACTTGTTAAATTAATAAATTTTGTGAGCTTGTTGTAAGACACAGCCATTATTAAAAATTAAATCATACAAACTTACAGTTAAGTAAATAATATTATTTAGGTACTAAATTTAGGTACTAAATAATCAAGGCTCACTGTTTCCTAATTATTTTCCTATTACTAATGTTAATATTATCTATTTTATATTTACTATTATCTGTGTTCTGTGCTCTTCATATTTATTTACATTTATTGCATTTGTGTGTTGGCAATGCCATATAATGATGTGCTAATAGGAATCTCTTCCCAAATTATGTTCAGTGACATCACGATAGTAGTTTCAAATTAGCCATGGTAGTAAGACTTCCACCAAAGAAATTGGCAAATGCAACAATCAGATCTTTTTTTTTTTTTTAACTGGAGAACTGCTTGTTAAATATTTTCCAGAATACCGTTGCTCAGGACTCTCTCTATTTTCTATGTCTTTTCTTTCACATTTTTATGCCTTTGCCTTTCTCTCTCAATCAGTTGGCTATGTCTGTGTTTTTACACATGTAGCTAGAAACATGAGCACTGAGAAGTTTTAAGATTCACAATTTAAAGTTAAGGCACTCAAAGACAATACAATCATAATAGCTCCTGTGCTAACCAAAATGGACTGAGATGAGAAGAAATTCCCAGAACAGGGATGCTGTGCAGACAGTCTCAAAATTATCCACTATATTATCACCCTCACATTCTGTTTTTAGAGTTTTCTCGTGAAAGATCTTCCATGAAAATGCCCAGAGTACCTTGTCAGTTCCTCTCTTGGTGTCCTAATTGTCCTCTCTGTTTCTAGTTTCTTACCACTGTCCTCAAAGCAATTCAAAGTCTTTTTATGCCAAACACAAATGGCCAGCTTGGTCTCTCCCTCTGAAAGCAGGACTTTGGTACAAATTTAAGGGCATAAGTAGTCTTTCAGGCTGCTCATAGAAAGCCAGTAAAACAGAAATATTCCTTTTAAAGCAAATTAAACTCTCACTAACCCCAGGAAGTTCGAAGGAATTATTTTCCCAAACTCTCACGACTCCCGTTTATTGGTTGTAAAATGTATTCTTTAAAATATGAAGAGTTCTTTTTCAGGTTATTTCAAAGGCTAGCAACTCTCCTGAGCTTTTTTTCTCAGCTAAGATGACAGAAAAATGCTTACCGTCCAGAAGGATGCAACTAAAATTTCTCCACAAAAGTGATGCATTATTCTAATTACATTACAAACCTGGATATATTCTCTGTGCTTGATATGGAAAAGGTAACCACTGCAGGGATTCCCGGTTAGATTTTGTCACATGAGAATAACATTGCAGAGCTTTCATTCTTCTTCTTTTTAAAATTTTAAGAATCAATGGACTCACCTAAAAACTCATTGGTGACTGATTACACAAAATACTCATTGCTCTTCTGGCTGACTTTCATCCTAAAGTTAATTTTCTGCAACAGTGTTTTTTTTTTTAAGAAAACAGATCTGTAACATAAAATATCTGCTAACCAAATCATAAAAAAGCAAAAAGTGAAGGTTTTTCTGATTTCAACAATTTTATATATATAAATATATAATAAGTATATATATAAAAATATATATATACACACACACACAATAAGTATATACTTGCTTTTCACATTGAAGAAACCATGAGTAAATTGAGAATAAACCATATCAGGCAATCAAAAACTTACAGTTTAATATGGCACAGGATCATATCTAATATCTACTTTATCAGCTATTAGATGTTCAGCTAACTAGGCCAGAGCTCTTTCTCCCTATTCCATTCCAAATATTTCTGCATAGTTACTTCATCTAAAAGAATGAAGCCCCAGTTTTTGAGCGAACTATGATAAAATCCAGAACAGAGACTCTAATGTGCATTTCTGAATCTATAGCACTACATGCAGTGCTGGACTTACAGTATATGGCCAGTAAATCTTTGTGGAATAAGTGAATGAATGAACATCAGATACCCTTCCTGAGATCATTTTGAACTTTAGTGACACTGTGTTTGTCATCTTTGAGAATAACTGTTCACATGGTAGTTCAAACTCAATTTTTTTTACATGAAGTAAGAGAAAACAAATTTGGAATAGTTCAATGTGGTGTTTCATTTTGTATTGTTGTTTAATGTGTGGTTCTCTAAATATTTGCTATAAAACTGGTAGTTAGATCAATACATTTAATTAAATTCACATTTTAAAAACTTTTTTTTGCAATGATATTTCGTGTAGGTACTATGTAATTCCTATTGCATCACATCAGAAGAGGCATCAGGTCCAGTTGTTCCACTTTTACTCAGGAGAAGCTTAAGTAGTAGGTTCAAGGAATGTCAGCCCAATCTATCTATTATAAAGTTCCCCATCAACATTTTACCCAGTGGTTTTAGAAGCCACTGATGATCTTTGATCAGATCACTAAGGATTGCAAAATAATGACTTTCCTAATTTTACTATGTCTTTTAAATTATCTGTTCTACTACAAAGATTTTTTTCACAGTAACTATTTGTTATCTTGACATACAGTTTGCATAAAAAAGAAAAAATTAAAAGCTTATTTCCTTTACCAGTTTTCAGGATCCTTTACCAATTTTCAGGATAAAATTGATATCACACTTTTAGAAGACATGAGTATATCACACTGGGCAAGAATGAAAACAAGTATGTGCATTTGGGTCAAGGCAAGAATAATTTTCATTAATTCGTTTATTCAAGAAATATTTGTGATACACCTATGCTAGATGTATGTGATTCACAAGAAAGAGATATATTCTGATTTCCAAATAGATTATTTCTACTGGCAAAACACAATTATGAATATGGGGATAACTTCTCATTCATGATGTACCTTTCTTTCACTTTAATTTTTGTAAAACTCTTCCCAGAAACTCTGTTCTGCCCTTATTTCCAGGAGATACAAAACCTGAAGGCTGGCCTTCAAAGCTGGCAGCAGAGTTACAATCTCCTTTTCTTTAGCTAAGTGGTTTTTAAAAACTTCTTTCTCTGCCATGATTGAGAAATGGCTGTTCATAACGAAGGCTGGAAACAATGCCAAAGGGAAAGTAATATTTTTCTTTTGATCTTTTTTCTCAATTTACTAAGCCATTGCAATCATTTTCTCATTTGTTTCTTGCGACTCAGGAGGTAAACAGAGCACGTGTTGTTTCTTCGTTGTACATAAGAGGAAATTGAAACCCAAAGAGATTAACTTTCAGGCTCAGGGTTACTAAATACAAAATCAGGGTAGGAATCTTAGTCACATTTCCTGGCCATTTTTTTTCCAGTGACATTTTAATAGAGCTACAAAACCTAGGTAAGAGATAGAAAAATAGTAGTGTATAGTGATCTCACTGTGCCTTCTGTTCTTAGATCTCCTTATGGATTCAGCTTGATCTCTATTAAGAGATCAATTTCAGAATTTCTGGAATCTAAGAGTGAAAGAACCAGGCTCAGGAGCAGGAGTGAGGTGGTTCCAGGGGTCCAAGTAGCTCAGTCCTCTTGCAGATACTGTTCTGATAGCTTTCTACCCCAATCTACTAGTCCTCAGTCTTGGGTTCTACTTTCTCTGCTGCTAACTGGTTAGACTCACCTATTGGGTCTCTGACATATATTGTGAGATCTCTTTATTCCCTTTCATTTGTATGCTCAACAATTGCTATCTCGCCTCTGCCAAACAGAGTAGCTACTTTGTGAAAATGTATTAAATCAGACCATGAATGCATAGATATGTGTCTCTAATCTGGAATTCTGCTTTAGTCTAAAAGGTCAGTTCTGTCATTTCCTTTTCTCTTTAACTGTTTTTTTAATTTTTTATCTCATGCCCTGATGTATTTGTATTCTTAAGAGCATAATGGCAATTAGGGATTTTTTGGTCGTAAGCAAAAGAAATGATCGTTGCTAAGCAAAAAAATATTTAACAAAATAAGTAAATGTGAATGATGTGAGGGTAATTTCAGAATGAAAGGAGGAATGAAAGAACCAGGCTTACCAGGAGCAAGCATGAGACGGCTCCAGGGATCCAAGAATTTGAATTTAACTGGTAGGCTTGTCAGCATGTTGCTGCTGCAATGATTCAGCTTCCTCAGTTTTCCTGTGCTAGAGTCAATGTGTTCAGGATCCAAAGTCTCAGAGAGTGAGTCTCATTTTTCTAGCATTAGGTCACATGAAACTCTAGTGAAGCCCTAGCTGGGGAAGACCTTGACCAACAGTCTCACGAGACTGTGAGCAGCTGGCAAGAATAAATTTCCCCAAAAGTGTTTAGAGTGCTATGTCAAAAATAAAAAGAAATGAGTTATAATTATCCAATTTGAAGAGTATATTGGCAAGAGCAATGAATGGAAATTAGGAACCCTGGATTCAAATTTCAGTGCTTCTGTTATTTAGCTGTGTGATCTCAGCATGCTATTTCATATTTCTATAGTTCAACTTCCTCATGTACAGAATAAAAAGCGTGGAGTAGAAGACAGCTAATGCTTGTCTTGTTTTTGTTTGCTCTGAAATGGTATTTTTCTAACTTCACGAGGTTCTCCCCAGGTAAGTAAGTCCATGCCAGTAAGTGAATACCTTCATTGTTTATAGAACTTAATCATTTATCCTGCTTCTATTTGGAAGTCTCTTTCATGGATTAACAGGTCTTGTATCATACACACTTACAATGTTCTTCATTCTCATTCCTGCCCACCATTCTGTGCTGACCCCAGTACATCTCCTTAGTCCTGGCTTTCCTTTGCTCAGTTCATTTCCTCCGGAAATATGATATTTGGTCTCTTTAATACTGTTCAGGAGGTGTGTTCTTAATTTCTTTTTCACAACAAACAATACAGAAGCTATTTATTGCTTTCACTTTTTCCCTCTAAGGAACTTAGTCAAATTGACAGCAGCGTTTCAACCCTATTTTTCCCACCTACATTAATTAAATCCTTAAAATTTTAAAAAGTTTTATTTTCTTAATTCCATGCAAAACAAGAATTAAACTGGTCCTAAATAAAATGTCTAGATACCCTCTTTTCCATTTTCTTCACATTTCATTCATATTGATACCAACAGTCATTTATCCTTTAATTCATGTGACACATGGGATGATTCTATGTATTGTCGCTGAGAAAAATAAATTCTTATTCCTTCATCCCCGTATAATATTCATTTTGTATTAGCCACTGATACGGTTTGGCTCTGTGTCCCCACCCAAATCTCATGTCAAATTGTAATCCCCATGTGTCAGGGGAGGGGCCTGGTGGGAGGTGATCGAATTGTGGGGGCTGATTTCCCCCTTGCTGTTCTTATGATAGTGAGTGAGTTCTCATGTGATCTGAGGGTTTAAAAGTGTGTCGCTTTCTTCACTCTCTCTCTCTTGCTCCACGATGTAAGACATTGCCTACTTCCCGGTAGCCTTCCACCATGATTGTAAGTTTCCTGAGGCCTCCCCAGCTATGCAGAATTGTGAGTCAATTGAACCTCTTTTCTTCATAAATTACCCAGTCTCAGGTAGCCCTTTATAGCAGTGTGAGAATGAAGTAATACAGTCACAGAGTTAGGCTCTGTTACAAATGTACAGATATATAAAGTCTACTCCCTACCCTGTAGGGTCTTACACAAGATTTTTGAAGGGAGAGAAAACATATCAGCTTCCCCAAATACAGACAGAATATAATGAATATCACAAAAGAGTAGCAACTCATTGTTATCAAGTATAAAAAAAGAGACATTTATCTCCATTCATGTAAACAGAGAAGGTTTCATGGGACAAAGCAATATTTGAACTAGGTTGGAAGTGGGTAAAGAGAACTGGTCTACCATCACCTACTTTTGCTCCCCAACAATCTATTTACCAAATAGAAACAGTGACTAACAAATATTTGGTTCCTGACTTATTTGTGTCCAATCCTCCAATAACATCCCACTGAATGTGGACTAAAATATCTACCCTTTACTGTGGCTTACAAGGCCCTGCATGACCTGGTCTTTCCTCCCACCATTTTCACATTCAATTATTATTTTCCAGCCACGATGGCCTTTTTGCTATGTCTCAAATACAGCAAAGGACATTTGCTGTTGGACGCTTGTCTTTGCTGGCTTTTTGTTATTGTTGTTCCAGAATCCTCTTTCCCAAATCTTTACATAACTAGTGCTTTCTTGTCATGTAAGTCTCACTCTAAATATTATAGCTTCAGTGAAGACTTCCACGAACCTAATCTAAATTAATGTATCTCCAAGGCTCTGTTGCACTCCTCTACTTTGCTTCTCTCAAACTACCTGAAATTTTCCTTGCTTATTTACTTGTTTTCTTTATAAATTCCTGCCTTCCCATGACTAGAATTTTATTAATAGTTTTTAATGAATGATGAGCTTTTGTGTGATGAGTAATACTAATATTTGACTTATTATTGTCCAGTTTATTAATGTTATAATTTTATTAAACAATAAGCTTTAAAGATTCCTTTAAATAATCAGTTGCACAAATTAACAAGAGAAATTTTATGACCCTAGCAAAGTAAATTCCCCCAAATATTTAAGTATTATTACTTAATAAAAACTTTTTTTTTTTTTGAGATGGAGTTTCACTCTTGTTGCCCAGGCTAGAGTGCAATAGTACGATCTTGGCTCACTGCAACCTCCGCCTCTTGGGTTCAAACAATTCTCCTGCCTCAGCCTCCCAAGTAGCTGGGATTACAGGCACCTGCCACCACTCCCAGCTAATTTTTATGTTTTTAGTAGAGATAGGGTTTCACCGTGTTGCCCAGGCTAGTCTTGAACTTCTGACCTCATGATCCACCTGCCTCAGCCTCCCAAAGTGGCACGGGTGAGCCACCATGCCCAGCCTGTCAAAAACTTTTCTAAAACACTTTACATTTTAGGTTATTTTCAGTGTTTTAAGCACCTTTTAGAAAGACAAGACAGTGTTAAAAAATTACAAAATTAATGAATATATATACTCTAAAGTCAAGAATGAAAGTGTTTTAAGTTATTCTTATCCATGTTTTTCATTATTTCTCAGTTTGTCTTCCTAAATTTTTATTAAAACTCAGCCTGGGGTTTTAATAATCTTTCATCTTAAAGAAAAGGTATCAGTTCAGACTAACCAGATTTGGGGTATGATTTATTTAGAGTTCAAGTCTTTGTTGGGTCATAGCCCTAGCTGAGTCATCCAAGGTGTTTTCTAGGCTACTAATGGTTAATAAATGCCTTTTAATAGTAAAATTGTAATCATTACATCATGGGACTTTTATTTTTTTTTCTTTAAAAAGGTTTTGATTTTTTGAGATTCAATAGCTTTCCAAGAAATGAAGGATTCTCTTAATTTTTACCTATCCATTGCCCTGTCGATTTGATGTACTAGTTGGTTTGTTAGTGCCATTAAAATCTTATATAGTATCTTATTAGTATTTTATTATAATTAGTTGGACCATCAACAATTGTCAACTCCTAGGATATGAGAGATTGTGTTGTAGTCAGCTCTACTCTTTTGTACATTTGGTTAATTTTTCATTTTAAGACATGCGGTTGAACCATTTTTTAAAACTTGGTTATTGTGTGTGACCACTGAAGCTAATTACCTGTAGACACCCTTTGAATCTGATTCACTATATATGCTAATCAAACCTTCCTTTTCTTGCTAGTGAATCCACTTTTGCTGGGATAACTTGGCTTCCTTATGTACTCTGTGTTCGTCAAAGAAAGTAAATACCTAAACTTTACAGGCAAATATTTAATGAATACTTTTATGTATTAACAATCTCTTATATATTCAAATCAATAAATATTAAAGATATTCTATTATAATCACAATTTTTGTGTATTATAATACCTATTGGTAATTTATATAAACTTTTCCTGTTTGAGTATTATTAGAAACATATAGACTTTCTTAGATTTAGTCCGTTTAAGTAACTACTATAATGGTCATAATAATTACCATGAATCTTAGTTTAATGCCCAAACTATATAAATTTGGCCAGTGAGGGCCCTGAAATTTGTCTCTCTTTATTTCAGCATTTTTTTTCTGACTATTAAAGAAACATTCTTGCATTTAGTAACAACTGCTTTTAGAGTTCAATGTTCTCATCTATAAAATAAGAAGCAACAATAGATGTTTCATATCCGTAGTGATTTTTTTCTACCCTAAAGTTTGGACTCATTTACCATTCAAGGAGTCCTTAGTGTGTGTGTGTGTGTGTGTGTGTGTGTGTAGATTAGAGACCAAAATATGCATACAAGAGGATTATAATGAGATTTGGCTTACATATAATAGTTATAAAGTTGGAATCCATGTTGTAAAGTTGGAATGCATGTTGTTTTTTCCACTCAACATGTCATATGGCTGCACCAACACACACACACACAACTATATATGATAAAGCATATACATAAGAAAGAACAAAATATATAAAGGTATAAACCTGGAAAACTTGATTTTTAAACATTCAAATATGGGGGACTCTGGGAAGATGGCATCAGAGTTTTTAAATTTCTCCAAATTCCATATAAACAGGGAAAGGAACTAGGATAGCCAAACCTAAAATACATAGACAACATCTACCATTAAGCTAACACTAGGTTAACTTTAAACCTCAAAATATGAACAGGTAGGGACCAACCAGTACCACCAAGAAGCACCATGTGGTATCAGCAATAACGTGAGAGAAAGCAGAGGAAAGACAAAAGGATTCTAATGTCAATGAGAGCTGAAAAATACCTAAATCACTAGCAGTGAGTCACTGGTAAACTCATCAGGGCATTTTGAACTTAGCAGGTGGACCTGGGAGTAACTGAGTTAGTCACTTTGTCGATTATTCGCAGGTAAGAGCTAATGGATGATGGAAGCACAATGATGCTGGAAAAATCTGGGCTTTATAATCTCTGACTAGTAACCAGTGAAAATTTTCTTCCAATATCAAATCATGTACTGCATAGAAAATACTGAGTAGAATCTCAGTATGAACAAAGAAAAGAAATGGTTTATAACACTAGGGAGAAGGAACCAAAATTAACAAACCTCAGGAAAATGCCAGCTTTTGTTTTTGAACACATTTTGATCATGGCTCACTACAGCTTTGAACTCCTAGGCTCAAGGGATCCTCCTGCCTGTTTCTTGAATAGCTGGGACTACAGGTACAAACCACTGTGTCTGGCTTGAACACATTTTTAAAATAACAGAAGGGGGAAATCTAGAACCAATCAGCTAGGAAAGATATCTTGATTTACCTTTTTCTAATACAGAAAAATAAATACCATGAAAATCACAACAGAAAAGAATTTTTATCAAATCCCATCAATGTCTTTATAATGATTAAAAAAACTAGGAGCAAAATATTATCCTTTCAGACAATGAAGGCATGCCAGGACAATCTCCATAGGAAGATACATCGTAACTGTAACCAAATTTCTCAAACTGAGACAAAAGGATTTAAGAAAATGTTAATAGCTATGAAACAACATAAATCATAATTTTTAAAATTCAGAAATAAGGTAATTGGAGAAGAGAGAAAAAGGGTATAGGAAGATTTGAAATTTGAGCTCATAGAATGTAGAAAATCATTACTAAAACAAAATGTTACTTCAGAGTTTAAAAATAAACCAGGAAGAACAAAACAGGGAATCAACAAATAGATAATGAATGCCTTTAGAGAAATAGAACATAAAAAGTAAAAAAAAATTTAAAAAGAAATAAAGTGTTAAAAGTATTTGAGAGACAGTGACAATTATAGATGACAGGAAAAGAAGACTCAGCATACATATAAAGGGACATCCTGAGGACAAAAACTAAAGCAACGAATGACAACAAATACTAGAAAGTATAAATCAAGAGAACTTCTCTGAAAAAAAATGGCTTAAAACCATGTGTTGAAAGGGCATACTGTATTCCTGCTGATGAGACAGCTAATTATCTTCTGAATTTATTTCTTGTAATACAGGTGCTCCTTGACTTACAATGGGGTTATGTCCCAATAAACCCGACATAAATGGAAAATGTCATAAGTCAAAAATGCATTTAATACACCCAACCTACCAAACATCATAACAGCTTAGCTTACCTTAAATGTGCTAGGAACACTTACATTAACGTACGGTTGAGCAAAATCATCTAACACAAAGCTTATTTTTATTATGAATTATTGAATAGTTCATTTTATTTATTGATTGAATACTATACTGAAAGTGAAAAGCAGAATAGGTTCTCAAAGCACAGTTTCTACTGAATGTGATTTGCTGTGGCATCACTGTAAAGCCAGTGTGTACCTTCCCAAATGCAGTCAATAGAAACTAACACTTGCTATTAACATTTTGTCTTTTAATATCTTCCCCTAAAGGCTTCGGTTCTAACAGATACATAAACTGACTTCTGATTTTTTTTTTTCTGGTGATAATTTTGCTATGTTGTTCTACTGAATGAAATGTGCCCCCATCTTTACAGCCTCAGGTGAAAGTTTTCTCGCTGACCAAACCCAACCCCTAACCCCATGGCACATATTCCTTGTTATTATAGCACACAGTTCTGGTACTAATACTTTATTAGTCAGGTTAGAGTAAGTTACACCCTGGTTGCTAACAATCTCATAATCGCAATAAACAATAAGATAGTTTTCTCGCTATGTCTCTATTGCAGGTCGGCTGGAGTCTAACAATGTCTGCATCTATTGATTTACATTTCTTTAATTACTACTAAAATTAAACATATTTTTCATATTTTAAAGCCATTTTTGGCTTAAATTGAGATTATCTTTCCTTTTGATGTGTAAGAGCTCTTTAAACATTAAGATATGTCTTTGCGCATCATAAGTGTTACCAATATATTGCCCTTTGTTACTTTATTTTTAAAAAAATTATGTTTCACATTAAAAAACTAGAAAGATCTCAAGTCAACAACCTAACAGGCCGGGTGTGGTGGCTCACGCCTGTAATCCCAGCACTTTGTGAGGCTGAGGCAGGTGGATCACTTGAGGTCAGGAGTTCGAGACCAACCCGGCCAACATGGTGAAACCTCGTCTCTACTAAAAATACAAAAACTTAGCCAAGCATGGTGGTGCACACCTGTAATCCCAGCTACTTGAGAGGCTGAGGCAGGAGAATTGCTGAACCCGGGAGGTGGAGGTTGCAGTGAGCAGAGATCACGAGATCATACAACTACACCACTACACTCCAGCCTGGGTGACAGGGCGAGATTGTCTCCAAAAAAAAAGAAAAAAAAAAAAAAAACCTAACAGCACAACTAAAAGAACTAGAGAACCAAGAGCAAACAAACTCTGATGCTAACAAAAGACAAGATGGATTAAAGACTTAAATGTAAAACCCAAAACTATAAAAACCCCGGAAGAAAACCTAGGTAATCCCATTCAGGACATAGGCACAGATAAAGATTTCATGACAAAAATGGCAAAAGCAATTGCAACAAAATAAAACAATTGACAAGTAGGATCTAATTAAACTAAAGAGCTTCTGCACAGCAAAAGAAACTATCAACAGAGGAAACAGACAACCTACAGAATGCAGGAAAAGTTTTGCAATCTATCCATCTGACAAAGTCTTATATCCGGCATCTGTAAGGAACTTAAACTAATTTAAAAAACAAAACAAAACAAAATAAAACAAAAAAACAAAAAAACCCCAAAACAAATAACCTCATTAAAAAGGGGGAAAAGGACACTTCTCAAAAGAAGACATACACATGGCCAACAAACATGAAAAAAAGCTCAACATCACTGATCATTAGAGAAATGCAAATCAAAACCACAATTAGATACTATCTCATACCAGTCAGAATAGCTATTATTAAAAAAAAAAAAAAAAAGTCACAAAAACAACAGATGCTGGTGAGATTGTGGAGAAAAAGGAAAGCTTTTACACTGCTAATGGGAATGTAAATTTGTTCAGCCCCATTGTGGAAGACAGTGTGGCGATCCCTCAAAGACTCAGAGGCAGAAATATTTGATCAACAATCCTGTTACTGGGTATATACCCAAAGGAATATAAATCATTCTATTATAAAGATACACGCATGCCTATGTCCATTGCAGCATTATTCACAATAGCAAAGAAATGAAATCTACCTAAATGTCCATCAACGATAGACTGGGTAAAGAAAATGTGGTACATATACAACAATGGAATACTATGCAGCCATAAAAGAACGAGATCATGTCCTTCAGAGAGACACAGATGGAGCTAGAGACCGTTAGCCAACTAATGCAGGAAAAGAAAAACAAATATTGCGTGTTCTCACTTATAAGTGGGAGCTGAATGATGAGAACGCATGGACACATTGCGGGGAACAACACACACTAGGGCTTCTTGAAAGGTGAGGGGTGGGAGGAGAGAAGGCATCAGGAAGAATAGCTAATGGGTGCTGGGCTTAATACCCAGGTGATGGGATGATCTGTGCAGCAAACCACCATGGCACACATTTACCTGTGTAACAAACTTGCACATCCTGCACATGTACTCCTGAACTTAAAATAAAAGTTGGAAAATTAAAAAAAAAATTGTGTTATGGAAAACATGTAAAAATTTTAAGTTTTATGTCATCAAATTTATCTAGCTTATCCTTTATGGCTTCTGAGTTTTATATTTTAACTAAAAAGTTTTACTCCCTTTAAAATAATAAGAATAAAAATTCTCCCATGTTTTCTTCTAGTATTTTTTCATATTGTTTAATATGTTTTTAATATATAATAATATTATGTTTAATATCGTGTTAAAATAGTTTCTAATGGCCACACAGAATTTTACAATTAGGATAAACTATAATTTATGTAGGTACTATATATTTTTTTCTTTTTTTTATTTTATTATTATACTTTAGGTTTTAGGGTACATGTGCACAATGTGCAGGTTTGTTACATATGTATCCATGTGCCATGTTGATTTCCTGCACCCATTAACTCGTCATTTAGCATTAGGTATATCTCCTAATGCTGTCCCTCCCCCCTCCCCCAACCCCACAACAGTCCCCGGAGTGTGATGTTCCCCTTCCTGTGTCCATGAGTTCTCATTGTTCAATTCCCATCTATGAGTGAGAACATGCGGTGTTTGGTTTTTTGTCCTTGCGATAGTTTACTGAGAATGATGGTTTCCAGTTTCATCCATGTCCCTACAAAGGACATGAACTCATCATTTTTTATGGCTGCATAGTATTCCATGGTGTATATGTGCCACATTTTCTTAATCCAGTCTATCGTTGTTGGACATTTGGGTTGGTTCCAACTCTTTGCTATTGTGAATAGTGCCCCAATAAACATATATGTGCATGTGTCTTTATAGCAGCATGATTTATAGTCCTTTGGGTATATACCCAGTAATGGGATGGCTGGGTCAAATGCTATTTCTAGTTCTGGATCCCTGAGGAATCGCCACACTGACTTCCACAATGGTTGAACTAGTTTACAGTCCCACCAACACTGTAAAAGTGTTCCTATTTCTCCACATCCTCTCCAGCACCTGTTGTTTCCTGATTTTTTAATGATGGCCATTCTAACTGGTGTGAGATGGTATCTCACTGTGGTTTTGATTTGCATTTCTCTGATGGCCAGTGATGATGAGCATTTCTTCATGTGTTTTTTGGCTGCATAAATGTCTTCTTTTGAGAAGTGTCTGTTCATGTCCTGTTCCCACTTTTTGATGGGGTTGTTTGTTTTTTTCTTGTAAATGTGTTTGAGTTCTTTGTAGATTCTGGATATTAGCCCTTTGTCAGATGAGCAGGTTGCAAAAATTTTCTCCCATTCTGTAGGTTGCCTGTTCACTCTGATGGTAGTTTCTTTTACTTTGCAGAAGCTCTTGAGTTTAATTAGATCCCATTTGTCAATTTTGGCTTTTGTTGCCATTGCTTTTGGTGTTTTAGACATGAAGTCCTTGCCCACGCCTATGTCCTGAATGGTATTCCCTAGGTTTTCTTGTAGGATTTTAATGGTTTTAGGTCTAACATTTAAGTCTTTAATCCATCTTGAATTAATTTTTGTATAAGGTGTAAGGAAGGGATCCAATTTCAGCTCTCTACATATGGCTAGCCAGTTTTCCCAGCACCATTTATTAAATAGGGAATCTTTTCCCCATTTCTTGTTTTTGTCAGGTTTGTCAAAGATCAGATAGTTGTACATATGTGGCATCATTTCTGAGGGGTCTGTTATGTTCCATTGATCTATGTCTCTGTTGTGGTACCAGTACCATGCTGTTTTGGTTACTGTAGCCATAGTTACAGTGGATATTTTCTGCTCTTGTACTTTATAATCTGCAATAATCTCTTTGATCCCCACACCCTAATTATTGAAATTTTTATATTTATTGGTTCTTTAAAAAAAACTTTTTTTCCTAATTTTGTATTTTCAGTTTCACAATTTCCCCCAATCACAATTTCCCCCATATATATATATATATGCGCCGAGTCTATGTCCCCTTCTCTAATGCAGTAATTCCTAAAGAAAATATCATGAACCCACCTTCTCTCATTCTCAGTGGTGTATTATTGGGTGGGGTTGTTCCAAGGGAACCCCTGAAACTCTGAATGGCTTAAGTTAAATATGATACCATCTCCTGGTCCTTCCAGGGAAGGACCTAAACCTCACTGAAGGTAGTTACATACAAGGAGAACATTTTTTTGCCCTATTGAAAAGAGAAATTTACTTTCTTCCGCAGGAACTAAAACACTTCTTTCTTTTCTTAGTAGGTATAGTGTGAAGATGTGGAGTCTGCAACATGGCAGCTACTTTTCAACTGTAATGGATCAGCCGAAATCTTCTGGGTGCCACCAAAGAGAGCCTGAGGATAAGGCAGGCACGTAGACACCTTGGAAGGTCAAGGGTAGGAATAAAGATAAATGATGCTGACTGAATTGCCAGATCTAGTCCTGCCTGAACTTAGACCTACATCTGGATTTTTCACTTACATGAAACAGTAAATTTCTCCTCCTTTAAAAAGCCAATTGGAGTTGAATTTTCTGTCACTTGCAACCAAAGAATTCCTGATGCTTTTTTTTTTTCTGTTATCCTTGCTATTTCCAACAGTTCTATCTTCTAATTTCATTTTACTCTGAGTCAGATGTAACTGAGTAGGATAAGGGTTGATTCTGCCTTGTAGCTACTGTCTTTTTTCCCCACACCAGAATAGACTTACAGAATTTATATAAATTGAATTAGTTTTCAACATTTAAAAATTGAAAAGAAGTTCCAAAAATATGCAGATTTTTTTAGCAATGGGCCTAGAGTTACAACAATTAGCTAGAACTAAATAGCCATGACTATATGAAGATTAGTCATAGTGGCTCCAGTTTTCCACAGTCCCTATACCTCTGTGGCCTTATACTAGGCACATGTCCTTTGCTTTCCTGTCTGGTATTCCTGAGTTTTGAGTATGTGATCTCTGATGTCCAACCTGGTAGATAATGGGGATGGAGAAGAAGAGGGTGTCTAGGCTTGTTTCATTGAGGAATGAGAGAATGATGATTCCTAGAGGGTATCTTTATTACTTTATACTAATCTCTATTTATCTTTATCAAAGTATTTAGTGAATTTCCGTTCCAATAGGGAGTATTTAATTTAAAAATTTTTGGAAAAATAAGAATTACTTTTTCAAAAACTGAACTACAAAGGCAGTTAAAATAAGAAGGCTTAAAGTTATTTTCTTATGCTTAATTTGGTACATTATATTTGCATAAAGCCCAATCTCATAATTGAATGCTACTTGAATGAATGTGCTAATGGTGACATAAACCTTTTTAAATTAAAAAAGATCTAAAAATATCACTTAGATCAGTTCTTACCTTCAACACATTCTACTTTATATAAATCCAGCTTGACTAAGTCTAAACGACACTCAGTGACACACTTTAGTTCTTTGTAAAAGGTTGCACTAACAAGCATATGTGACTGTAAGGTGTTATCAGCTCCTCCACGTAAGAGAATGAAATCAGTCCAAGGCCAGTGACATGTCAGGAAGGATTGTTTCTCCTTTCTAAGTCAAAGAGAACATGGATATTTTCCAAAGGAGTCTGAATTTTGTCCTTGTAAGTGACCAGGCACCCTGACTTCTAGTAGAATACAACTGGTAGCTATAAGAAGTAGCATTATACAAATCAGAGTGTTCCTTTTTAAAATAAAAATCTATGAAACCCAAAAGTTTGTTGTGCTATGATATAGGCATTTGAATAGTATGTAGATCTAGTAGGTATTTTTAACATATACACCTCTAACATTAGATGTGAACATGTACATTAGTAAACATTCTACAAATATTTCATAAATGTCATTCATGTATTATTTTCTTAGAAGAAAGATATGTGTTTATTTACTTGTGTTAATATTCAAGTTAATGACCCATAAAATCTGTTTAGTGTTCAAAATCTAATCTTTTCATTGGTGACTTTGAATATGGAGCTGGTAATTATAAAGGAGGAAAAGAGATATCAACGTTTACTGAATCATGATAGGAGCTACCAATAGTGAGTACTTGCTATGTGCCAGACATGGTTTTGAAAACTCTATATACATTTCTCACATGTATATATTTTCATATATATATATATATATATATATATATACTCATGTACATATATTCATGGAGTCTTCACAACACATCTTTTTTATTCTCATTTTACTTGTCCAAGGCCTCTGGAGGGTTTGAAATGTTCTCTTGTTATAGGGGCAGGTGGTCATAGGGATCCGGGCCCAGGAAGAAATAGGGGGATATTTATGAGGAGAGTGCCAGTAGGAGATGTATTTATGTGCTAGGATATTCTGTATGATATGTTACTTTATCTAGCATTTTATTTTGATTATCCCTTTAGTTAGGTCTTACGCAAATATTTCAGGCCAGGTGAACCTCGTTGCCTTTGTGCAAATTAGAAAAAGGCTCCACTCTGTGCAGGCAGTGCTTGGCCAGGGGAGCATGAGCAGCATTTCCACCAACATGCCTTGTAACTCACTTTATCCAGATCCCTTGTTCATAACACAACCTGTAGCACCATTTCCTGAGTCTCTGACTGAGGAAAAAAATCAGTAAAAATGAGAATAATCTAACGAAGTTAAAGCAGCAGCTTTTGAGGTCATTATAGTAGCAGCAAAATGATCTCTTGTGGCATTCAAGAGGAAGCTGAGTCACAGGGTCAGCCTATGGTCCAGTAACCCCTTTTGCACATGGAAACTGTGGGAGATTTGGAAATTCTGATTTTATTTCTATTATGGAAGTCACAAAGGTAATTTTAGTTAAGGAGACTGCCTTTTAGATGATAAGGACCTCAAATAAACTTAGAGAAATAAAGAGCATTAATTTTTCAAAACAGCAAAGAACATGTGAACTAAAAACTTGAAAATCACACTGATCTATTTGGAAGGCTTCCTAGAGAAGAGCTGATGAGGGAAGTCAAAGAGGAAATCTTTTCCTTACATTTCAAGGCAGGCGTTACATTTACAAGGAGTGTAAATAGCTAAAGTGGTATGATGAGTGTTAGTGAGTTTTGAACAGATGCATTAAAGATACATGGAAGTGGTAAACTGGGTAAGGATACTGGGACAAAAAAGATATTAAGTGATATGGGAGCTCTGAATACAAAGTGCTTTAAAAAATCTTTATGCTGGAAATACAAAGGAGTGATGTCAGAAAGATGGCAGAATAGGATTTTCCAGCACTTGTTCCCTTGCAGAACCATCAATTTGAAAACTATCTACAAGTGACAATACTACATAAGACCTAAGGAACCCAGGTGAGAGATTATAGCATGTGAGTATGGCACAGAAATAAGAAAAGATAGCTTGAAGATGGTAGGAAGGACAGTGTCACATTACTTGCTTCTCCCTATCCCAAAGCCCAGGCAGCACAGGACAAAGAGAGAGACTCTGCTTGGAGTAAGCAAAGGGAAGTGAGCACCTGACTTTGCAATGGACACCAGCACTAGTGGAACCCAGCATAAGGACACTCCCTCCAGTGGAACCCAGCATGAGGTCAGCACTTATAGCTATTGGCTCCAGGTTGGCCCCACAGCTCCAGGGTTCAGGCCTGCTCTAGGGCTATGCCAGCTCCATAGCCCCAGGCTTCAGGCCTGTCCCAGCTCCCGCCCCCACAGTCCAGACTCTGGTCTGGCACCTGCAGCCGTAGGCTTCAGGGCCACCCCAACGCCAGACCAGTACCTGAAGCCCCAGGGTCCAGATCAGCCCCCAGGGACATAGTCTCCAGGCTAGAATCTGCAGAATCAGTCTCTAGGCTAGAACCTGAAGAACAATCCTCCAGGAAAGCCTCTATGACACCAGGCATCAGGTTAGCACCCATGAACTCAAACTGCAGACCAGCCTTTATGGACCCTGGCTCTAGGCATGCCTTAGTGCCAGATCCAAGCTTCAAGCCAGTCCCCATGAAACTAGGCTCCAGGATACCCAAGGTACAGATCTACTGCAGTAGAACAGATGTAACGCATTCCCCAGTTTATCTCAGCACTGGGCTGGCCCCTGTTGACCTAGGCTCTAGAACTGCCCTGAGTGTCCAGGCTCAAGGACAGCTTCTACAGACTCGGGAGCCAGGCAGGCCCTCATGGAGTGAGGCAACAGGCCCATCCCATTACTGGGCTAGCTTCCATGTTCTCAGGCTAAAGACCCACCTCAGCACCAGGCTGGTGGTACCCATGGACCCAGACTCCAGTTCAGTTACCATAAACACAAGCTCCAGACCCCAGGGACCCAGGCCTCAGGCCCACCCCCATGGACCCAGTCAACAGGTCCATCCCAGTGAACTCCAAAACCAGGCTGGGCCCCCATAAACCCAGGATCCTGGCCCACCCTAGTAGACACTAAAAATCCAGGCTCATTCCAGTGGACCCAGTCTCCATGCCAGGCCCCATGAATCCAGGCTCCTGGCCAGGCACTTTGGACCCAAGTATCAAGTCTGCCCACCTGCTGATCTAAGCACCCACCCAGACTGTCCATGAACTCCAGTGTCAAGCCTTTCCATGAACCCAGGCAGATGACCTGCCCAGAATATGGACTGGCTGACTGGTAAAGAACTTTCTCTACCAAAGCCAGTCTATAAAGACTGGAAATGGTACTTACTTCTTCAAATGCACACATACCAATGCATGGCCACATGATAACATGGGAAGGAAATGTGACACCACCAAAGGAATAAAATAAAGGAGTAGTAACTGATCCTAAAGAAACACAGGTTTACAAACTGCTGGACAAAAATAAAAAACAATAATCATAAAGATGCCCAGTGAGCTACAAGAGATACTGATCAGCAACTAAACAAAATCATGAAAACAATATACAAACAAAATTCGAAGTTCAATAAATACAGAAACCATACAAAAGAACTACACAGAAATTCTGGAGCTAAATAACATAATGACTATACTGAGAAATTTCATAGAAAGCTTAAGTAGCAAACTCAATCAAGCAGAAGAAACAATCAATGAGCTTGAAGACAGATCAAGCTTTGAAGTTACCTGGTCAGAGGAACAAAAAGAAAACAGAAGGAAAAAGAATAATGAAAGTCTACAGGAATTATGAGACACCATTAAGTGAACGAATATATGTATTATGGGAGCAAATCAATATATGGATTATTGGCATAGAGTTTATTTAAAGAAATTATGACATCTTGGCAGCTTTTCTGACCAAATAATAATAATAATAAGAAGAAGAACAATAACAACAGAAAACTCCCTAAATCAGAAAGGGAAATGAACATCCACATCAACAAAGCCCAAACACTGTCAATTGGATTAAAAATAAGAAGATATACACCAAGACATATTATAATCATATTATCAAAAGTCAAAAACGGAGAGTTTTGAAAGCAGCAAGAAAAAAAGCAACTTGCCACATATAAAGCGATGTTTGTAAGTCTACCAGTGGATTTCTCATTAGAAACTTTGCAGGCAAGAGGAGAGTGGGATAATATATTTTAAATGTTGAAAGAAAAGTCTCCCAACTAAGAATACCATACATGGTAAGTCTGTCTTTCAAAGATAACAGAGAGATAAGGGCTTTTCCAGGCAAATAAAAGCTGAAGGAGTTCATTACCACTAGACCTGCCTTAAAAAAGGGAATTCTATAAGTTGAAATGAAAGAACACTAACTAATAGCATGAAAACATGTGAAAATATGCTGTAATCATAAGAATACAGCCAAATTCTGAATACTCGAATACCATAATGGCAGTGCATAAATCACTTTTAACTCTAGTATAAAGGTCAAAAGACAAAAGTGTTACAAATGAATATAGCTAAAATAGTTTATTAATGGATGCATGATATGTAAAAAACTGAAATTGTGATATCAATAATATAAAGTATGGGGAAAGAAGAAGTTAAAATATAGAGTTTTTGTATGCTATTAAAATTAAGTTTTTATCAGGCTAAAATATACTGCTGTAAGAATTTTATTTTCTAAATTTCATGGTAACCCCAAAGCAAAAACCAGTAGTAAATACACAAAGATAGAAAGAAATAAAAGAGAGGACCGGTTCCAAGATGGCCAGATAGGAACAGCTCCGGTCTGCAGCTCCCAGCATGATCGACGCAGAAGATGGGTGATTTCTACATTTCCAACTAAGGTACCTGGTTCATCTCACTGGGACTGGTTGGACAGTCGGTGCAGCCCACAGAGGGTGAGCTGAAGCAAAGTGGGGCATCGCCTCATCCAGGAAGTGCAAGAGGGTGGGGGATTTCCCTTTCCTAGCCAAGGGAAGCTGTGACAGACTGTAACTGGACAATAGGGACACTGCCACCCAAATACTTCACTTTTCCAATGGTCTTAGAGCAGGCACACCAGGAGATTATATCTCATGCTTGGCTCAGTGGGTCCCACGTCCACAGAGCCTGGCTCACTGCTAGCATAGCAGTCTGAGATTGAGCTGCCATTTGGCAGCGTGGCTGGGGGAGGGGCATCTGCCATTGCTGAGGCTTGAGTAGGTAAACAAAGCAGCCAGGAAGCTTGAACTGGGTGGAGCCCATTGCAGCTCAAGGAGGCCTGCCTGGCTCTGTAGACTCCACCTCTTGGGGAAGGGCATAGCTGAACAAAAGGCGGCAGAAACTTCTGCAGACTTAAACATCCCTGTCTGACAGCTCTGAAGAGAGCAGTGGTTCTCCCAGCATGGTGTTTGAACTCTGAGAACGGACAGACTGCCTCCTCAAGTGGGTCCCTGACCCCCATGTAGACTAACCGGGAGACACCTCCCAGTAGGGGCCAACTGACACCTCACACAGCTGGGTGACCCTCTGAGACGAAGCATCCAGAGGAAGGAACAGGCAGCAATATTTGCTGTTCTGCAATATTTGCTGTTCTGCAGCCTCTGCTGGTGGTACCCAGGCAAAGAGCATCTGGAGTGAACCTCCAGCAAACTCCAACAGATGTGCAGCTGAGGGACCTGACTGTTAGAAGGAAAACTAACAAACAGAAAGGAATAGCATCAATGTCAACAAAAAGGACATTCACACCAAAACCCCATCTGTAGGTCACCATCATCAAAGACCGAAGGTAGATGAAACCACAAAGATGAGGAGAAACTAGAGAAGAAGAGCTGAAAATTCTAAACATCAGAGCACCTCTTCTCCTCCAAAGGATCACAGCTCTGCTCCAGCAACAGAATAAAGCTGGATGGAAGATGACTTTGATGAGTTGACAGAAGTAGGCTTCAGAAGGTCGGTAATAACAAACTTCTCCGAGCTAAAGAAGGATGTTCAAACCCATCACAAGGAAGCTAAAAACCTTGAAAAAACATTAGATGAACGGCTAACTAGAATACATGGTGTAGAGAAGACCATAAATGACCTGACGGAGCTGAAAACCATGGCACAAGAACTACGTGATGCATGCACAAACTTCAGTAGCCAATTCGATCAACTGGAAGAAAGGGTATAAGTGATTGAAGATCAAATTAATGAAACGAAGTGAAAAGAGAAGTTTAGGGAAAAAAGAGTAAAAAGAAACAAACAAAGCCTCCAAGAAATATAGGACTATGTGAAAAGACCAAATCTACATTTGATTGGTGTACCTGAAAGTCACAGGGGGAATGGAACCAAGCAGGAAAAACACTCTTCAGAATATTATCCAGGAGAACTTCCCCAACCTAGCAAGGCAGGTCAACATTCAAATTCAGGAAATACAGAGAACACCACAAAGATACTCCTCAAGAACAGCAACCCCAAGACACATAATTGTCAGATTCACCAAGGTTGAAATGAAGGAAAAAATGTTAAGGGCAGCCAGAGAGAAAGGTCGGGTTACCCACAAAGGGAAGCTCATCAGACTAATAGCAGATCTCTCAGCAGAAACTCTGCAAGCCAGAAAACAGTGGGGGCCAATATTCAACATTGTTAAAGAAAAGAATTTTCAACCCAGAATTTCATATCCAGCCAAACTAAGCTTCATAAGTGAAGGAGAAATAAAATTCTTTACAGACAAGCAAATGCTGAGAGATTTTGTCACTACCAGGCCTGCCTTACAAGAGCTCCTGAAGGAAGCACTAAACATGGAAAGAAACAACTGGTACCAGCCACTGCAAAAACATGCCAAATTGTAAAGACCATCAAGGCTAGGAAGAAATTGCATCAACTAATGAGCAAAATAACCAGCTAACATCATAATGACAGGATCAAATTCACACATAACAATACTAACCTTAAATGTAAATGGGCTAAATGCCCCAATTAAAAGACATAGACTGGCAAATTGGATAAAGTGTCAAGACCCATCAGTGTGCTGTATTCAGGAAACCCATCTCACGTGCAGAGACACACATAGGCTCAAAATAAAGGGATGGAGGAAGATCTACCAAGCAAATGGAAAACAAAGAAAAGGCAGGGGTGGCAATCCTAGTCTCTGATAAAACAGACTTTAAACCAACAAAGATCAAAAGAGGCAAAGAAGGCCATTACATAATGGTAAATGTATAAATTCAACAAGAAGAGCTAACTATCCTAAATATATATGCACCCAATACAGGAGCACCCAGATTCATAAAGCAAGTCCTTAGAGACTTACAAAGAGATCTACAAAGAGACTTAGACTACCACACAATAATAATGGGAGACTTTAATACCCCACTGTCAATCTTAGACAGATCAACAAGACAGAAGGTTAACAAGGACATCTAGGACTTGAACTCAGCTCTGCACTGAGCAGACCTAATAGACATCTACAGAACTCTCCACCCCAAATCAAACAATATATATTCTTGTCAGCACCACATCACAGTTATTCCAAAATTGACCACATAGTTGGAAGTAAAGCTCTCCTCAGCAAATGTAAAATAACAGAAATCACAACAAACTTTCTCTCAAACTACAGTGCAATCAAATTGGAACTCAGGATTAAGAAACTCACTCAAAACTGCACAACTACATGGAAACTGAACAATCTGCTCAATGACTGAATGACTACTGGGTACATAACGAAATGAAGGCAGAAATAAAGATGTTCTTCGAAACCAATGAGAACAAAGACACAACGTACCAGAATCTCTGGGACACATTTAAAGCTGTGCGTAGAGGGAAACTTATAGCACTAAATGCCCAGAAGAGAAAGCAGGAAAGATCCAAAATCGACACCCTAACATCACAATTAAAAGAACTAGAGAAGAAAGAGCAACAAATTCAAGAGCTAGCAGAAGGCAAGAAATAACTAGGATCAAAGCAGAACTGAAGGAGATAGAGACACAAAAAAACCTTCAAAAAATCAATGAATCCAGGAGGTGGTTTTTCGAAAAGATTAACAAAATTGATAGATCGCAAGCAAGACTAATAAAGAAGAAAAGAGAGAAGAATCAAATAGATGCAATAAAAAATGATAAAGGGGATCTCACCACTGATCTCACAGAAATACAAACTACCATCAGAGAATACTATAAACACCTCTACGCAAATAAACTAGAAAATCTAGAAGAAATGGATAAATTCCTGGACACATACACCCTCCCAAGACTAAACCAGGAAGAAGTTGAATCCCTGAATAGACCAATAACAGGCTCTGAAATTGAGGCAGCAATTAATAGCCTACCAACCAAAAAAAAAGTCCAGGACCAGACGGATTCACAGCCGAATTCTACCATAGGTAAAAAGAGGAGCTGGAACCATTCCTTCTGAAACTATTCCAATCAATAGAAAAAGAGGGAATCCTCCCTAACTCATTTTATGAGGCCAGGATAATCCTGATGCCAAAGCCTGGCTGAGACACAACAAAAAAAGAGAATTTTAGACCAATATCCCTGATGAACATCGATGCAAAAATCCTCAATAAGATACTGGCAAACCGAAGTCAGCCCCACATCAAAAAGCTTATCCACCATGATCAAGAGGGCTTCATCCCTGGGATGCAAGGCTGGTTCAACATACACAAATCAATAAACGTAATCCATCCCATAAACAGAACCAATAACAAAAACCACATGATTATCTCAATAACTGCAGAAAAGGCCTTCAACAATATTCAACAGCCCTTCAAGCTAAAAACTCTCAATAAACTAGGGATTGACGGGACGTATCTCAAAATAATGAGAGCTGTTATGACAAACCCACAGCCAATATCATACAGAATGGGCAAAAACTGGAAGCATTCCCTTTGAAAACTTGAACAAGACAGGGATGCCCTCTCTCACCACTCCTATTCAACATAGTATTGGAAGTTCTGGCCAGGGCAATCAGGCAGGAGAAAGAAATAAAGGGTATTCAATTAGGAAAAGAGGAAGCCAAATCATCCCTGTTTGCAGATGACATGATTGTATATTTAGGAGACACCATCGTCTCAGCCCAAAATCTCTTTAAGCTAATAAGCAACTTCAGCAAAGTCTCAGGATACAAAATCAATGTGCAAAAATCACAGGCATTTCTATACACCAATAACAGACAAAGAGAGAGCCAAATCATGAGTGAACTCCCATTCACAATTGCTACAAAGAGAATAAAATACCTAGGAATAGAACTTACAAGGGATGTGAAGGACCTCTTCAAGGAGAACTACAAACCACTACTCAACAAAATAAAAGAGGATCCAAACAAATGGAAGAACATTCCATGCTCATGGATAGGAAGAATCAATATTGTGAAAATGGCCATATTGCCCAAGGTCATTTATAGATTCAGTGCCATCCCCATCAAGCTACCAAAGACTTTCTTCACAGAATTGGAAAAAACTACTTTAAAGTTCGTATGGAACCAAAAAAGAGCCCACATTGCCAAGTCAATCCTAAGCAAAAAGAACAAAGCTGGAGGCATCATGCTACCTGACTTCAAACTATACTACAAGGCTACAGCAACCAAAACAGCATGATACTGGTACCAAAACAGAGATACAGACCAATGGAACAGAACAGAGCCCTCAGAAATAATGTCACATATCTACAACAATCTGATCTTTGACAAACCTGACAAAGACAAGAAATGGGGAAAGGATTCCCTATTTAACAAATGGTGTTGGGAAAACTGGCTAGCCATATGTAGAAAGCTGAAACTGGATCCCTTCCTTACACCTTATACAAAAATTAATTCAAGATGGATTAAAGACTTAAATGTTAGACCTAAAACCATAAATCTCTAGAAGAAAAGCTAGGCAATACCATTCAGGACATAGGCAAGGGCAAGGACTTCATGACTAAAACACCAAAAGCAATGGCAACAAAAGCCAAAATAGACAAATGGGATCTAATTAAACTAAAGAGATTCTGCACAGCAAAAGAAACTTCCATCGGACTGAACAGGCAACCTACAGAATGAGAGAAAATTTTTGCAATCTACCCATCTGACAAAGGGCTAATATCCAGTGTCTACAAGGAACTTAAACAAATTTACAAGAAAAAAAATCAAACAACCCCACCAAAAAGTGGGTGAAGGATATGAACAGACATTTTCAAAAGAAGACATTATTGCAGCCAACAGACACAGAAAAAATGTTCACCATCACTGGTCATTAGAGAAATGCAAATCAAAACCACAATGAGACACCATCTCACACCAGTTAGAATGGTGATCATTAAGAAGTCAGGAAACAAAAGGTGCTGGAGAGGATGTGGAGAAATAGGAACGCTTTTACACTATTGATGGGACCGTAAACTAGTTCAACCATTGTGGAAGACAGTGTGGCGATTCCTCAAGGATCTAGAACTAGATATACCATTTGACCCAGCCATCCCATTACTGGGTATATACCCAAAGGATTATAAATTCTGCTGCTATAAAGACACATGCACATGTATGTTTACTGCGGCACTATTCACAATAGCAAAGACTTGGAACCAACTCAAATGCCCATCAATGATAGACTGGATTAAGAAAATGTGGCACATATACACCATGGAATACTATGCAGCCATAAAAATTGACGAGTTCATGTCCTTTGTAGGGACATGGATGAAGCTGGAAACCATCATTCTGAGCAAACTATTGCAAGGACAGAAAATCAAACATCACATGTTCTCACTCACAGGTGGGAATTGAACAATGAGAACACTTGGACACAGGAAGGGGAACATCACACAGTGGGGCCTGTCATGGGGTGGGGGAATGGGGGAGGGATAGCATTAGGAGATATACCTAATGTAAATGATGAGTTAATGGGTGCAGCAAATCAACATGGCACACGTATACATATGTAACAAACTTGCACGTTGTGCACATGTACCCTAGAACTTCAAGTATAATAATAATAAAAAAAAGAATAGCTTTACAGAAAATCATCAAATCACAAAAGACAGTAAAAGTGTAATAAAGAAATAGAAAAACCACAAAACAAAAAGTAATTTAAATGACAGTAGTCCTTTCCTACTTATAATTACTTTAAATGTAAATGGGCTAAATTCTCTAATCAAAAGTCATGTAGCAGAAGAATAGATAAAATCAGACAAATGAAAACACTATATGATACTTAAGGAGACTCACTTTCACTTTAAGAATACACACATGGGCATGGTGGCTCATGCCTGTAATCCCAGGACTTTGGGAGGCCAAGGGGGGTGGATTGCTTGAGCCCAGGAGTTCAAGTCCATGCTGGGCAACATGGCAATACCCTGTCTCAACAAAACAAAAACAACCAAGAAAAAAAAATTAGCTGAGTGTGGTGGTGCATGTCTGTAGTCCCAACTACTCAGGAGGCTGAGGTGGGAGGATCACTTGGGTCCAGGAGGTTGAGGCTGCAGTGAGTCGTGACTGCATCATTGCCCTCCAGCCTGGATGACAGAGGGAGACTCTGTCAAAAAAAGAAAGAAAGAAGGAAATACAGAAAAAGGGAAAGAGAGAGAGAGAGAAAGGAAAGAAGGAAGGAAGGAAGGAAGGAAGGAAGGAAAAGAATACACACAGGCTGAAAGTGAAGGAAGGAAAACAGCTATTCCATGCAAGTGGTAACCAAAATAGAGCAAGAGTGATTACACTTATCAGATAAAACAGACTTTAAGTAAAAAACTATCGCAAGAGACAAAGAAAGTTATTATATAATAATAGAGGAGTGAATACATTACGAGAATATAACAATAAAGATATATATGCACCCAACACTGGAACACCTAAATATATAAAGGAAGAATATATAAGATTACTGAAGAGAGAAATAGATAGCAGTAGAATAATAGCAGGGGACGTTAATGTCCCACTTTCATTAATGGCAATATCATCCAGACAGAAAATCAATAAGGAAACAGTAGAATTAAACAACAGTGTAGACCAAATAGATGTAATAGACATATGCAGAACATTCCATCCAAAATCAGCAGAACATACATTTTTGTTTTAAGTGCACGTGGAACATTCTTCAGAATAGACCATGTGTTAGACCACAAGACAAATCTTAACAAATTTAAGAAGACTGAAATCATAGTAAGTATATTCTCAAACCACAGTAGTATAAAACTAGAAACAAACAACAGAAGAAATTTCAGAAAATTTACACACATGTGGAAACTAAACAACATACTCTTGAACAACCAGTTGGTCAAATAAGAAATCAAAAGGGAAATAAAAAATATTTTGAGACAAATAAAGATGGAAAGACAGCATACAAAAAGTTATGAGATGCAGCAGAAAGAGTTATAAGAGGGCAGTTTACAATGATAAATGCCTACATTAAGAAAGAAAGATCTCAAATGAACAATCTAACTCTACACGTCAAGGAACTAGAAAAAAGCAGAATATATCAAGCTCATGGTCAGCAAAAGGAAGAAAATGACAATGAGCACAGCAGAAGTAAATGAAACAGAGACTGGAAAAAAATAGAAAAAAATTAATAACCCAAAATTGCTTTATTTAAAAGATAAACAATATTGACAAACCTTTAGCTAGACTAAGAAAAAAAGAGAGAAGACTCAAATAAAAGAATTGTAAATAAAACAGGAGAATTCACAGCTGATACCACAGAAATACAAAAGATAAGAGACTAAGTGGACAATTATAAGCCAACAAAAAATGGATAACTTAAAAGAAGTGCAGAAATTCCTAAAAATGTACAGCCTACTAAGATTGAATCATGAAGAAATAGAAAATCTGAACAGATAAACCAGGAGCCTGAATCAATAGCCAAAACCTTCCAACAACAACAACAACAAAAACTCGGAACATGAAGGCTTCACTGGTGAATTCTACCAAATATTTAAAGAAAAATTAATGCCAATCCTTTTCAAACTCTTGAAAAATTGAAAAGAAGGCAACACTTCAGAATTCATTTTACAAGTTCAGCATTATCCTGATAAGGATTATGTCTGCTCCAAAGACAGACAAATACTCCACAAGAAGAGAAATGTATAAGCCAATATCCCTGATGAACACAGATGCAACAATCCTCAACAAAATTAGCAAACTGAATTCAACGGCATACTAAAAGGATCAGAACTAGGCGTGGTGGTATGTGCCTATATCCCAGCTACTTAGGGAGGCTGAGCAGGAGGATCAATTGAGCCCAGGCGTTCAAGTCAAGCCTTGGCAACATAGCAAATTTCCATCTCTAAAACAATAATTAAATAAACAAACAAATAAAAATCATAGTATCATACACCATTATCAAATAAGTTTTATCCCTGGGATGCCAGGATGATTCAACACATGCAAATCAATAACATGATACAGCACATTAACAAAATGAAGGATAAAATTAGATGATCATCTCAACAGATGCAGTAAAAGCATTTGACAAAATTAACATGTTTTATAATAAATATCTCAATAAAATATGTATAGAAAGAATGTACCTCAACAGAAATAAAGTCCATATATGACAATCTCACAGCTAACATCATACTCAATGTGAAAAGCTGAAAGCTTTTCCTCGAAAATCTGGAACAAGAGAAGGATACGCACTCTCATCATTTCTTTTCTGAAGAATGAAAAGTACTTCTACTTCTAGTACTGGAAGTCCTAGCCAAAGCAATTAATCAAGACAAATATATTAAAATGCTTTCAAATTGAAATGGAAGTAGTAAAATGATCTCTGTTTACAGATGACATGACATGCATAGAAAACCTTAAAGACTTCACCAAAAAACAGTAATAAATAATAAACAAATTCACTAAAATTGCAGGATACAAAATTAACATATAAAAATTAGTGGCATTTCTATATAACAATAAACTATCCAAAACAAAGAAATAAAAAAAAATCTCACAACATCCTGAAAAAATGCATAGAAATAAATTTAACCCAGAAGGTGAAATACCTGAACACTGAAAACTATAAAACATTGCTGAAAAAAATTGAAGAGGACACAAACACATGGAATAATAGTCCACATTCATGGACTGGAAGAATTAATATTGTCAACACATTCATACTACACAAGCTATCTACACATTCAAGCAAATCATATCAAAAACCAAATGATATTTATCATAGAAATAGAAAAAAATTCCTAAAATTTGTATAGAATCATAAATATTGAATTGCTGAAGCAATCTTGAGCAAAAAGAACAACACTAAAGGCATCAAACTCCCTGATTTCAAAGTATACTACAAAGCTATAGTAATTAAACCAGCATGGTACTGGCATAAAAACAGACACATAGAGCAATAGAACAGGATAGAGAGCCCAGACATAAATCCATATATATACAGTCAAGTGATCTTCCAAAATGATACCAAGAATACACATACACAATGGGGAAGGAATAGTCTCTTCAGTAAATGATGTTGGGAAATAGGATATACACAACCATAATAATGAAACTGGATCCTGATCTCACATCACAGATAAATAAACTCAAAATAGATTAAAATACTTAAATGTAAGACCTGAAACTGAAACCTCAATAATTAGGTTTTTGGGGACACTGGAATAGAACATAGGAAAAAGGCTTTTTGACAGTGGTTTGAGCAATAATTTTTCGAGTATTAACCCAAAAAGGTCAGGCAACAAAAGCAAAAATAGACAAATAGAATTACATCAAACTAAAAAGCTTATGCACAGGGAAGGACACAATTAACAGATTGAAGACACAACTTATGAAATGGGAGAAAACATTTGCAAACCACACATCTGATAAAAGAGTAATATCCAAATATATAAAGAACTCAAACAACTTAATAGCAAGAAAACAATTTAATTAAAAATGGGTAAAGAATATCAATAGACGTTTGTCAAAAGAAACGGCCAACAGGTAAATGAAAAAAAAATGCTCAACATCACTAACCATCAGTAAAATGCAAACTAAAACCAAAATGATTGGGAGGCCGAGGCGGGCGGATCACCTGAGGTTGGGAGTTTGTGATCAGCCTGACCAACATGGCGAAACCCCGTCTCTACTAAAAATACAAAAATTAGCTGGGCATAGTGGCACATGCCTGTAATTCCAGCTACTTAGGATGATGAGACAGGAGAATCACTTGAACCTGGGAGGCGGAGGTTGCCATGAGCCGAGATCGTGCCATTGCACTCCAGCCTGGGCAACAAGAGCAAAACTCCGTCTCAAAAACAAAACAAAACAAAAAAAACCCAAATGAGTATCACTTCACTCCTTTTAGAATAGTTATTATCAAAATGACAAAATATAACAAGTGTTGGTGAGGATATGGAGAAAAGAGAGCCCTTATACACTGTCAGTGGGAAGGTAAATTAGTATGGCCATTATGGAAAACAGTACGAAGACTTCTCAAAAAATTAAACATAGAACTACTATATGATCCAGCAATCCCACCTCTGGGTGTATATATTTAAAAACTTAAATCAGCATGTTAAAGATATATCTGCACTCCCATGTTCACTGCAACATTATTCACAAAGGCCAAAATATGGAATCCACCTAAATGTCCTTAAGTGGATAAATAAATAAGGAAAATATAATGTATATACATTTGCCCCTTGAACAACATGGTTTGAATGCATGGGTTAACTTATACATGGATTTCCTTCTCATACTGCAACCTCTGAGACAGCAAGACTAACCACTCCTCTTCCTCCTCCCTCTCAGTCTACTCAATGTGAAGATGATGGGCATGAAGATCTTTATGATGACTTACTTCCACTTAAAAGAATAGTAAATTTATTTTCTCTTCCTTATGACCTTCTTAATAACATTTTCTTTACCCTAGCTTACTTTACTGTAAGACTACAGTATACAATACAAACAACACATAACATATATGTTAATCAACTGTTTATGTTGTCAGAAAGGCTTCCAGTCAACAGTAGGATATTAATAGGTAGGTTTTTAGGGAGTTAAAATTTATATGCAAATTTTTTATTACATGGGTGTCAGTGCCCCTAACACCTACATTGTTCAAGGACCAATGGTATTCACAATGAAATACTATTCGGTCTTAAAATCTTATCATTTGTGACATTATGAATGAACATGTAGGACATTATGTTAAGTGAAATAAAGCAGGCCCAGAAAGGGAAATTCTGCATGATTTCACTGACACATGGGATCTAAAAAAGTCAAAATCGTAGAAGCAGAGTAAAATGGTGGTTATCAGAAGCTGAGGGGTGAATGGGGAGGGAGATGCTGGGGAAGGAGAGATGTTGGTTAAAAGGTACAAAATTTCAGTTACACTGGATGGATAACTTCTAGAGATTTATTGTATAACATGGTGACTATAATTCATAATAATGACTTGTATACTTGAAATTTGTACAGTAGGTTTTAAATATTCTCACCATAACAAATAAGTATATGATGTGATAGAGATATTAATTAGTTCCATATAATCCTTTCACAAAATATATAAATATCAAAACATCAAGTTGTACATCATAATGTGCTTTATGAGTCTTATCTTGATTACCTGCTATTTGATCTTTACCAAGTCATTTGGTCTCTCTTAAATTCTTTTTATTAACCTATAAAAGGATGTTAAGGATTAATAGAAGTATAATAATAATAATACCTACTTCGAATGGTTCTTTTGTTGATTAAACCAAGTGATATATGTCGAAGTTCTTTGTAACCTGTGATGCATGATAAACCATCAAGTGGTATATCTATTTAAAATTTATCACGTGTTTAAGCAGTCTCTGGCCATAAGGTTGTCAGTTGCCAACTCTCCCACACATCCTGGATTCACCAGAATAATATGTTGATAGAGCAAAGCTGGGTTATTACTAACTGCTATTATTATCTTATTGTATTCTTACTGTTAGAAACAATATCCCTTTAGTAGTCTTAATAGTGTTTCTTAAGGAAAAAAATCAAGGGTACATATTGATATGATTTTGGGGGTGGGGTTCTAGTCATTTAATCCTGGTCTTGCTTGCAATGTAGGGATCTGTTCAAGAGTGGGAGAAGCTGTAATCCCAGGACTTCGGGAGGCCAAGGCGGGTGGATCACCTGAGGTCAGGAGCTTGAGACCAGTCTGGCCAACATGGTGAAACCCCATCTCTACTAAAAATACAAAAAATTAGCTGGGCGTGGTGGTGGACGCCTGTAGTCCCAGCTATTTGGGAGGCTGAGGCAGCAGAATCACTTGAACCTGGGAGGCAGAGGTTGCAGTGAGCTGAGATTGTGCCACTGCACTCCAGCTTGGGCAACAAGAGCAAAACTCCATCTCTCTCTCTCTCTCTCTCTCACACACACACATACACACACACACACACACACACAAAAGATAAAATAAAAATAAAATTAAAAAAAAGTGGGAGAAGTTTGCAATATAAATAATTCTATACTAGTGCTTACAGACAGATGAGGGTCTTGATGTGATTCTTGATAAGTAAACAATTGTTTTATTAGCAAGCAGCTTGCCCAGATGAGTAACCTACTGTCTTGAGAAGGGGATCATTGGTTTATTTTCAGGAAGTTGCTGAAGTAAGCAATCAAGTAATTTACTGGCTTATAGGCTTATCTTCCAGAAAAAAAAAAAATAGTAAAGTCAGGTTGATGTAGGCAACCTTTGTTCTTAGTTTTGAAAGTAAAGCTGTGTAGCTGCATGTAGTCTTACTTTTCAGAGATATATAAAGATATTTGGTGAGAAAGTCTTGTGCTGTAGGCCAAACTACGACTTTGGAGTTACAGAGTTCTAGATATAATTCTTAGAAAATTACTTTCTTACAATGTCAGTTTCTTTGTTTTTGAAATTTGAGACCAATGTGCCAACATGACAACTGTTAATTTCAGTGTCTTAGGTCATTTTGGGATTCTATAACAAAATATCCAAGACTGGGTAATTTATAATTAAAATAAATTTATTTCTCACAGTTTTGGATGCTGGGAAGTCCAATATCATGGTGCCAGCATCTGGCAATCACCTTCTTACTGTTTTATCCCATGGCAGAAAGTGGAAGAGTAAAGAGAGCTTGTGCATATGAGACAAGGTGAAAAGATCAAACTCAAAGCCTCAAGACCTTTTATAACCAGCATCATGTTATTCATGAGGGTGGATCTCCCATGACCTGAGCACCTCAAATTAGGCCCCATCTCTCAATATTGTTACACTGAGGACTACATTTTCAGCATATGCTTTTGTGGGGAATATTTTCAGACCATAGCATTCTGGTAATTTTTGTCCAGGAAGAGAAGAATGTAAACTAATACACAATTTTACTTCTAGCTTGATAAAATTCTTGGAAACTAATTTTTCTGAGCAAACAGTTTGCTCATTTTGGCCAAGAGCACTTCTTTTGGAACAACAGATTACTCATCTGGGAAACAGTTCACTTACCAGAAAGCTTTACTTATCAAGACCCCTTTAAAACCCTTACCTTGCTGTGTCTTCCAATTTTGAATTATTATGCCATGTATTTTCCCAATCCCAATAAGTTTCCTGCCAGGAAAGACTACATTACCCACTTAATCTCAGATTCCAAGCCCTATAAATGACCTTTTCTGACTCCTTCCCCACGCTTTTCAGATGGCACTAAGACCACATTAAGGTCTTTCTACAGCAAGTCTACTCAATTTACCTTGCTTGATCAACAAGGTTTTATGGAAGTCTTTCTTGAGAGTCAATAATAGACATTTTAAGAAAAGGGAATAGAAATAATTACCTTCCAAGTTGGTTATAAAGTTTAGAATATGTACATATAAAAGTACCAAGCATTGCTTCTGGCATATGGTAGGGACTTCTTGACTGGTACTCATTATTATTATAGGTAAGTTTCAGGAAGATTATATTTCATTGAGAGATCTAAGACTAGCAAAGGTGTCTTTCCCCAAATACAAGGGTTATATTTATGAAAATCCCTCTGCTAGAATGAAAAGGTTTAAGAATATAGACATTAATAAAAGAAGGGTGCAGTCTTGGGAGATGACATGTGAACATATGAAGGTACTTAAAAATGCTTATTTACATTGCCAAAATAAAACAAGATAACATATGATACATGTACTAAATTGAGACAGTAATACTTATATTTGGACATTCCAAACAAAGTTAATTTCCAATAATCATCCCTAGCTGCCTAGAAGTAAAACCAGATTTTCTATTTTAGTTTCAGGGAAGTAATATTCACTTTACTTGGCTGGATATAATATGCTATGCAGAATTAGCCAAACTTGAGGTTAAGGGCACAGTCTTTCAGACTGCCAAGTGTGCCCAAGATTTCAGACACCAACTGCAAGTCTGGGGGTTTCTCAAAACCACCATCAGTTTTGATAATTCACTAGAATGACTCATAGAATTCAAGAAAGGGCTATACTTATGATTACGGTTTGATTATAGCAAAAGGATAAAATTAGAACCAGCCAAAGGAAAAGATGCATAGAGCAAAATCTGGGACCCCGAGGGCTCCAAACATGAAGCTTCTGTGTCCTCAGGGACACAGTACCGTATTGGCATCTGTACATGGCAATATACGCATGAAGTATTGCCACCCAGGCAGCTCACTTGAGCTTCAGTTTCCAGAGTTTTTATTGAGACTTCATTTCATAGGCATGATTGATTGATTTGCTGCCCACATGGTTGAACTCAAAGTCCACTCCTCTCGAGAGGTCAGGGTAATATAATATGACTCAAAGCCCCGATCTCTAGTCACATAATGATCTTTCTGGCATGGCCAGCCCCTATCCTGAGTTATCTTGTTAGCATAAACTATCTAGGGGCTCACCCTGAGTCACCTCATTACCATAAACTACAAATCTAGGGGTTCCACTGTGAAAAACAAAGACATTCCTATCACTTAAGAATTTCCAGTTCAGATGTTTTCTCCCAAGAGTCAAGTGGAAACAAAGTCTAGCCCTCTCTTTAGGTAAAGTTAATTTATTTACTACTTATATGTGTAATGATAGTATCTATAAATTATTGAGCATCTACAACATGGCAAGTACTTTACATATTATCTCTAATTCTCATTAGAATTGGTATGAAAAATGTTATATATTACATTTTAAGATTAAGAAATAGCGATTTTCCTAAGGCCCTAAGCTAGTAAACAGCTGACCTAGAATTAGCATGCTGATCTAACTTCAAAGGTTATGCTCTTTCTACTATTTTTAGCTTCTTTTTACTGTCAACAGATATGAACAAATACTATATGCTCCACCACTATCCCCACTCAGGCACCTCCTATGACTGTTCACTTATCCAAATGTTCAGTATCTTTTTGATTTTTTAAAAGTAAGAATTTTTAATTACATTCCTCAGATAAGAACTTAGAGTGACAGTAACATTCTGCAAATTTTTGCAAGTGAGGAAAAATAAATATGTAGTAAAATGTAAGGGATATATATTTTATTGTTCTCCAATTTTAAGAGATCGAAAACATTTCCGATTGCTGGGTGAGGTGTCAGAGCCCCAGCATCAGGAAGTGGTCGACTTGCCGGTTAGTCAGAATTTACCGACAACAGTATAGGTTTGAAAAAGAAATGTTTAATAGGAAGAAAGAATGCTGCAAAGGGTGAAGTAGCACACCTCAGTTACAACCTCACCAACCTACCCCATAAGGTGGTCCTGCAGAATGAGGATGAGGACAAGGGCAAAGGCAAGGACAAGCACCTCTAACTTTATTCCTGAAAAGAAGGGGGGGCAATTTCCTACAGAAAAATCAAAGTGCTGCTATTATAAGAAGGATGAATGTATAACTGATAGAAGAGAAAAGGTGAGAGAGGGAGAGAGAGAGAGAGAAAGAAAGAGAGAGAGGGAGAGAGAGACAGAGAGGAGAGAGACAGAGAGAGAGAAATTCCATCCCAGCCCATTCACCAAATGGGACAATAACTCCAGCTGAAGCATTGGAGTAAGTGATGTTTTCCTGTACCTCCTTTCCCCTCTTGCATTCCCTTCACACGAAGCTTCCCTTTTTAAATACTAGATTTCTGCCCCCAAATTTGAAATGATTTAAGGCAGGAAGCTAGACCATTTCCCCACTGCCAGCTTGGGAAGTAAATTCACTTGCCTTCTGCCGCATCTCTTCCTTGTTACTCAGTTTTACAAGCAGAGAGCAGTTGAAACTGCATTCGGTTACACAAGGAGAATTAGTGATATGGGTGTGCATACATACAAGTAAGTCAAATAGGGACATTAATTATAATCTCCATGGAAAACTTGTTTAAAAGTCCTCACTTTTATGTACACAGAACAAATCGAAGGGAGGATTTCACCTTTGATTTACCACTACCATTAGGCTAGTGGTAAGTGGAGACACCTACTGAGGTAAATGAAGTTCTAAACCATTAAAATATACCAAAAACTTGAACTGGTTTATCTGATATTTCCACTGTGCTTTATGATACCAAATAGTGTCAACCGTGATAGCACTAAAAAGGTAGCATCACACCTCCATTCACATTATGTACAATCTAAATAAAAACAGAGTGCTTGCTGTGCAAAATGCAGCTTTAAGACATAGTCCCCCACAAAGATTGTTTGCCTAAGTTCTATATGGTGGACTGATTGCAAAAATATCCTAACTTCCAACCCTCTCTATATCTACTCACTTTGAGATGTGACATTCCAGTTCCTTCCATTAAGATCTGGAGTGTGTTTCCCAGCCTTTAACTCTCTCTGGGCTACCCTATGGCTTGTTTTGAACAAAAGAACATGTCACAAATAAAAGAAATTCAGTTCTGGTCCTAGACCTCAAATGGCCTTGTACACTTATAACTTGCTCTCTTGGATTCTCGCCACCACCATGAAAACAAGTCTGGTTAGCCTGTAAAAGCGAAATGAGGAAAACTTGGTGGTGGGCAGAGTTTTCCCTGATGGGGCCATCCTAGATCAGTTTACTTGGTTGGATGTAATATGCCATGCAGAAGCATAGCTGACCTTCCATTTGGCTATAGAAGAATAAGTGACCCAGCTGAGATCATCTGAGCCCAGCTCAGATCTTCAGAACCAACCAGTCAATCTGTGTACTCATAAGTACATGTTTATTATTGTATGTTCCACTGAAGTGCTGCGTTTTTATGCAGCATTATTGTGACAATGGATAACTGATTTGCCCTTCTTCTGTATAACAGCCACTGAGAGGCAGGAATCAGAGACCTCTTCCTGATACATCTTCAATATATTTATCTTGCAAATATCTACGGGTAAATAAGGAATGAGAATAAATGTATAATATTTGACCATTCTGTTTTCATGAAGCATTATGAGGTCTTAGACCACAACCAGAATTTGCATTCTGGTTGTGTATTTGCACACGAAAGTGGTTACAAAACCACAACCAGAACCTAAATTCACTTGATAACCATCAACCTATCACTTCGCTTTGTGTTTTCCTAGATCTAGACAATATGTTCAGTAAAAATACAAATACTCACTGGTAGTTCTCTTTACAACATACAGCTATGAACAAATATTTAAAAAGAAGCCTTTGCTAAAAATAATTTGTTTATATGCTAAGTATAAAAATGGCTCCTTTCCAATAGAGACAACAAGCCAAAAGTATCAGCTCAAGCTAGGAAATTACTTTTCCTGAAATCAAGCAACCATATGAAGTACATAATTTGAAATCAGAGTTGAAAATGAACACTTTAAACTTTACAGACGATATTTATTAACACTTATTACATGCTAATGGAATATTCAGAACTTCACAAAAAAACCCATGCCCTTATGCCTCATTTTTATAGATCTTGGAGGACTCACCTCCTTTTTTAGATATCTGCTAGAGAAAAAGTTGCTCAACAGCTGGGTCTATGGCAGAATCAAATTCCATCCATACTTATAATTCTTTTCTGGTTATATTTGCACAATTAAATCTCAGCAGAGATTTTTTTTTATTATACTTTAAGTTCTAGGGTACATGTGCACAACATCAGGTTTGTTACATAAGTATACATGTGCCATGTTGGTGTGCTGCACCCGTTAACTCATCATTTACATTAGGTATATCTCCTAATGCTATCCCTCCCCCCTCCCCCCACCCCATGACAGGCCCCGGTGTGTGATGTTCCCCTTCCTGTGTCCAGGTGTTCTCATTGTTCAATTCCCACTTACAAGTGAGAACATGCAGTGTTTGGTTTTCTGTCCTTGCGATAGTTTGCTGAGAATGATAGTTTCCAGCTTCATCTATGTCCCTACGAAGGACATGAACTCATCATTTTTTATGGCTGCATAGTATTCCATGGTGTATATGTGCCACATTTGCTTAATCCAATCTATCATTGTTGGACATTTGGGTTGGTTCCAAGTCTTGGCTATTGTGAATAGTGCCACAGTAAACATACGTGTGCATGTGTCTTTATAGCAGCACGATTTATAATCCTTTGGGTATATACCCAGTAATGGGATGGCTGGGTCAAATGGTATTTCTAGTTCTAGATCCTTGAGGAATCACCACACTGTCTTCCACAATGGTTGAACTAGTTTACAGTCCCACCAACAGTGTAAAAGTGTTCCTATTTCCCCACATCCTCTCCAGCATCTGCTGTTTCCTGACTTTTTAATGATCACCATTCTAACTGGTGTGAGATGGTATCCCATTGTCGTTTTGATTTGCATTTCAACCTACCAATGACTTTCTTCACAGAATTGGAAAAAACTACTTTAAAGTTCATATGGAACCAAAAAAGAGCCTGCATTGCCAAGACAATCCTAAGCCAAAAGTACAAAGCTGGAGGCATCACGCCACCTGACTTCAAACTATACTACAAGGCTACAGTAACCAAAACAGCATGGTACTGGTACCAAAACAGAGATATAGACCAATGGAACAGAACAGAGCCCTCAGAAATAATACCACACATCTACAATGATCTGATCTTTGAAAAACCTGACAAAAACAAGAAATGGGGAAAGAATTCCCTATTTAATAAATGGTGCTGGGAAAATTGGCTAGCCATATGTAGAAAGGTGAAACTGGATCCCTTCCTTACACCTTATACAAAAATTAATTCAAGATGGATTAAAGACTTAAATGTTAGACCTAAAACAGAGATTTTGAGTCCCTTCCATTCCCAAATCTCCTCTACCTCTATCTTATTCTTAAATAAGTTAATTCCCAAAGCAAATGAATAACCATTCCTCAAGTAAGTGAAAAGAACACACAGTTTCCAAATGCCTTCTACCTGTGTACTTTATAGGATGCTATTTTTTTTCCTCTTTACTCAAAAGAATAGCAATTCTTTACCATAGGTTAATACATAATCATTTGAAATCAGATTATATTCTTGATGCGCTGAAATGAAAGAAGTCAGTTTGCTGAATACAAATAAATGGTATTTGTCTCTTTGAATACTGTGATAGGAAGCTTTTTAATTATAGACTTTTTATTGAAGTTTGGCTTCCTTATCAAATAATTTTTTTTCTACTAGTTTCATAAAGCAACATGCACAGAGGACTGAATTTATTAATCTATATTTTGATGGGGAGCTATTTAGTTTTGTCCACTTACGTGTTTTAGAGATGGGAAAGTGGTAGCAAAATACACCCTGTGTCCCAAAACGATGTTGAAACTTGGGGGCTACTCCAGGTAAGAAGTGAGAATAAAAGACTGGCATGCTGAAACATAAAATTTAGGCAATTTTATAATAGAGCAATGGATACTTCCAAGAAAAAACTGATAATTGCTCTTTTAAAGGTATAAATATGCTGGGCACGGTGGCTCATGCCTGTAATCCTAGCACTTTGGGATGCCAAGAGTGGCTGAACACTTGAGATCAGGAGTTTGAGACCAGCCTGGCCAACATGGTGAATCCCGTTTCTACTAAAAATACAAAAATTAGCCAGGCGTGGTGGCACGTGCCTGTATTCCCAGCTACTCAGGAGGCTGAGGCAGGAGAATCACTGGAACACAGGAGGTGGAGGCTGCAGTGAGCTGAGATTGTGCCATTGCACTCCAGCCTGGGTGACAGATCGAGATTCTGTCTTAAAATAAAATAAAATAAAGATATAAATATGACTCATGAGTACATAAATAAAAATTTGGGAAGGAGGTAATAATGAAAAGTAGATATACCTGGCCGGGCACGGTGGCTCACGCTTGTAATCCCAGCACTTTGGGAGGCCGAGGCTGGCGGATCACAAGGTCAGGAGATTGAGACCACGGTGAAACCCCGTCTCTAGCAGGAGAAGGCTGGACGGAGGCGGGGCCTGTAGTCCATTGGGGTGAGGCTGAGTTGCACCAATGGATGCACTGGAGGACGAGACTGGGTGAATGAAAAAAGTAGATATACCCATTCTGTGTTGAAAAGGACCTCTTGGGTTGAGTAGGTTTTTCCTTCAGTCAACTGATATCTAAAGGACTAGAATTATTGAATGGTAAAGGATGTTTTTAAGGAAGGCTTAAAGGAAGAAAAGGACAAAAAGAATATCTAGGCTAGGTCGAAGAAATCAGAGCCTTGAGAACAGTTGAGAACTGGACTTTAAAGTGTCAGCCAGAAAGACGAGACAAGGAGAAAAGACTGCACCAGGGCCTGGCAGGGGGATAGTAGTAAAGATAGTCAGGTTGGTGGATAACTTGAAGAGGCAGAGAAGATAAGTCAGGTAAGGATATGTGTGTGGCATTACCTGGGTAGGATGAGGCTTCTGCAGAAACCCAAAAGCAGGCTACTAAGTCAATACTTGGACCTAGAACAGGAATTAGAAGTTGCACAGTCTATCCAAAGTCCCTTAATTTTATTTGCAGAGTAAAGGGGAACAGATAAATAAAATATAAAATAATTCAATTGTGTGTCAAAAGACATAGTATTAACCAGTTTTGTAGCTTTGAATAACTGTTTGGGTGTAGTTTTCTTCCTTATAAAGTGAAAATAAAAATATAAAATTTAATAAAATGAAAAGTTTGCACAAACTGATTCCTTATGTTCAGCTCTCATCTTCTAAGAATCTGACACTCATGCAAAATCCTAGTTGCATTTAATTTGCCCCATGTTTCTTAATGGAAGAGGGGACGAATATCACTCTAGGGGGTGATAATTGGCAATGTCCAGAGACATTTTTGTTTGCCACAACTGGGGCAATGTTACTGGAATCTAGTGGGTACAAGTCAGGGTTGCTACTGAATATAAACAGGCAAGACTCCCACAACAGAGAATTATCTAGCCCAAACATCAATAGTGCTGAGGTTGTGAAACTCTGCTACAGGTAAGAATTTCTTTACATCCAACTCGTGTTTACTGACCAGTTCTACAGATCCTTTAGTAGAAAATATTGGGGAAAGCATTTCATTAGAGAGAATAGGCATAAGCAGGTATCAGAGATTTCTGAAGGAGTAAATCTTACCCTTGAAAATATCCAGTAATGAGGTAAGAGTGTTATGACCATGTTTATCATACAATAGTTATGGAAAAACTGTTGTCTCCTTACTTCTCTAATGAAGGCCTATTCAGCAATGGGAGTACATTCTGGAAGGCAGGAGAGTGTGTTTGATTTTGTTCTGTCATTAGCCAGTTGTAAGTGGGGTAGTAACTTAGTCACTGAGATTTGGTAGTTAGGAATAGAGGAATCTACTTTGCCTTCTATCAAGGTTGCTGTGAAAATCAAGTGAAAGGACATCTGAAAGTGGTTTGAAAAGTTAAAAGTGCTATAAAGATATAAAAATTAATTTATGCTTATGTTTCACAATATTTACAACATTTTATCTAGCTTAACCTTGCTACGTATTAAAATGAACTCAACAAAGTTTGCATTCCAGTATGAGAAAGTATATCATTATATTTTATGTAGAAAATGAAACCAAGTAAATTTCTGCTCACTAAGAGTTGAGAGTCTAGTTTGGTAAATGTATCAGTTACCTATGACCACAATAAGCCTGCATAATAAACAATTACAAAACCCTAAGTGTCATACAACATTAAGCATTTATTGCTCACATGTCTAGAATCAGCTGGGGTTTAGCCAGGCAGCTCTGTCTTGGCTTAGATCACTCATCTATCTGGAGGTTGGATGGCTGTCAACTAACCGAGGATGCCTTGGCTGAGGCAACTGGCTCTGCTCTGTATGTCTTTCATCCTTCTGTAGACTAGACATGAGCATGTTCTTATGTTGAAAGTAGAGGGCAAGCTTCTGCTTACATCTTATCTGCTAATATTCCTTTGATCAAAGCAAGTCACCTGGCTGAGACCAGAGTAAAAGGCTGGGGGAACACTGCTATATACATAGGGAGTGGACACTGAGTTACATGGCAAAGAATGTGGATACAAGGAGTGATTAAGGTTTTGGCAACTGGTGCAATATATTTTAGGAAATAGTCATTAGATTATGAGGCGTCACACCCAGACCTGATGGAGAGGGTATGTATCACCCAGATTTTCTGGACTTTTAGTTGGATCAAGTTACTAAATATAACTCTGAGTTGACTTCTTTGTAGAGATAATACACGTGTAAGAAGAAGGATGTGCACAAATGTTCAGTTGTCAGAGGGAGGACAGTGGTTAAGAAAGCAACTGAGTATTAATATTTGTGCTTTCCTTTCTCAATCCATGTGGGGTCTTCTAACTAGCTTTCTGCAATGGAATATAAGCAGAAGTAAATGTGTTATTTCCAGTTTAAGAATTAGATGTTCATTCTCTTTTGTTTCTTTCCCTTTCTGCTGGGTGGAGGCAAAGTACTTCAATGGCCTAGGAGATGGCAGAGCCACAGAACAGATAGAGACCGGGGTCCCTGAATCTCCACATAAAGGAGAGTCATCCACCGACCATTAATAACGGCAAGGAATAGTGCATGAGTTTGAAATAAACAGTTGTGTTAATCCACTATAATGTTTAGATGTATTTGTTACATAATGTAGCATTATCCTAATGCAACATAATTTTATCAATAACACTGTTATCAATTTAAAACAAAAAACCCTAAAAATTACAGATGGTCTTTCTTAGAAATTTAGTAAAACTTGCCCCTCAAACCTGAGCATTCAAATTCCTAACATATTCTTACCAAGATTCTCACCACATCTCACTAATTATCCATCCATGCAAACATTTCTAGTGATGGTAAGCTCACCATCTGAACTTCTGAAATAACCATTTCTATTTTTAAAAACATTCTGTTTATTGGAAAAAGCTTCCCTTGTTTGAATTGCCTATCACTACCCATTTGCACATTCTAAATTATCAAGCATACGTTTATTCCCTCTTCTAAAGGGAAGATATTTTCTTATGTCAAGATATCCATAGATTCTCCCTCCAAACTATAAAAAAGAAGTCTTTTCTTCTCAGTTTAATTATGACTTAAAGAAAATAAGTTAAACTTCAAACTTCCGTTGGGAAACCAAGTAGCAGTAATTATATACTAAAGCTTCAATATGCTCTTCTCAATTGTGATAACCACAGGCCACTTTAACACTATGACAGGTTAATTTTCACCATGTAGTAGATACAACTAATAAATTAAGAAAAATTAAAACACAGAATGAAAGTCACAGAATATGTGAGGTCAAAACCAAAAATTTGAGATGCTTAGGGGTTCCAAACATATACTAGGAGAAAGAGATCACAATGCCATTTTACAAATGTATGCATTTTATTATGTTCAGATTTGATAACATTTTGAGGTTTTCTTTCCAATGTTTTGACATGAAGAATAATTTGTATTAACTAAGTCAACTGGAAGAATTTTTATGTAATTTCTAAGAAATTCTGTTTTTTGAAGTTCTGTAACACCAACATCTTGGATTCATTATTTTTATTTATTCTTTTTTCCTCTCACTTGAATATTGGTTCAATTATGCAAAGCTTTCAAGAGGAAAGCTTCATATTGAAAACTTCTGACCTCTGTACATTTTTACTAACCAAACATTCATAATTTTTTTTCCTCTCCCTGACCTGCTAGAATGTAGTAGGTGGCGACCTCTACTGGTTATCAGATAATGTAGCCAAAGCCACATTGACAATTTCAGCAAATAACTTCTTTAAGATGCGTAGGAGAAAATAACCAGAATGCATCGAAAATTAAATGTTTAAGAAAAATAACAAACTCTTGCTGGTTTTAATGCAGTTTGAAGGTCTACATTTAATAATTTCTTTAGTTCAAGAAATGTGTTTTGGTTTTTACCTTCATCTGTATTTATTTTTTGATAATAAAAGCACGGTTACTATAGAGTCATCGGAACACATATTTCAGATTTCAAAAGCAATGCCTGAAGTTGCAGTTATGCAAAATAAATGAATTCTAGAGCTCTTCGGTATATCATAGTGCCTATAGTTAACAATATGGTATTGCGTACTTAAAAATCTAAGAGGGTACATCTCAGAGTAAGTATTCATTTCTCAGTAAAATAAAAATAAACAATGTTTGGTAGGATTTTACTTATTACAAAAGAAACACAAGCCTGTTGTAAAAACATTCAAATACTCCAGAAGTGATATAAGTTAAAAAAAAAAAAAAGATTTTCTCCATCAGCACTTCCCCTAGTCTAACTTTCCAGGATTCAGATTAATTTAACATGGGCAAATTTATTTTGATGTGTGTTTTACCTGCTTTAGGTCTTAGACTAAGTTCAGGTGGATGGAATTTAAGTATGCATTGAGTTTCAGAGTAACAGGGTAAGGAGTAAAAAAAATTAAAGACACCTCCTTCCATGCCCTTAAGGAATTGAATGCTGGAGAAGATTGCACGATAGTTTTGCCAGAGGGAAGACTTAACTAATTCTTTCTCCTAAAAATGTCAGAGTACTAATATTAATTTTCAAAAGGATAGGAAAAAGAATAAAGTATGCTTGAATGTAAGTATCCTAAATCTAGGTTTTCCAAGTTCAGTACAGGGAAAAAGCTCAATTTTTAGCCTTTCATTTTCAGTGGAAAGCTGCTCAACCAGCATAAATAAAATTAAGTTCTTTTTTCATAATAGACCAATCTCTTTTTAAAATATCAAAATCGCTGAATAAAAGGATTCTTAAGTGTCTGCTCAATGACCATTTATTATTAGATATTTAACTCAAGACGATGCCAAGAAAACAAGGAATCTTAGTAGTTTCATGGAGTTAATGGTTTGGTTTAACCTGTAAAAAAAAAAAATCTGATAAGAGGTTTTCTTATTCGGAATGAAAAAAAGGAAAGCTGGAATTAAGAGTGTCCTCCACGTGTAAATTAGAAGTCTTGCTAACATTTCAAAACATGTTAATAGTTATGATACGAAACTACTCAAAGCTTGGTAAAATCCTAGCTGTGCCAGGTCCTTGAAAGTAGTAAGAAAAAAAATGAAATTTTATTCCAAGGAATTTATTAAGTGGGTACAAAACAAAACACCATTTTCCAACAAATGTAAATATTCACTGAAAGATTTAATCACTTTGTCCTAAATTACAGGTATTTGCTGTTTAGTTAGACATTGGAAGCTTCTGAGTTAGATTTTAATGGCTGCTTAGGGTAGAGAACTAGCTCATATTAACAAAGTGAATCAGGCTAGAGGTTTTCAGTTGTGGTTCTGCAGACCAGTGCTGGTTTGCCACAATATTTGCACTGGTCCACAGTGAAATTAGAACACTATGATAAATGAAGATAATTTTTCATGAAGCTAAGTACATTAAATTTAAAGACCTGCGCTTTAAACTTCAAACTTTTGTACTGTCAATTATCTTTATGAAAAGAAAAAGAGTAATATTAAAATTGATTTAAAAAATTAAAATTAAAACTGATCTTATTCAGCAAAAGGAAAACTTGACAATGCTTTCAGTCCCACCTCTCATACTTTTGAAATTTTACTTATTTTTAAAATCCTACAGCCCATAGCCACTGCATTTCAGTCTTCCACTCTTCTTTCAAAACAGATCTTACTCTAATATGTAAGGGATGAATCTTCTGATCTGAGCTTACTCAGCTGGTAAGTACAGTTGGCACAGTACTTAGAAAATTCCTCATTTAACCTGAGGAAAACTGCAAAAAGAACATGTGACTTACCATAAATCCAAAATAGTTATTGAACTGCATTTTGTGGAAAGGATTTTTTTTCCTTATAGTTTTTGAGAAACCCTGTGAAATCCACATGTATATCAGTGGGATTTATCCTTCAGAATTGGGAAGATATGTTTTGTCAGTCATAAATGAACTGTAATCCCCATAGATTCAAGTTTAATTCAAAAACATTCTCTCTAGAGCTGCTAAATTTGGCAACTCACATTCTCCCCTCCATATGCTATCCTTAGAGAATTCTACATACATTGTCCATAATGGTTTCTACTTAGGATGTCTGGAAAAGTAGATATTATGGTCACAGAAGGGCCATTAAAGGGAATTTGAAAACAGATCCATTAAGTTGAAGTATTCAGTTGTAAGAGTCTTCAACTTGGATGGACTATGCTAATTGATATTCAAGGAAAAACTCCATCTGCCCGCTGCTTATATCATAGCTTCTAACTACTCATGCTTGTATCACTTACTAACCTGGTTTGGTATTCTCCCTGGAGAGAGAATTAGCAGAACACGGTGTGCATAAAAAGTACAGCAGATAAATAACGAATTGTCCCTAAATGTGGACTTCATTTCCATTCCATTCTGTTATTCAGAGCCTTCACTATTTCAAATAGCCATCTTTTTTTCATTAATTACATCAGCTCTGCTTTTGTTATGTCTTGTTGGAAAAGAGAAGAAAGTTTCCATTATTTCTCTTCTAGACAGTGGAATGAAGCAGATGGGGCATTTTGCAAACATTCAATCATATCTTGAAATCTCTGGTCAGTTTTTGAGTGGATTTAAAAAATACTTTTCTGTATTCTTACGCTAGCTTTCCCCCAAATTCGTGTTTTTTTCTCTCTCTGCTTGTCTTTTGTGGCCTTACCCTTTTTTCCTCACCTGGCTCTCATTTTCAAACCTAACAGTTCTCAAGAGAAACAAAAGTTTCCCAAAGGTACCCCCAACTTGGCTCTGTCTCAGCAATACAGCACTATTTTTGAGTTTCTCTTTTTTAATTCTAAAGTTGCTTTTCTTCTGTTTAAATGATTTTTAGGAAACAGTCTCTCCTCTGGAGTGTATACTGGCTGCTCTCGGTTGGACAGCATTTCTGAGGTCCTTGTCATGTGGCACGCAGCTAAAGATTAACTTGTAGTTTTAGCTACTGAGCTACCTTTCGTGGGATGGTAGTCTCAGGAATAACATAGTGATAATATTTGCTTGAATATGGGCAGTACGTACCCACTTGTTGTCTCCTTTGACTCTCACAAGGATCCTGCAAAGCAAAGGAGACGGTTATTATTTTTCCCATTTTACAGATGAGGAAGACATGGCCCCAAGGAGTTACGTGACTGGTCTAGCAAACTCTGTGTACCAGTAAATGGTGGAACAGAAAGAGGAATGCTGCTCTTCTGTCTTTGGTGTTTTCTCCCAGTGATTTTCCTGGGACCTCCTCCTTTATCTTTAAGATGAGGAAACAACAACAACAACACAAACTGTCTCACTGTTGTTAAGAGGAAACAGTGAAAGAATTTGGATAAAACACTTAGATTAATGCATGGCAAGAATAATGCATGGCACTTAGTGAATGCTCAACAAATGTTAATTATTATACTTTATGTGTCATATAAATATAACAGATAAATTGGCAGAATGACATACAAATGTAGCTGCTTTCCCTCTGCTCACAAAAGGATATAACAATCTACAAGGGAGAGCTTTTAAGTAGCCATTGACTAAAACCCAAGGATTGTAATATTATGTTTGGTTCCAGTTGAACAGCAGCAACACCCTCCCCACAATGGCTTTACCCTCCCTTTTCTCAAGGAAAAGTAATAGATAAATTGATTCTTCTATACAATGAAACCAGCTAATCCAAACAACATGATGCACAGTCTGGAGAAAAGATTCTGGATTCATATCATGTCTCAAATTTACAAGCTGTATGGCCATGCTTTGGGCAAATATTTAATCTCTCTGTGCCTCAGTTTTCCTATCTGTAAAAGGTGGCTATTAAGGCCTATCAAATAGGTGGTTAAGAGGACTATAATAGGAATCAATATGAGTATAAATGATGTTTAATTGGAATTCTTGACCATGGCACCAAGATATGATGGATATTGGATATTACAAAGGAAATATTTGGGTCCGTTGCTCTCATGAGCCCCATTCCCTGCTGTCTTTTACCCAGAGCAGGGATATGAAAGGACCAGAAGAGTGGGATTTGGGGAGGATTTATCAAAAGACTTTCTTAGTTGACAGCTGGAAGGGTGTAGTGGTGCTGTCTGCCAGTGCTAGGTCAGGCGAGAGGGGCTTGGCAAGATCACTGAGAGTATAACAGGTGTTCCTGGGCCTGTGGACTGAGCCCTACCTCAGGATTGAACAAGTAAAACAGCTGATAACAACAGAGCTGAGAGCTGCTCCTGAGAAGTGACTGCACCTGTCTTGTCCAATAGCAGGTTAAAGGTAATTGGATCTCAGGGGCTAGAACAGGTTGTGATGTCAACCTGGAGTTGTTCTTAAAGGGATCCCCTCAAGTACATGGTCTGCCAGAGAAAGGAGACTGCAGATACAGCGACTATATCAGCCAGGGCAGGAATGCTGGGGAGGACGACGGAGACCCACCGATGCTAAAGGCCTGCCCATGAGAAGGGAGTTGCCATTGGAAAGTCTTGAGGGAGTTCCCAGAAATTAAAAGGATCCCGTGAGAGCACATGTCAGCATCAAATAACTGCTCCACTCCTTCAGTAGCCGCCTGGAGTAGACATCACCGTCTTACAAAAGTACCCATCGGGGAGAAATGTCCTTTGTACCTTCTCTCTTTCCACGACCCTTCTTTCTTTTCCGGCTCTCTCCCGCTGCAAACAGCTTACCAAAGACAGGCTCTGGCCAATGGAAGTGAGGAGGCAGGAGTGTTTCCACTTTAAATCAGGCTCAAACTTTTTATTGTAACACAATCATGGATGTTTTACATTATAAATTAGATTGTTTGTGATTTAAAGTGACTGCAGGATTACCATCTAAGTGTAACCAGTGACGTTATAGGCTGGCTCAAGATTTCATCCAAATAGGGAAAAGAATAGCTCCACTGCGCTTTACTAAAGAGAAAAAGAGACAAAAATAAGGCTATTTTGTAATAGTTTTCTATAATGCATGTTATATTAGATTTGTGGGCAACTCGGATCCCTCAAGTTATTTTCATAGGAAGCATCCTCACAAGTCAGGTCTTCCTCATCCTGCACTTACTTGTACAGGATGGGATAATTTTTTTTTTTTGAGGCAGAGTCTCACTCTGTTGCCCAGGCTGGAGTGCAGTGGCATGATCTTGGCTCACTGCAAGCTCCACCTCCTGAGTTCACGCCATTCTCCTGCCTCAGCCTCCTGAGTAGCTGGGACTACAGGCACCCACAACCACGCCTGGCTAATTTTTTTGTACTTTTAGTAGAGACGGAGTTTCACCATGTTAGTCAGGATGGTCTCCATCTCCTGACCTCGTGATCTGCCCACCTTGGCCTCCCAAAGTGCTGGGATTACAGGCGTGAGCCACCATGCCTGGCCAGGATGGGTACAATTTTAAAATAACCATATTTTTCTCTCTCTCTTCACCTTTAGTACTTCTTAGTGGGGATATTCCTTTTGCTTTGTCCCATGGTTTCTGATTAAGATTAGATGAAGAACCTTGAATATAGTATTTTCTCAAAGCTATTAGTATTCTTTCTTCTGCAGGCCTATGTTCTTACCTAAAAAATAAAAATTTTGAATGAAAAAAATTAAGAAAATTTAAAATATTTAAAATCTCTCACCGAATATAGAATAGACAGCCATCAAGTTTCTTCTTGATAACTTCAAGTAGTAACTTACTACTTCTCTAAACTATTGGAAACCTATAGATGCCAGAAAGTCATTTCTTAAACTAAAACAAAATCCATATTCATATAATTTTTATCAATTTGTTCATCTTTTACTCCCCAGAATAATACATCTCATGCTTAACTGATATTCTATGGTTTTCAGTGTTTTCTGTCTTCTAAATATTATTGGAAGACAGTTACATCTTCCTTAGTTGGACACAAGGCCCACATGTAACCTAAGAGCTGAGCCCATTCAGCTGTATATTAGGTTTGTGGTCAACTCAAACCTATCAAGTTATTTTTATAAGAAAAATCCCACAAGTCGAGTCTTGCTCATCCTGTACTTATACAGTTGGTTATTGAAAAATAAAAGATGTATCATTTTTGACTCTATTTTGTTGGTTTTACTCTACTGTTCCAGGCTTTTACAAATATTTGGAATCCCCTTTCTGATTCAGAAAAACTGATATTTATTTATGTATTTATGTATTATTTACTTTTTATTTTAGAGACAGGATCTTGCTCTGTCACCTAGGCTACAGTGCAGTGGTATGACCTCAGCTCATTGAAGCCTCAACCTTCTGGGCTCAAGCAATCCTCCCACCTCAGCCTCCTGAATAACTGGAACTACAGGTACATGCTACCACATCTGGCTAGTTTAAAAGAAAAAATTGTAGAGACAGGGTCTCACTTGTTGCCCAGGATGGTCTCAAACTCTTGGGCTCAAACAGTCCTTCACCTTGGCCTCCCAAAGGGCTGAGATTACAGGCATGGACCACTGCACTCAGCCTAATTTTTATAAAGTTATTTTTTTCTCTATCCCATCTTTTACCTTTGATAGTTTGTAGGAATTCTTTTAATTCCTCTTTTAAGCCACTGATAAAAGATTTGAACAGGAAAATTATTCTTCAATGAACATCCTTGGATATGTTGATTCTTGTGTATTCTGAGTGGATTTCACCAAGGCATATACCCCCAAAAGGAATTACTGTATAAGTTGTGAACATTTTAATTTTTATTAGATATTGATAAACTGCACATTCTTTAAATAAGTTAAATATAAGCAGTATGGTTGCAATTGACTTTTCTTATATGAAGGAATTGCTGTTCTGGAAATCACTGTCTGTACTGAATGTGCATAATGTGGGCCATGGAATGCATGTGACAATGGCCCCTAGTGCCCGCCGCGGGAGGAGCAGACTTCAAGGCCCAGATTCCCATGGTGAACCAGTGGTGTCATCATCAGATTGGCTTGTGGCATGATTTCGGCTCTGGTCTGACCTTGTTTCTTTTCACATTCTAAGCCTGGTGTTTCTATCATAAGGTCCATCTATGAGCTAGCCTTTATTCTTTTAATAAACTCAATTTCTGTTTAAATATGAGGACAGAATTATTTTCTGTTGCTTCCAGCTAAGAGAATATCGTAACTATTTTCCCATCACCACTTAACTTCTCATTTCCATTTTTTCTCCTGACAGTTTCAGTGCAAGACTAACCCCTCTGTAAATACCCATATTCATAGATGTTTAGGCACTCCTATGAGCTGAAGACCACTGTCCCAAATAAAACACACTCAGTTCCCTTTTCTTTGAAGGCCCCTGCAGTTTCTTCAGCTAGGAATTTAGCAGTGATGAAAAATGGGGTTTCACAGCTCTTCTGAGGTCTACATTCTTTCTTTTTCTTGTTTCTTACTTCTTGTTTCAGTTAGATTTTTTTCCCATGTTTACTGCTTACACAAGCAAAAAACCAGAAATATAGAAATAAGATATCAATGGCAGTACTAAAATTAGCGAATTTGGCAGTGATCAATACTTGGAGGAGAGAAGGCTGCACTGTAGCTCTTTTCCTGTTGGGAGTGCACATTATTGGCACCAAAGCTGACCATGAATTCATGAAAATTCACAAAATATAGTGATAAGAATGCATTGTGTGCTTGTTGTCCTGCTGGCCTTAAACTCCTTTCTGGCTCCTTTAGATTGCTTTGCATATTTATACTGTAATCCATTGATTATAGATCTTATAATTTGCTTCTCAAAGAATAATTTTCTTCTACTCCTTAATTTTTATGGAAAGGAATACTATCATTTTTGCTACATGGGTGCATTTGAGGAGCGTTTTAAACAAATATTAAAAAGTGGTTGAATTGGGACTCTTTCATTAGTTTCTAATAACCTATACCTGAAAAGGCTGAACCTCAGCATTAAGCTACTAAAAAAAAAGTATCTTAGGGTCTTTTGTTTCTGTAGAAAGAGTTCTGAGGAAAAGCATCTAACCAGAATATCTGAAGGTAAGCCTTTGGCATAGTTTTTTAATTATTATTATTTTTTAACAAACTCCTGGATCATTTCAGCACACAGCTGTGATTGGGAATTAATGGCCTAGTAGGTTTGTAACATTGGTGGACTTGAATGATGTTGCCTTCTTGGCATCCCTTTCTCTCTCTCTCTCTCTCTCTCTCTCTCTCCTGGTACAGGCATTCTGATTTCCTTTTGGGAAGCCTCCCCTCCCTATCTTCAGCCTGTTGTTGTTCAGAAGAGGCTGACCAGAGGCTAGGGGTTGCAGGGGTAGATAAGTAGCCCAGGCTTAGCCAATCACTGCATACATTGCCTTTGCCATAGTAATTGGTTGAAAGACAAATTTCTGACCTAAGCTAGGCCAGTAAGGCTCAACTGCAACCCTTTTGTTAGAACTATGGGGAAAGAAGCCTTCCTCCCCCTGAGATTTCACTACAATTATGCACTAGGATCCCATGTTAACGGGGAGTGTTTAATCCCAGGACTTTTCAGAGCCATGATATTTATATGGACAGGAGCCAGGGAAATACTGCATAGAAGAGGGCAGTCCCTGGCGAGGGCCACACCTTCAAGCCTGGGACCATGGACCAAAGTGAGAACATGTGTTCCTGTTTTTCCACTCAAATATTGCTTTATGGCCTTCCCCATGCCCCATCCTGTACCCATAAAAACCCCAGGCTTCACTGGCAGAGCTGCAGTGTGGCAGAGCGGCAGAGAGGGAGAGATGAGGCAGGCGGACATCAGAGAGAAGCAGCTTGACTTCAAAGGCACAGCTTGATGGCAGGACTTTGGAGAATTTGGCTGGGGACAGAGGAACTCCAGGGGAAGACTACCTTCCTACTTGACCCCCTTTCCAGCTCCCCATCCTGCTGAGAGCCACTTCCACCACTCAGTAAAATCTTCCACATTCTCCACACTTCAATTTGTTTGTGCAACCTGATTCTTCCTGATACCAGACAAGAACTCAGGTACCAAGAGGGTACGTGCAAAAGGATATCACCCTGACCTTCCACTGAGCTATTAAACACTTAAGCCATCCGTGGATGACAAAGCTAAAAGGGCACACTGTAACACACCCGCTCTGGGGCTCCGCAAGTTACAGGTACCCCACAGGATGCTGCCATGGGGCAGCACAGAGTTCTACTCCTGTTGGCACCCAGGAGCACTCGTCCTGGCCTCTGCACGCACTCACCTGCATGCTTCCCATTCTGTGAAGGGTTGAGAGCTGCAGTCTGAATAAATGAGCCAACCCCTTCATGAGTCCTGTGAAGAGATCAAGGGAACTATCTCATTTCAATGAGTCTTTGTCTATTCGGGCTGCCATAGCAAAATACCATAGACTGGATGGCTTAAACAACATAAATTTATTTCTCAACATAATGGAGGCTGGAAATTTCCTATCATGATGCTGGGAAGGTAGGTTTAATTCTGAGACCTCTTCTCTTGCCTTGTGGGAAGCTGCCATCTTACTGTGTGCTCACATGCCCTTTTCTTTGTGCATGAGACAGAGAGAAAGAGACAGAGAGAAAGACAGTGAACCAAAGTGCAAGCACTTAAGTGAGCCTTCTGGTGTCAGTTCTTATAAGAACACTAATCCTGTCATATTGGGTCTCTACCCTTATTACCTCATTTAACCTTAATTACCTGTTTATAAGCCTTATCTACAAATACTGTCTCATTAGGGGTTAGGGCTTCAGCATATAAATTTGGAGGGGACACCATTCAGTCCATAGCATAATTCCTTCCCCTCTTTTCTTCCTTAAGGCATTGCACTGAATTTTCATCACTAAACGTGACAGAGGTCCAAATGCTATAGCCACAGCGGTTGACCTCAGCACTCAATTCATTCTAGTCTGTCCTCATGTGTCTGTTTGCCTTCCTAAGCAAACCAGTGCAATGGGACCAACAAGCCATTAGGATGGAAAAGGCCATCTAGTGGTGGAGTCTGGAGTCTGAGTCTGGCTGCCTGGGTTTGAATTCCAGCTGTACCATTTACTTAGCCTCACTCTGTGGCAATGAACTCACCTGCAAAATGGTATGTACACAAGTCTCCACCTTGGGAATCATTATGAAGATCTGATGCATTAATATTTATAAAGTACCTAGAATAATTGCTGGCACTGTGCTGTAATAATTTTGCTCCACAGATCTGAGTTAAATCTCTACTTGTGCACTTATTGGTATATGACTACGTAAGCTTTTTCCAAGCTTCTTTTTTCTACTGAGTATAAAGAGGATGAATAATCATTTGGGGCAATAGTATATACAAATTTAGTAGCACACATCCTGCCACAGTAAACACTCAGTAAATGATGTGTGAACAAATGAACAAATGGCAATTAGAGAATGAAGTTCTCCTTTTTGTCTAAAAATTTTTACTTTAAGCATATTTAATTTAGGGTGCCTAATAGATTTATTAGATTGATCTATTTTCTTTACTTTAGAAAGCATAAGTCACCTAATGCTCATATGTAATTACATAGAAATGACAATTGTGCCCAAATGAGACAGGATAATTTAGTTGAGCATTTGATAATCGTGCTCTCCACAACTCTTATGAAATCTGTTGCCAAAAAATATGAGGGCAAAGTGAAAGCCTAACATGAGCTGTGTAATTAGCAATTATTTGGATGGATTAGTTTTCTGAGAAACTTTCTGTAAGGGAACAAATCATAGCCTATGAAAATTATACTCTGTGTATTGAAAATAAAGACCAAAATAGCAGAATGGATTGCCTCTTTCTGACTTATTTAGTCAAAGCAAGGCTTATTCTAAGTCAGGACTCTACTTGACTTTAGATGAGCTTTATATAAATGTAACTCCCCTTTAGCAAAAAAAATATGATGATGATGTTATTTTGCAGGTGAATTCACATTATAAGTAAGTTAAATCCTTCCACTTTGCCTGAGTCTGTGAGTGTTAGAAACTTGAGTTCTCTTTCTTATCAGGGAAATGGATTTGTGTACCAAATAGACTATAAAGGTTGAGGTTTTGTTCCCAATTGCACTTAAAATTTTTCTATTTAAAAATAATTATTATAAAAGTTAATAAAGATGTGTTTAAAGAAAAACTTAAATGCTTTTTTTTTCCCCCGCCACTTCCTTATCTGGTCTTAACTGCCTGAGGTAACCAATATTATCCATGTATTTCCTTTTTTCATGAAAATGAAATTGTATTGTAAACTTTATTCTGCATTTTGCTTTTTTTGTTGTTGTTGTTGTTGTTGTTATCAGTATGTGATGGACATCCCTCCCCAAGGGCAGTACATGTAGCTAAACACATTCTTTTATATACAGACATCATAATTTACATAAGTATGCACCACAATTTATTCACCAGGACAAAGTTCTTTTCAGAGTTTACTTTTTGCCACCACAAAGAATGTCAATAAACATACACATATTCCTACATTGATGAACACATGAAATAGGATTTCTCTAACAGTGATTTTAGGGTAAGTTCAAGGTGCTATCACATTCCTTAAACATAGTAGAAGAAAATAATGACCTTTGTCTACAAGAAATTTTGATAATAAAAATAAGAGAATGTGAAGAGCAAATTTAAGTAATTTAAGTCAAAAGTGATCATATTCATATTTGCAGTATGGTACTTGTTATAACCAACCTTAATAAATCATTTTTAGATCTGTGAGGAGGGCCATAAAGTCTCCACACTCGTTTGAAGGCCTTGGGTAGTTTCTTAAAGTGTGGTCCCTAGAGCCACACTGGTAGGGATCACACGCATGTTCACAGCACAGATTCCATTGCCCCACCACCCAGAGATTTTTATTCAATGCGTTTGGAATGGGGCCCAGGTAGCTTCACTGCTCAACAAAAATTCCCAGGTGGAATTCCTGGGTGAAAACTTCCACCTGTTTTTTATAGGCCAGAGCTAAGAATGGTTTTCACATTTTTAAAAGGTTGAAAAAAAATCAAAAGAAGAATAATATTTAATGACATGTGAAAATTATATGCAATTCAAATTTCAGTGTCTATAAATAAAGTGTTATTGGAACACAGCCACACCTATTCATTCCATATAGCCTGCGGCTGCTTTTGCATTGCACCAGCAGAGTTGAGTAGTTGCCACAGAGACAATATGGCCACAAAGCCAAAATATTTATAGTCTGGCCCTTTACAGAAAAAGCTTGCCAACTCCTGGACTGGATGATCTCTAAGGTCGCAGTCCTGAATTTCTGAATGTTATCTTATTCACTGTAGTTATTTACCTCCTTCAATATGCGCAAATACATCTCCAGGCCCTAAAACTGATGCAGACTGATGGAAGTGCAAAGTGTGGGTGAAGGTCAGAGACCCTCGGGACAAGTTTGTTTCTACCAGTCGTTTACAAATTAGGAGGTGACATGAGCAACACAGAATAAGTGAAATGTTAGTATAATCAGAAAATAAATGAGGACTGCAACAGTGAACACTTACATGGTACATTGTATTTACCAGGCACTATCTTCAGTGCTTTCCACACATTAATTCATGTAGTCCTTTTGACAACTCTATAATGTAGGTACTATTTTTATCCCCTATTTATGGTTGAGGAATGTGAGGCATAGAGAGGTTAATAAACTTGCCCCAAGTCATATACTTAGAAGTAGCATAATTATAATTGTAGGTAATCATAATAAGGGTAAAAATTGTATCTGAATTCCATTTGAAAGTCAGGGGAGGAGGACACCACCGTTCGATGAAAATGTATCACCTTATTACACATGGTCACAAGGTCAAATATCTTCAGGGCCCATTAGGAGCATCAGTGGGTTAAGAACACAGCCTCTCAAACTATAGTTCCTTTTCTTACTTTTGATAACACCATGGAAACAGAACTTCTTCACTGTAAGAAAACAGCTGCCTAAGGAGTGGTGATAACTGGTAGTTGCCAGGTAGGGAAACTCTCTGGTGTGGTGGGTGCTGTGTATGTAGCTGAGAAGTGCATGCTCCAGGGAAAAAGGGCCTGCTACTCATCTCTACTTTTTTAATGACATGCAGAAATGAGAGTAATTTAGATTTCCTGTAGCATAATCTGCCGATATTCAAGAATTCAGAAATTAATTCAAATATGAAAAACAAAGAAAATCTGTTGTCTATGTCTAACAAAATAGGACTACAGGCCACCAGTGTGTAACCCATGGTTTGGCAATTTTCTCTAGGCTAAATCACCTCTATTCCAAACCTTTCCATACAGCTCTCTAGGCCCAGACTTTAATCAGAAACATGGCTGCCTCCATGAACTGGTGCCAAGCTTTACAGTCATCTTCAGTTGATGAGCATTACAAAATTACTTTCAGAAGCTGGAGTCCTACCTGGAAGAGAGTTATGCTATGATCAAGGCTAATATCCTCTTCATATTTATTACAAGAAATACCTGCTTTATATTATATTAGAATTGACAATCTTTACCAGGACTGGCAGCATTGATAAGTGCTTCCCCTTAACTGAAAAACATATTTCCATAGCTTTTCCGGAATATCTTGGTGTTTTTGCTTTGTTTTGTTTTGTTTTGTTTTTTGAGATGGAGTCTTGCTCTTGTCACCCAGGATGGAGTACAGTGGCATGATCTCGGCTCACTGGAACCTCCTCCTCCCAGGTTCAGGCAATTCTCCTGCCTCAGCCTCCCAAGTAGCTGGGACTACAGATGCCTGCCACCACGCTTGGCTAATTTTTGTATTTTTAGTAGAGACAGAGTTTCGCCATGTTAGCCAGGCTGGTCTCGAACTCCTGCCTCAGGTAATCTGCCCACCTCGGCCTCTCAAAGTGCTGGGATTACAGGCATAAACCACTGCATCCCCCCATCTTGGTGTTTTTAATTACATCATAATCCATTTTCTTAATCTTCAACCATATAAGGCTTATTTCATTGACTATAATAGCTCATGCACATTCACTAATGGCCCTAGAATACAATACTGTTTTTTTTTTTTTAATTTGAAAGTGCTTCAGAGCAGAGTATAAAACGAGGAAAAGAACATAACACAAAAATGCCAGTTATTTAGGTGAAGCGAAAAAAATATTTCAAGTACTGTAAACTGGAGTGATAAATCATTATGAAAATAATTAAAAAACATTCATCATTCTGACAGTCTGAAATAGCATTTAAACTGTTCAAACATTTTACTAAAAGTCTACCTAAAGAACTTTTCAGATTCTATAGGAAACAATTTTTTAATAAAACAATATTTTAAAATATTTTCCTTGGGCATCTACTCAGAAAAGTAGTGCCTCAAATGGAATTTTAAAATCAATCAAAATGTATTGCTCAAATTTGACATTTATGTGTTTTGGTTAGAGTTCATGGACTCTGCACAAAGTAAGCATTATTTTGAATACTTTCAGTTACTTTAACATATAGTATCATAAATAAGGGACAATTGTCTTCGGAAGCCTTCGTAAGAGTCTGGAGTGTGAGAAACATGGTACTTTGGCACTCAAAAGCAATACTCAGATGAACACTGTTGCATTAAATGCTTATATAGAAGCACAAACAAGACACTGAATTAAAAAATGTGGAACCTTATAAAACATCCATTTTTTAAAAAAATCACAAAACACTATATACAATGTGGTATTCTGAATTAGGTCATGAAAGAGAAAGAAGACATTAATGGAAAACTGTTGAAATCCAAATAAAGTCTGGAGTTAAGTTAATATGGTAATAATCCAATGTTTCTTTTTTACTTTTGACACATACGCTGTGGGAATGTAAGGTGTAACATTAGAGAAAACTGGGGTAAGAGGTATTTGAGAACTCTTTTTCCTACTTTTCTGTAAGTCTAAAATTATCTTGAAGTAAAAAGTATATTTAAAAATTACAAAACAATTTGTAAGAATATTAATCTGTGCCTTAAAGCATTCAACAGAATAGAGTAGGCTGATAAAATTCACATGCCATTAAGTACCATTATGTATATACATGCAGGCTGTGTGTGTATTGTTGGAGGATAAATGAGGGTGTATGAGCAGACTTAACACACTTAGATGTTTTCCTCAGTTGTTGGTCCTGATGCTCAAAAGTTAAAAGCACAGAAATGCGGGTGGGAAGTGGGTTCCTAAACATTTTTATTAATAAAATGCATTTGAATAGTTCTGTCTAAAATAAGAATGTAAATATATACACAATAAATACATATATATATATACTTCCCAGGAATTCATTTCTTTAGCACTATTTTTTAAAAAGATAGGTTACAAGTGAACAACTTTCAACTTTTGTTTCTTTGTGTGTGCTTGATTTTTTTAAAAACAGTTTTGTGCCTCTGTGGTATCTTCAAACATATACCAATAAAAATGATTACAGTTTGTTTCCAAACTCTAAAAAATACAACTATGTACTAAGTTCTATCTCTTCATCGAATCAAATGCATTGTGGTAGGTTTTCCTTTTGCTCTGCAGAACAGAGGCATTGATGAGGTACAGTAGACATACGTCAGCATGTTGAAATGAAATTAGTAGGTCTGTTGTCAGGCAGGTCACCACAGGCCAACACACTGCAACAACCAGAAAACGGCAAATAAACCACAAATAAACGTATTTTTAAAGATATCAGAGTAAGAAAATAGAATGAACAAAAATTCCAAGGAAAGGAAAATCACTCTGAAACAAGCTGGCAATTTTTGGTTGTCATTTTCCCCAGTGGCTGAGGGTTGATCTTAACCCAGCAGGGAGCTTCTGCTGGGGGAAAGGAGATGCTGGCAAAATTTTGAGCTTTCCTGTGGGCCTGATAGACTCAGTAAGAAAATTGAGGGGCCTCAATGACATAAGATAATGGTGGAAATGCAAGTAGAAACTGTGCCAAACAACATTTGGATATGGTGAGACCTCAAGAATCAGCATTAGGACATACTGATCTAACTGATGAAGATTCCATGTAGAAACAAAGGGTGGTGTAGGTCCTAGACAGCCTAATGCATCTATATTATCACCTCTTATGGCCTCAGCAGCAGACTGTGTCCCTCTTCCACCTCTGCACCAACACCAATTCCTATGTCAAGTTTCCAACAAATGGAAATCATCAGAAGAGTACCACCAAGTTCAGTGGTGATGGTATTGTGTGAGCGAGTTGGAGCCCAGCCCCTTCCTGGAGATGAAGCAGGCAGACGGAGGACACACAGGATAAAAGAATCCACGAATTTATCATCGGGTGCTTAGACGTTCCATGTTCCACAAGGAAAATGTACACCAGTGGTCAAAATCCCTTATGACCTCTCCCCAGATGACAGCAAGACCTTATTACTGTGGAAGGGCTTCAATCCTGTAAATTAAATGGCTATCACTGTCTTTTTTTTTTTTCTCAATAAAGATAAACTGAGGACATTTACCTTGAGGGCACCAGAAGCTAATTTATATGTAAAAAGCTGTGTTAAAGAACAACAGTAGCAGATCTATGTTATGAATTGTGCAAAAGTGATCAAAAAGCAGTGCTGCAGCTAGCAATTCAGAGGGAGAATCTTTTTTTCTTGAGGGACTCAGTCATTACTTTTTTTATTTGGTTTTAAATTCCAATATTCTTGGCATCATTCCAACATGCATTGTTCTAAGAAAATATGAAGGGAGTGTCAAATTATAATTTCTTGGAACACTTAATTTGTCACCAGGAAAGAACAATGTAACTCTAAGACAGTAGAAGGATTTACTTCTGGGCCTGTTAATTTTAGTGAAACTGAAGAATAAAAATTCAATGTTATGACCTTGGGAAATATTTCATTCTCTTTATTTCATCCTCTTCTGGATATATAAACAGCCATAATTAACAGTTTGGGGTTTATTTATTGCAACAAAGCAGATATGTGGCACATGATTTAATCTCTAAAAGCAATTTCAATTTGGCCTATTTGTCTGTCATTTAGGGCATGTGCCCAATTTAAAATGGTTTCTGCTTGCTCAAGTCTCTCTTACACACATAGGCTCAGTGATCAAATATTTAGATTTATATGAAGTTCTTGACACTAACAATAAAAAGGCAGCATTTAAGTAAACTGCAAAATGCCAGAAAGGCCTAAAAAAATCAAATATAATATTGAGGAACATTGCTAGCATAGGGATCGTGGAGAATATATTTTTATTTTGCTTTGCTGACTGTATATACTGAGTTTTCATAACTAAAAAGAAGTCATGTGTCCTAAAAAAAGTCTGTCAAAGTTGGCTGGTTTTATGTGCATCACAATATTTTGTTTAATGAGGAACTCAATTTGAATTTTGATTAAAGCAATTAATAGAAATTACAGGCCCTTTTAGAAGTAATCTGTGGCAAGTTTTTCTGATTACAAGGAAACATTCAGTTCATACATTTTGATTCTTACAAAAGATTCTAGATAAAGAAAAGTAAAAGAAAATTATAAATATCAACAAATATTATTTTTTCAAACATAATTTTTATCATTAGATGTACCATTGTTTCAGATTTATAGAACAGATGGTTTATGAGAACATTATACATCTGAACATAAATCCATTACAAATATTAGCTAGATTCATTAATGTATACAGCATCTTTTTCACATAGATCAGTTGGAAAGTTGAAAATAAACAGCACTTGCCACATATTAAAACATAATATTAGTTGCAGATGATTTTTAGAGTCAAGTTAATTTTTAGGTTGGTTTAGTTTTCCCTGCACATCTTCTACATTTCCTTCATTGTACTTGTCATATTATAACAATTGAATCATTGTCTAATTTTTGATATGCCTTTTCTGTTATGTTTTGAACCCCAGGAGAGATGGAACTATGTTTCCCTGTTCACTACTCTAAGCTTAATATTTAGGCCACTGCTTAAAACAGAGGCCCTCAATAAAGATTTGCTTAATGAATATAGGATTGAATGACCTATACCATGAGTAGGCAAATTATGGCTCGAATCCAGCCTATTGCCTGTTTTTTACAGCCTTCATGTGAAGAATGGTTTTTCCATATTTAAATGGGTTGATTTTTTCACATGGTTAAATAAGTGCCTAAATGATAGATTCAATTTTGCCTCTTGTCCCATAAATCCTAAAATATTTACTATCTAATACTTTAAGAAAAGGTTTTCTGACCCTGGACTAGACAAGCAGTATGTAATACAACTGTTGTGATGATAAAAATATTCTATATCTGTGCTGAGCAGTAGGATAGCCACAAACCACATGTGGCTATGAAATTTATCTAGGATGACCACAGTTTTAATTTTATTTTAATTAATTTCAATAATTCTATGTGGCCAGTAGCTAGTGTGTCAGACATCAGCAGATCTAGATATGTGAAAGAATAGCTTCATGTAAAGACAGTAAACAATTACCTGAAGCTCAACTCTGTACAAGGAAAAATGTAAAAATATGTGCTAACTTGGCAGTTAGTTGGTCTTTCTCGCAATAAAAAAAATTGGAAATAACTAAATTATCTATCACCAGTTCATTAAAACAATTAATGTTATGACAAAATGTTGAAAAGGCCTAAAGGTAAGAATTAGTTCATTTAATTTGATAGTTACACAGGAACTCATTTAAAATAAGCAGTGGCTCTTCATTCCATAAACTGTAGATGAGAAACAATTATTTTGGATAAGGCAGATAATGTTAATGTTCTATTAACAAATAGATGAAACAAATTGCCTTTATGAAGATTTTAACATTTTTCTTTGCATTATTGATTTAAATATCAATTATTTGCAAGGAAATTCTTAAAACACATAGAGTCCTATTAAAACAAAATGTGCTATATTATGCAGTAGGCAAATATTAGGGCACATAAACATGCTAAAACAGTGCTATAATCTAGTAGTCTCCCAAAATCGTTAGAATTAATGCAGGTATTAAAATGAACTGAGAAGTAAAGATTCAAATTGAAGAGTGAAGTTTACAACACCCACATCCACATATGATTTCAAGTCTTTAAGATGACAAGCACTTAAAGGGAATTCTGAAGTATGTGCTATTTAGGATTGAAATTGTTTGGTGCTATTATTTACAACACTTTAAGTAAAAAAGGGAACATTAGAATATATTTCCTTTTCATGCTTACACTGTTTCTGACATGTCTATGCATGAAATAATATCTTCCCAAGTAAAACTACTTTGGCTGCACTCTTTTATTTCAAATGATTTTATCATTATGGAAAAATTTGAAATCATGGCGGACAAATAATCCCTTAATGCTCTTCTTGGCTAGCAAGTAATTTATCAAAGCAATCCAATTTCCAAATAGCATACAAACTCAGTAAGATGCTGAGCCAATGCATCTGTTCCTCTCAGTATTTACAGCATGAACAAATGCCTTTCCTTTGGGAGGGGGGAAAACCTGAGCTTGAATTCTCTAAAAGGGCAATTTAGCTTTAGTAACACTAATAACTAGTAACTCACAATTTCTCTCTGATAAAACTTTAAGATTAAAAAAAACTCGGGCTTTATTGAAAAATAATTTACATGCAGTAATACTGACCCCTTTTCATCATACAGTTTAGTGAGTTTTAACAAACATACAAGTTGTATATCTACAACCAAAATTAAGATTTGGGATATTTGCAATCACTGCAGGAAGTTCCCACATGTTTCTTTGTAGACAACGCCTCTCTTCCCTCACAGTCCACAGGCAACCAGTGATATGTTTTCTGTTTCCACAGTTTTTCTAGAATGTCATATAAATGAACCATATAACATGTAGTCTATTGTGCCTGGCTTATTTTACTTAGCCACTTATATAATGAGATTTTGAAATTCACCCGTGTTGTTGTATATATTGGTAGTTTGTCCCTTTTTGCTGCTTAGCTGTATTCCATGGTATGAATATACCACAATATTTTTAGCCATTCTCCTGTTAATGGAACTTTGGCTACTGTGAATAAAGCAACTATTAACATTTGCTGCGTGAACATATGTTTTCATTCCTCTTGAGTAAATATCTATGAGTGGAATTGTTGGGTCATAGGGTAAGTATATGTTTAACTTTATAAAAGTCTGCCACATTGTTCTCCAAAATAACTCTATTGTTCATAAACCCATCCACAACATATTAGTGCTCTGGTTGTTCTGTATTGTCTCCAATGATTAATGTCATCAATTCTTTTAATTTTAGCCATTCTATTGGCAGTATAGTGATATCTCTTTGTACTTTTGATTTGTGTTTCCCCTGATGACTAATGATATTGTGTATTTTTCCATGTGTTTACTGGCCATCTGTACATCTTCATTGGTGAACATTTGTTCCAACTCTTTGCCTTTCTTTTTACTGAGTTGAATGTTTTGTTATTTATGTATTCTGTATGCAAGTTATCAGGTGTGTGCTTTGCAGTTTTTCTTTTATCAATGTGTGGCCTGTATTTCATTTTCTTAACAGTTCTTTTGAAGAGCAGAGATTTAAAATTTTGACTAAGCCCAATTTGTCAATTTTTTTGCTTATGATTTGTGCTTTTTGTGTCCTGAGAAAGCTTTTCTTAACCAAAGATCACAAAGATTTTCTACATTTTCATCAAGAAATACTTCAGTTTGTCATATTATGTATTTTACTATGTATTTGAAACATTGTCAGAGAAGAAGTATAAAGGCATTTCCAGACTGTCAAAAGGTCCACCATCCAGAAATAGTTTAGCTATGCCATTTTTATTCCCATTTCCCAGGCCTGCTACTCCTTAGGTTGTCCTTTACCCTGGGAAGCACATTACAATATCTTTAATGCTTCCATTTTGAATGTTGCATTATAACCAGCTTTGCCTTATCTTATATAGTTTAGTTCAATAAACCTTAATTGAAGGAGAATCTCCACGTCAGAACCTGGAGATTCAAAGATGAATCAGATGATTCCTATCTATGAAGAATTCATATCCAATATTGTAGGTAGATACATAAATAGGCCATGGTACTATAATGTTTATGTGATCCAAAAATCACATATGAGAGTCACCTAGATGATGTTCTTACCCCTATCTTGTGTGGTGGTAGAGGTGTGGGCAGGATATCAGAAAATGCTTCCCACAGGAATTGATGTTCATGAGGAATCCTGGAGAATAAGAAGGCATTAAGTAGAGACGAAAGAGAATGTTTCACAAGAAGGAAACATGTGCAATCATCAAACTCAACTCTATGCCTACAGTTCTGGGGCAGAAGAACTGCCAAGGGAGAAATTATGCATTGCCTGCCCCCAGTTCCCTCAGGATACATTAAATTAAGGAAGAAATCATTCTCAAAATGTGGAAGCCAAAGCACATTCCCATTCTTGACTAGAATATTCAGCTTGCCATTTACCATTCCATTCTGGGAGGCAAAAGTTCTTTCTCTCAGTCCCTTTTCCCCAGAAACTGTGAGAAGGTGCAGAGCTGTTGGATGAAGCAGCCCGATCATCAAGGGCTCCTCCCTGTTTCCTGTGCCCTTTCTCAACCCACACTCAGTGTGCCTCCTTGGCCTTAGCAGTTTCCTTCACTCCTGGACTGAAGGGTGGCACATGATTGTGCACTTAAATACCACAGTACAAATGGGAGGAAGACCTGGCTACTAACTCACAGCCCCAATTTCTCATTCAGTACCTTAGCCCATGTAACCCAGACTAGCTAGAGCAGTGAAGGTCCTCTCTCATCCTTGAATACATGCATCATTTATTACATCCTAAACAGAGATGATTACATTCCAATTTCAACTGTCCTTAAAACATTTCTTTAGGCTCACAGAAACAGCAGCAGCAGCTTTTCCTCAGCTAATTAGAGACTAATTGACTCTTTAGCACTGTTATCAGCTGTGACAGAGCCCTTCCTGCCTCCTGTCTGCCAGCGTACTTGGGACCATGGCTCTGTGCAGGACTCCAATTTCTCATTACAAGTATTAACGTGGAGCAAACTCCAGTTGCCTATTGCCTAGTATTCTTGCTAAGGTACGTATGTAAATAAAATGTCTTTATATACCTGAGAATTTATCTATGTAGTTCAAGAATTGTCTTCTTTGCTTAGTTATCCTACCTTTGAAGGTTTCTGCTTCCAATTGTCGAGGTGATGTTACATCTTTCTGAGGAAGAAGATGATACCCTTTTTTGTCCTCCATAAAAAAGCTTTGTGTAGTGTGGGGTGTGTGTGTGTCTGTGTGAGCATTTTGAATTATGACCACTGCATTTCATAACTTCACTTACCTTGAATTATTCTTTTCTCTCAGAGGATGGACTAATTTATTTTCTCCATAGAGGATCAGTGTGTTAATTTCCTTCCTTTCCTCCAAAGCATATTCTGAATGCTTTCACTGCTAGGCATAGGACAAACAGTTAAAATGATATATTTTCTGCCCCTCCAGGTCAAATAGAGGGATGCAAAAGTTTTAAAATTAAGTGTAATAAAGTGCTATCGATGTTGTCATAGGCATCTGTACAGAGTATAGTTGGGACATGATAAAAAGATAGTGATTTCCTGTGGAGGCAGGATCATAAATATTAAAGGACAACATAGGAAAGTGTTGACAGGAAGAGAAAGGGAAGTTAGCTTTCCTGGAAGGGAGACTAGGGCGAGCAAAGTCCAGATGGAGGGAACAACTTGAGATGTTGTGGGACTCACAGAAATTCTGGAAAACTTGAAACCTGGGGTTAGATGGAGTGCAGCAAAATATTATGTTGATGAAGTAGCCAGGGGAAGCCTCATGGAGGATTTGAATGCCATGCGAAAATGTTGAGGGTTTCCTGTAAGAACATGGGATGGCCACAGAAGAGTTATGAGCAGGGTCAGGAGACTGATGGCAGGAAACTAAAAGGGCAGCTCAGAGGCCCTGAGCTCAGACAGTAGCAGTGGGACTAGAAGAAGAGGGAGTCAAAAGAAAATGAAAAAGGTAGAATGAATATAACAATGTTTAAGTGAATTAAAAGGACAGCACTTTCTAGGATGATTTTTGGTTTTCAGCTGACGGTTTCCTTCACCAAAAAGAAGTACTAAAAAAAGGGAAGGTTTGACAGGAAAGTTCCATTTTAGATAATTTCATTTTGAGGGCTAGTAAAATGTATTTGGGGAGTGGCAATGTTCACCAGGCATCTGGATAAGCAGGACTCGAACTCAGGAGAGAGATCCTAGAAATTAATATCTGGGCATCATCAGTATATAGGCAGTATGGGAAGCCATGGCCATGCCTCTTGGAAAGAGAATAGGTTGAAGAAAGCCCAAGGTCAGAGCTCTCAATGAAGAAGACTAATATTTAATGGAAAAATAGAGAAGAGTCTGCAAAGAAGGCTGGGAGACAATAGATAGTGAACGGAAAGGAAAAACCATAGGAATAGTGGTTCTTTGGCTTCCAGAAAGCAACTCAGGTATCAGGTGTTCCCTCTATCTCCTTGGATCTTATGACCTTTCTGTCTTTCTGTCTGTATTGCCTTAATCTCTCCTCTCTCGTGGTCTCTTCATATATAGTTGTTAATTCCCCATAACATTGGCTTCACGTGGTCAAACATTGGCTCTGGAGTTTCTTTATATACTGTGACCTTTCAGCTTCTGTCCCCATGTTGTTTCTTCCCTCTCCCTTCTCCCATTTCCCTTCTCCCCTCTCCTCTCCTCTCTTCTCTTCTTTCGATGGAATCTCGCTCATAGTGCTCCACACCTGTAATCTGAGCACTTTGGGGGGCCTAGGTGGGCAGATCACCTGAGTTCAGGAGTTGGAGACCAGACTGGCCAGCGTGGTGAAGCCCCGTCTCTACTAAAAATACAAAAATTAGCCAGGTGTGTTGGTGCGTGCCTGTAATCCCAACTACTTAGGAGGCTGAGGCAGGAGAATTGCAGGAACCCAGGAGGCATGGGTTGCAGTGAGACAAGATTGCACCACTACACTGCAGCCTGGGTGACAGAGCGAGATTCCAGCTCAAACAACAACAACGACAACAAAAACAAAACAAAACAAACCTTAAAAATAGAATAACAATATGATCCAGCAATCCTATTTATGGATATATATCCAAAGGTAATGAAATCTGTATGTAGAAGAGATACCTGAATTCCCATGTTCATTGCATCATTACTCACAAATAACCGAGATACAGAAACCACCTAAGTGTCCATCAGTGGATGAATAGATAAAGAAAATGTGGTGCATATACACAATGGAATACCATGTAGGCTTAAAAAAGGAGGAAATTCTGTCATTTTCTGTAACATGGATGAACCTGGAAAACATTATGTTCAGTGAAGTGACAGGCACAGAGGTGCAAATACAGCATTATCTCACTTATATGTGAAATCTAAAAAGGTTGAGCTCATAGAAGTAGAGTAGAATGGTTGCTACCAGAGGCTTGGGCAGTGGGAGGGTGAGGAAAGGGGAAATGCTCGTCAAAAGGTACAAAATTTCATTTATAAAAAGTTTTAGTGGTCTATTGCACAGCATGGTAACCACAGGTAATAATGTATATTTCAAAATTAATAAAAGAGTACATTTTAAATGTTCTCACCCCAAAATACAGTTGAGGTGATAAATGTTAATTAGTTTGATTTAATCATTCCACAGTATATACATACATAAAAACATCACATTGTACTCCATAAATATATACACTTGTTATTTGTAAAGTAAAAATTTAAACAAAACAAAAGACGTAGGGACTAAACAAAGATGTTGTGATCTTTTGAAAATGGCAAGTCATTTTATCCACAGAATGGATTGTTTGACAGAGAAATATCTTTCCAATCATGGAATTTGTAAGCATTTCACATATGCCAAATGCACACCTGATAGTTTTGTTACCTGAGCAGTGGTCCACTCATGAGTCCCTTTCCATGAGGAACATGTTCTCTGCATTCTTCCTACATGTCAGAAGCAAGGCAACATACCCCCTGTGTTGGAGCAAAAGCAAAGACTAGCCATCCTGGCAAACATGGAGCTATTTTCTGTGAATCTAGAAGGTTATTAGAGTTTGGTACCTTTCTGTTTTTAAAAGACTAAGCCACCAGTGAGTGGCCTCATAAGTGTCTACATGTAACAAAACAAAACAAAACAAAGAACACTGGTCTTGGAGTCAGAAAATCTGGATCACCTTGGGCAAATCATGTACATCTTTTTGACTTCCACTGTAGAGTGGGAATATTTTACTTACAATGACATAGGTACATCAAAAGCCATGGAAGCTTAAAGGAAGGAAAAATTATGCCTGCTAAGGTTAGTTGGGGAAGATTTCTAGAGAGAATGACATTTAAGGTGGGTCTGGAAATGTGAGCACAGCATGCCAGGAAGAAGGTAAGGAAAAGGGCTTCACTTGAGATAAGTATGCAACAGCTACTACTTGGGCTGAGGAATTATCATACCCTTTACCACAGGGACAGAAAGTGACCATCTGAGGTCTCTCAGGGGCTTTGTTTGAAAAACCAAAAACTCACAAGTACATGTCTTCACCTTGTTGTCCTTCCCCAATGGACAAAACATGACCCTCCAATCATTTAGCCTTCTTTATGCTCTGACTGTACTGCTCTGTTCTTCCTTCTTCTCACTCACTCCCTTACTGCTGCCATCCTTTCCACTGAGGTCCTCTGGAAGTTCCCATTTAGAGAAAACCAACTACCCTACACCATCTACCTTTTTACCATACATGTGCTTTCCTGAAGTGTGGCTAGCTCTCCAGGCACTTCTTCCCCTGCCACTCTCTCCAATGCACGATGCTTATTTTTCTCACATAACCTGGGCCACAAGGAGAAGCTGGGAGGCTGAGGGGAAGAGAAAGGGGCTAGGCTTCTTCTTGGTCCCTATTGTTATTCCTCATCCTTAATCTCCACTGTTGAATAAAAGAACCTCATTTGAGGATGTTAGACAGCTATAGAAGTTGCCATTATTTGTCTTCTACTAAATTCTCAATAAGATTCAGCATTTGTCTATTGTCAACTGCCATCATTTACCTAAATTAACTCTTCTGAATAACATTTTTTTCCAAGCATGTTTTCCTCTCTAGTCTTCCTCAGTAACCATTTGAACATTCATGACTGAAACAATAATTATAAATCTTGAGCTCAAATTTTCCTATGGGTTCTAAGTTGTGTATCTTCATTTGGTGTCCCAGGCCCCACAGATACCACATATCCAAAACTGAGCATTCATCCTCCCAGTTCCCAAGCAACCCCTTAGCCCTTTGTCCCTCCTGGATTTTCTGCCCCAGTAAATGGCTGCATTACCCAGCTAGTAGCCACTCAGCTTGGTGTGTATCCTAGACTTCCTTTTGTCCCTCTCTTGCAATATCAATCAGTAACCAAGTCATAATAATTGTACCTCCTTGACTTTTCTCACAATTTTTTTTCTTATTCATTTCTGCTTCCTCTGTCTTAATCCAGGCATTACCACTTTTCCTTTAGGTTTCTGGAATAGGCTACTAATTGCTGTCGTAGCCCCCACATCAGTTCTGCTCCAATCCATCATCTAGCCAACAGTCAGTGTGATTTTTCTAAAATAGAAATATAATCATATCACTCCTTTATTAAACTCCTTGAATGGATCCTATGGCTTGAGAGGAGATCTACCTCATTAATATGGCAATCAAGGTCCTCTATGTCCACAACCCTGTCAATCTCTCAGGTCTTAGCCCTACACCCACCATTCACATTGATCTATTTTCAAGCCCCTGTGGGGTGTCATGCTGTTTCATGTTTTTGTAATAATTGTTGCTAATATTCATTGAGAAATTTCTACATTCAAGACTACTAATGGTTCTATTCCTTCTCACAACCCCATGTGGTCAGTTACTGTTTTACCCCCAGCTGATAAATGGGAAAATGAGGCACAAATAAGTTAAATAATTGACCAAGGTCACACAGCTAGTAAGAGACAAATTTGGAATTTGAACTCTATCAGTCTCAATCTAGAGTCTATACATTTAACCACTACTTATAGTACTATCATTCTGTCCCTTTTTCTGGATGATCCTTCCTTCTTTCTTCACTTAGCTTGCCTCATACTTACTCTTATTCCATTTAATCTGGCTTCTGTTTCCATCACAACTCTGAAAAAATCTCTCACAAAAATACCAATGATGAACTCTGTATTAAATCAGGGTTCTTTAGAAGGACAGAATTAATAGGGTAGATGTATATATAAAGGGAGTTTATTAAGGAGTATTGACTCACACAATCAGAAGGCGAAGTCCCATGATAGGCCTTCTGCAAGCTAAGGAGCAAGGGAAACCAGTCTGAGTCCCAAAACTTCAAAAGTAGGGAAGCAGACTGTCTGTAGCAAAAAAACCCCGAGAACCCCTGGCAAACCGCTGGTGTTAAGTCCAAGAGTCCAAAAGCTGAATAACTTGGAGTCTGATGTTCCAGGGCGGGACACATCCAGCACAGGAGAAAGTTGAAGGCCAGAAGACTCAGCAAGTCAGCTTCTCCCACCTTCTTCTGCTACCACTGGCAGCTTATTAGATGGTGCCCACCCACATTGAGAGTGGGTCTGCCTCTCCCAGTCCACTGACTCAAATGTTACTCTCCTTTGGCAACACCCTCACAGACACACCCAGAAACAGTACTTTGCATACTTCAATCCAATCAAGTTGACACTTAATATCGCAAACTACAAAGGGCATTTTTCATTTGTCTTCTTACTTGCTCTCTAAAATGTTTTCAGACATTGGTCACTCCATAGGCCCTGACACATTCTCTTCTTTGGTTTATGTGATGATATGCTCTTGGTTTTTATACCTGAATTTTTGGTGAACTTTCTCAACCTTTCTTGTCAGTCCTTCTCTACAGAACCTTCATACTGGAGTTATTCCAGATTCAGTGATAGTTTCCCATTCTTCCCTTCCTATGCTTTTTATTCTGAGTGATATCATCTATACCCTGACTTCCATTCCCATTTATATGTTGGTAACTTCTAAAGGTGTATCCAAGCATCCCCTTTGTGATAGCACCTCTTTAACATCGTTTGAATGTCTCAAAAACATCCTAAACTCAACATATACAGAATAGGAAATTTGAAGTTTTTTTCTCAAATATTACTTTTTAATATACCTTAGCACCACCTTGTATGTAGCCAAACAATCTAGAAACTATTATAGGCCATCAACCAAAGAGCTCTAAGAACATACCTGTAAGTCCATGTTCGATTTATTTAGCTTACTGCTGCCAGTAAGAATGCACTCCAGAGAAACCATGGGTTGCCCTAGTAAAAGAGAGTTTGCAGGAACTTCTTACATATGATTTGGCCTTGAATTGCATAGTTGAAGGTTGGATTTTAAAACACGGAGTCCAGTTCTGTACTGGATGTTCTTAAGAAGCTGGGATAAGTCAATAAGTGGTCTTATTTATTTATTTTTTTTTAGTCTAGGAGGCAGGAGAATTAAAGTGGGCCCAGAATAGTTAGTAGTAAAAAAGTAGCAATCACTCATGTTAATCAGAAGAGAGGATGTTGAGAATAACCTTGTCTGCCTTGTTTCAGACATGCCATTAAGTGGCCTTGTCTGAACATTGTCCATAATTCTTATTTATTTTGAGTTTTAGCGTCTTCAAGTTTTAGCTAGGTAATTTTGGGGAAAAAATGACTTTAACTTTCAGCTTTAACTTTCCAATATAAAAATTAAAGCAAATATCTATTATTATTTCAAACAGAAAATTCAAAATCAACTTATATATGATTTTAATTGTACAAATTTTCCCAGGAAGACTTTTTTTAGGTTTCTATCTAAGAAAAAGTCAAATATTATTTTACCCATTTGTAAAATCCATTCTATTCCTTGGCAGATTATGAGACCTACCTATTTGGAGGCAGGGTAACCAAGGTATCATCAAGTGCTTGAGGTCTGTAGGGCTATATGTCCAGTAATATCTTGCTTTTCTCAAGAGGAAATGGAAAAAATAGAAGACCAACGCAGAAGACCCTTAATTAAGTGGTAAGGGAGTATCTGTAGTGGTTAAGCGGTTAAACTCTCAAGACAGAATGCCTGAATTTAAATCTTGATTTTACCATTCAATTGTTCTCCCTAGCTACTCCTACTTGGAACAAGGTACCTGACCTTCTCTGTATCTCAATTTCCTGCAGCAGAAATAAAATAGTCCCTTCCTCTTAAGATTGTTGTGGGGATTAAATAAATTAATAAATATAAAGTGCTTAGAACAGCACCTAGCACAGAATAGGTACTCAATAAATATTTAGTTGACATTATTATTATAATCCATCATGTCATTTGGAGTTTAAAACCTTTTAAAAATTGAGTAGTTGCCAAGGACACTGTGTATGAATGGTATGTATGTGTATAAGAGAAATATAAAGTTGGAGTCACCTCTAAAATTTTTAAAACAGATCTGGCCACTCAAGAAGACTCCTTCAGAGAAGGCTGCTCAGTTGCCAGCACACTTGAGAATAGTGAATCCGGAATTATGTTAACATATTGGAACTTTCCATGGAGTCTGAAATGGTGAAACAGCAATTTAAATTGTAGACTTTCAAAACTGTCAAAAAAAATTGATGATGTACTCCTGCTTGCCAGGAAGGGGCTTATGCAACACCTTTGGGCTGAATATAAGAGGCCAATAAAAATGGAAATTCTGAGGGGAATTCCATGAAATCTGTAATTGAAGTGGTCCCATTGTTCTATTGCTGTCAAGCTGGCCATTTTGACATCTATTAACTAATATAGGTAAGTGGGGTACTTTTTTTTTATTATGACATTGGTTTAAATTGAGCTGCTGTGTCTGTTCATGATTTCACTTAATCTGTATGCTTTTTGCATTTACTAGATTAGAAGTGGATCCTTTGGGGCAGAGAAAACACTTTGCAACACAGATAAAGTTATAGAGTGTTTAAAAAGTTATAGTATATGGGGTATATAGAAAATGCTATGTATGTGTTTGGTTACTGGTCATTTGTGCATTTTGGGTAATATTTTTGAATTAAGTTTATTGGCACATTTATGTAAAAGACTTCATTTATTTGAATCAATTTCTGTCAAATCATTAGTAGATTACTCGTCTATGTTTTCTGGTATTTTTTGTACAAATATCTAAGCAGTAGAATATTCAAAGCTTGCATTTTATTGTCATGAAGCTGTCTATGGATCCTGTGCCTAACCATTAATAATTTCCCAAGCTGGCAGCTGTTATGAAGAACAATATAATTAAATATTTTAAATATATATATTTAAAAATGGAAAATTTCTGGGAATATATGCTCTGGTACAGTAAATAATTGAAGAAAGGGAATAATGCTTTAAGCTCAAGGCATTCACAGCAGACTTACATTCAACAGCAAGAAATCAGAAACAACCTAGAGATCTAACAATAAAATTATGGTAAATAGTGTATGTCTCATTAGGGTGGACTCTTAAAAATAATTATCATGAGGGTGATGTAGAATCATAAGAAAATGCTTTTTATATAATATTAAGTAAAAGATGCAGATATTAAATGATATGTTCATTATTAAGGCAAATATAAATGAATGTATTTGAATCAAATGAAAAATATCTTTTCTTGGTGGTGGGACTATGAGTAATTTAAATATATTTTCTTCATTCTTTTAACAAAAAGAGAAAAAACAAAGAGTTTAAAATGGCATGACCATATTATTCAAGAACCAATTTCCTTACTCATTTTTCATGGATTTGTAAAAATGACAGCTTGTATGTTAAGGCAATTTGAGCTTCGGACCAGTAACCTGACTTCTTTGCCTCAGTAAATTCACTGTATCCTGATTTTCTTAATAGGTGGGAACTGAACAATGAGAACACATGGACACAGGAAGGGGAACATCACACACTGGGGACTGTTGTGGGGTGGGGGGAGTGGGGAGGGATAGCATTAGGAGATACACCTAATGCTAAATGACGAGTTAATGGGTGCAGCACACCAACATGGCACATGTACACATATGTAACAAACCTGCATGTTGTGCACATTTACCCTAAAACTTAAAGTATAATAATAATAAAATTTTAAAAAAAGAAAAAAAATTCTGTGTAAATTCCAATGCCAATTGCTTTGCTACCTTTATTAATATAAAAAGAACTCATGGGTGAAAAGACAGCCATAATCAGAGAGAAACCGAAAAAGCACAGAATTTGGTGTGCAGAGTCTACCAGAAACTTATAAAGACCTTTTAAAGAGCTATGTTTTCCAAACTGCAATATATATTTATAGAAGCTAGAGTTCTGATATATAGATAATACAAAATTTTTTAAAAATTTATTTTTTTAATGAGAGATGAAATTGTACGTATTTACTGCATGCAACATGATGATTTAAAGTATATAAATGTTGCAAAGTGATGAAATATAGCAAATTAAAATATGCATTATGTCACATAGGTATCCATTTTTGTGGAACGAACACCTTACATCCACTGTCAGCATTTTTCAAGAACACAGTATCATGTGATTATATATCTGTTAAACATATTACACTTGACTTGTGCAATAGATGTCTTAAGCTTATAACTCCTACCTTCCTGAATTTTTCTGTCCTTTGACCAACATCTCCCCAACCAGCCTGCAGTCCCCACCAACCACCCCAGCCCCAGTAGCCACCACTGTACTTTCTACTCCTATGAGATCAACCTTTTTAAGATTCCACCTATGAATGAAATCATGTGGTGTTTGTTTTTTTGTATCTGTCTTATGTCACTTAACATAATGTCCTCCAGACTCATCCATGTTGTTGCAAATGATTACCTTTTTTCATGGCCGAATAGTATTCCATTATGTGTATTTACCATATGTTCTTTATTCATTCATCCACTGATGGACACTTAGGTTGATTCTATATCTTGATTATTGTGGAAAATGCTGCAATAAACATGGAAGTGCAGATATCTCTTCAACACACTTATTTCTATTCCTTAGGATATATACTCAGTAGTGGGATAGTTGGAACATATGGTAGTTCTACTTTTAATTTTTTTGAGAAAACTCCTTATTGCTTTTCATAATGGCTGTACTAATTTACATTCCTGCTCACTGTGAGAGTTCCTTTTTTCCACATCCTACTCAATATTGTTATTATTTTTAATAACCTTTCTAATAGGTGTAAGGTAATATCTCATTGTGGTTTTGATTTGTATTTATCTGATAATTTGTGAAGTTGAGCATTTTTTCATATACCTCTTGGCTATTTGTATGTCTTCTTTTAATAAAACGTCTATTCAGGTCATTTGCCCACTTTTAGATTGGGTTATTTGTTTTCTTGCTATTAAATTGAGCTCTTTATATATTTTTGGTGTTAATCCTTTATCGAATATATAGTCTGCAAATTTCTGTAGGTGGTCTCTTCACTCTGTTGATTGTTTCCTTTACTGTGCAGAAGCTTTTTAGTGCGATGTTTCCATGTGTCTATTTTTGTTTTATTACCACTTGAGATCATATCCAAATTATCATTGGGCAGACCAATGTCATGGAGCTTTCACCTCACATTTTCTTCTATTAGTTTCATAGATTTGGGTCTTACATTTAAGTCTCTAATCCATTTTCAGTTGATTTTTATATATAATGTGAGATATTTCATTCTTCTGCATGTAAATATCCAATTTCCCCAGCATCATTTATTGAAGAAACTGTCCTTTCCTTATTCTGTGTTCTTTGCACCTTTGTTCAATATGAGTTGTCTGTAAATGTGCAGATTTATTTCTGGGCTCTGTATTCTGTTCCACTGGTCTATGTGCCTGTTTTTATGCAGCACTGTGATGTTTTGGTTACTGTAGCTTTGTAGTATATTTTGAAGTTGGGTTGTGTGATGTCTCTTGTTTCATCTTTTAATTCAAGATGACTTTGGCTATACAGGGTCTCTTGTGGTTCCATAGACATTGTAGGATTGCTATTTTCTATTTCTGTGGAAATGTCATTGGCATTGTAATAGAGATTGCCTTAAATTTGTAGGATGCTTCGGGTAGTATGGGTACTTTAACAATATTAATTCTACTCATCCATGAACACAGAGTATCTTTCCATTAATGTGTGTCTCCTTCAGTTTGTTTAATCAATGGCTTATGCTTTTTAGTGTAAGGGTCTTTTAACTCCTTGGTTACATTTATTCCTAAGTATTTGATTTTATTTTGCATCTATTGTAAATGGGATTGTTTTCTGGATTTCTTCTTCATATAGTACTCTGTTGGTATATAGAAATAATATTGATTTTTCTATGTTAATTTTGTATACTACAACTTTATTGAATTTGAATTTATTTTATTTATTCTAACAGTTTTTTTGCAGAGTCTTTAGAGTTTTCTATATATAAGATCATGCTGTCTGGGAAGTGTGATAATTTAACTTCTTCCTTTCCAATTTGCATGCCTTTTATTTATTTTTCTCTTGCGTAATTGCTTTGGGTGGGACCTCCAGTATTATAATAAATAGGAGTGTTGAGACCGAACATCCTTGTCTTGTTTTGGATCTTAGAAAAAAGCTTTCAATTTTTTCCGCTGAGTATATTAGCTGTGAATTTGTCATACACAACCTTTATTGTATTGATGCACATTCCCTTTATACCTAATTTTGAGAGTTTTTATGATTAAACGATGTTGAATTTTGTCATGTTTTATCCACATCTATTAAAATGATCATATGGATTTTACCCTTTATTCTGTTAATGTGATGTATCACATTTATTAATTTACATATATTGAATGATCCTTGCACCCCTGGGATGCATACTACTTGATCATGATGAATGAGCTTTTTAATGGGATGTTGAATTTGGTTTGGTAGTATTTTGTTGAGGATTTTTTGCATCTATGTTCATTAGAGATATTGATTTCTAGTTTTCTTTTTTATAGTGTCCTTGTCTGGCTTTGGTATCAGTGATACTGGCCTTGTAAAATGAGTTTGAAAGCTTTTCCTCCTCCTCGATTTTTTCCAAGAAATTGAGGATTGTATTAATTCTTCTCATATGTTTGGTAGAATTCAGCCATGAAACCATCACATTCTGGAATTTCTTTGATGGGATACTTCTTACTGATTCAATCTCCTTACTCATGATTGCTCTATTCATATTTTCTATTTCTTCATAATTCAGTCTTGGCAGTTTGTATGTGAAAAGGGACTTATGCATTTGTCTTAGGCTTATATGACCTCATGTATTTTATTTCACTTGTAACGCCTTTTTCATTTCTGAGCTTATTTATTTGAGTCTTCTCTCTTTTTACTAAGTCTAGCCAAAGGATTTTTCATTTTATTTATCTTCTGAACTCTTAGTTTCATTGATATTTTCTACTGTTTTTCTAGTTTCTATTGCATTTATTTCTGCTCAGATCTTTATTATTTTCTTCCTTTTACTAATTTTGGATCTAGTTTGTTCTTGTTTTTCTAGTATATTGAGGTATTAAATTAGGTTATTTATTTGAGACATTTCTATTAATGTAGGACTTTGTCACTATAAACTACCCTTGTAGACATTTTGCTCCATCCCATAAGTTTTGGTATGTTGTGTTTCAATTTTCATTTGTCTCAAGGCATTTTTTAAAAATTTCCCCTTTTCTTTCTTTTTTAACCCACTGATTATTTAGGATTACTTACTAAATATTAATTAAATTAAATTTTGATTATTTAATTTCCACATATTTGTGGATTTTCTGAGGTTCCTCCTTTACTAATTCTAGTTTTATACCATTGTGGTCAGAAAAGATGTTTGATATGATTTCAATTCCTTTGTAACCTAACATATGCACTATCCTGGAGAATGTTCCATGTATGATTGGGTGGAATGTATATTCTGCACCTGTTGGAAGGAATGTTCTGTATATGTCTGTTAGATTCATTTGATCTAAAGTGCAGTTTAAGTCCAATATCCCCTTATTCATTTTATGTCTGGATGACCCGTTAATTACTGAAAGTGAGGTAATGAAGTGCCCTGCTATTTTTTGTGCTGTGGTCTCTCTTTTCAGATGTATTAATATTTGCTTTATATACTTCAGTATTCTGATGTTAGGTTTATATATATTTACAAATTGTATTTTCTTGCTGAATTGACTCATATCATTGTCAAACGCAACTTTCTTTGTTGCTTTTTAGTTTTGGACAAAAAGTCTATGTTTTTGATATAAGTATAGCTACTTCTGTTATATTATGGTTTCATTTGCATGGGATATCTTTTTCACTTTCGGGCTATGTGTGTTCTTTTAGATAAAATACGTCTCTTATAGGCAGTGTATACTTGAGTCTTTTTTTTTTTTAATCTATTCAGCCACTCTATGTCTTCTGATTGGAGAATTTAGTCCATTTATATTCAAAGTAATTACTGATAGGTAAGGACTTACTACTAGCATTTTGCTAATTGTTTTCTATTTGTTTTGCAGATGCTTTGTTCCTTACTTCCTTTCGTGCTACCTTCCTTTGTAGTTCAGTAATTTTCTCTAGTGGTATGTTCTGTTTTACTTTTTGTGTATCTACTACAGGTTTTTTTGTTTTATGGGGTAACATGAGACTTATCAGAAAATCTTATGACTATGAAAGGTTATTTTAAGCTAACAACTTTGATCACAAAATACCTCTACATTTTTACCCCTCTCTCCGCCACCCATTTTGAATTTTTAATGTCAAAATTTATATCTTTTTATACTGTAAGTTCAGCATCCTTTTCGTTTAGCTTGAAGAACTCACTTTAGCATTTCCTATAAGACAGGCCTGTGGTAATACATTTCCTCAGCTTTTGTTTTTCTAGGAAAGTCTTTATCTCACCTTCATTCCTGAAGGACAGCTTTGCTAGGTACAGTACTCTTGGTTCAGTTTTTTGTTTTCTCCCTTCAGCACTTTGAATATATCATCACACTTTGTCCTGGCCTGTAATGTTTCTGCTGAGAAGTCTGTTGATAGACATATTGGAACTCCCTTATATGTTACTCATTTCTTTTCTCTTGATACTCTTTTTGTCTTTGATTTTTGATAGTGTTGTTATGTCTTGTGGTAGTCTTATTTGGATTGGATTTGATTGGAGACTTCTGGCCTCCCAGTACCTGGATGTTTACAGCTTTCTCTAGGTTTGGAAACTGTTCCATTACTATGTCTGTAAATAAGCTTTCTACCCCGTTTATCTTTTCTTCTGCTTTTATACTTCTATGACTTCAAGATTTGCTCTTCTGAGGTTGTTTACAAGTTTTGTAAGTTTTCTTCATTCCTTTTTCTTTAAATATGTAAAACTGTCTTTATTTGGAAACAACATGATCATGTGTATAGAACAGCCCATGAAATGTATCATTATGCTTCAGAAAAAACAATTAAAACCCTAGAGTAAATGGGGAATTAATGAAATAGTTTAACGTATTACTGCTCTTTCCCTAGGTGTAAATGAATGTTTTGATATTAATGATCTATAGCACTAATTTAATAATTAGTTTATTGTTCTGAGGGTGGAGATAAGTGTAAAAGCACTTAGTACAGTGTCCAGCTCATAGATGTTCAATGAAGTTTTGTTGGGATTGAATATGTGTTACTTGATCCGAAACACACACATCAATTTTTGAAAAGCTGTAGAGATTTAGTCTCCTGTTTCCTGTCTTTCAGAGATGGCATTTTTGTTTTGGTCCCAACAAATAGCTATCCTATACACCTTATTAATTTGCATTTTGTACAGAAGTTAGAATCTAAAAATCAGGACATACATTAAATGTGTATATGATGGGACTTCACTAGTCTACTATAATCTTCAGAAGTTCTACAACAACAGTATATTTACCTAACTTTAAACAAAGCTTATGAGACTTAATTTTATTTTAATAATAAAAGAAAGTTCAGGAAATCTATGTTGATTTACCCCTACTTTGTTAAAGTTAGAAGCTATGCTATTAATGGCAACAATATTAATTCTTCTCCAAGCATTTACTACCAATGTATTAGAATGAAAACACATTACCAATAACCACATTAAAAAAGTAGATATTAAAACTGTGCTAGATATCTAAAAGTATGAATCATATTTTTAAGAACTTCAAACCTGGCCAGACGCGGTGGCTCATGCCTGTAATCCCAGCACTTTGGGAGGCCGAGGCGGGTGGATCACCTGAGGTCAGGAGTTCTAGACCAGCCTGGCCAACATGGTGAAACCCCGTTTCAACTAAAAATACAAAAATTAGCCAGGCGTGGTGGCAGGTGCCTGTAATCCCAGCTACTCGGGTCGGGGGGCCGAGGCAGGAGAATTGCTTGAACCTGGGAGGCGGAGGTTGCAGTGAGCCGAGATCGCGCCATTGCACTCCAGCCTGGGGGACAAGAGCGCAACTTCGTCTAAAAAAAAAAAAAAAAAGAAGTTCAAACCTGTTTATCTGCAAGCTAAACAGCTGTGCTTGCTATTAATGAGAGAGAAGTTACCTATGAAATAATTTATCTTGCAAAAGCCTTCAGTTCTTACACCCTAAATATTGATCCTCAAAACCTTTAAAAATCATTCTTTAGTTCAGTATAACATGCTGTTAAGGATGGCTTCCTAAACTTTCTAAATTAAGTATAAGCTAGTAATGTGAATGCAGATGTGGACTCTTTAAGGCATTACTTGTATACACAGAACAATGGCTAACATCCTACAACATTAAAATTGAACCCTCCTTTGATTTCTATTTTATTTTTTAGTTCAATCCTTTTTAGTTTAAGTGGAAGTAGAACGCTAATACTTTTTTATGATTTAAATTCTGTCACTTTTTCCTTTATTCAGTGGTCTACATACACAGAATTATATTATCTACTAAAATTAGAAATATTCTGAAGCAACCAAAACAGTAAATATTTCTGTTGTTATAATCCAGTGGTATCTGGAATTGTTTTATCTTGCTCTTGAGACACACTACTTGAATATACTTTGCTTGATGGAAAAACCACCATTCAGATGAAGTATTTTTCTTAGAAAAGTTGAAGCAATCTTAGAAGATTTTGCCTTTCCTGAGAGGGCAGCTAAAATCACAATACATGTGCAGTTACTTCAACATGATCATCTGATGCACACAAAATCCCACGTTGACCAAATGGAAAGCAATGTGGTACATTTTAGGCTGGAACTTCATAATTTCTCTATTTTTCTAAAATTGACTATGTTCGATCATAACTTAATACAAGTTAAGGGCTTTTCCTCCCATGAGATTTAAATACATGCTACTTTGTTCTATGCTGACATGTGTTAACTTTTTTTTGCTGGATTGTGCATTTGAAAATTCTAATGAAAACAGTATATTTTTTAAAAAAGGCCTTCCAATGACAAAATATTTGCAAACTGAATAAGACAAACTACTGAGATAAATACATCAACTAATAAATTATGATAAACATATAGCCAGTAGCCTAGTACAAACCATCCAGGAAAGTGTGGGAGCTTGGCGTTCCTTTGGTCACAGGTTAACCACAGCACATATTTCATATAGAAGATTATTTCTTAAATAGTCCTTCTCCATGAAAAGAAGCCATTGTACTGAACACACTGAAAAACAACATGAAGGAAACTATGAGTAATGCACCATACTCACAGTTGGCAATGGAAGTGAACAGTACTAGGACATAGTTCATTGTAAAAAATCGTGGGTTCATGTAGCAACTTATTTTTTTCTTCTCAAAGTCATTATCTAAATCTTAACTCTTCCATATACCTATCACATATGTTTCAATGACTAGATTATAAACTCTTGAAATTAGGAACTGTCAAAGTTCTAAAATCTTTCTTCCCACCTTTAGTGTCTAGCATGGTCTTTGTCACAGGGCAGCTAACTAAGAGATGGTGATAGATTAAATTATATGCAATATCAACAAAGTACTTTCATTGAAAGGTAGAGATTTAATAAAGAATTAATTGCAAATACAATTAAACAGTCACGTTACTTGTGATTTACTTTCCTTCTTGAGGCAGTTTTGCTATATTTCATTTCTTTTAGAAATTTTTTCCATTTCATACAAATTTATACATCTACCATAATCGAGTTGCTCTAATTTCTGTAGGATCTATAGTGATGTTCCCTTTTCAATTCCTGTATTGGTTAAATGTTCTATTTTAAAAAATTGTAAGTTTTGACAGAGTTGTTTCAATTTTGTTAGTTATGTAAGAAGTGATTTTTGAATGCATTCATCACCCCGAATGTGTTTTTCTTTCATTAAAATCATTTGTCAGTACTTTTCTCGTATTTGTGACAAAAGTAGTACTGCAATTATAGCATGATTTTAGCTCAGAATATAGGTTTTCATGCATAATTTTCCATTATGATTCCATTCAATTATTTTCATTATTATTCATTTCAAAATATTTTGTGATGTCTACTGTGATTTCCTTGACTCCCAAATTTCACTGTACAATTTTAAAACTGAAAGCAAATGAAGATTTTCTACTCATTTTAAAGCATTGTTTTTTCAGCTTCAATACATTGTGATCAAAGACTATACTGTAAATGATGTCAATCTTTTGAAATTTATTGAAATTTGCTTTAAAGCCCAGCACATAGTCAAATTCCTAAAAGTTCCATAAGTGTTTAAAAATTTCTGTAGTCTGTAGTAATTGGGTACAGTGTACTGTATTGGTCCATTAGGCTACTTTTACTTATTTCATTGTTCAAATCTTATATCCTTATAATTTTGTTTGCTTTTTCCATATGATAGCTAGGAACATAAAGATACTTGTGGGATGACTGCAGATTTATTTCTCCTTGTAGTTGTGTTAATGTTTGCTTCACATATTTTGAGATTATGTTAACTGAATATGTTAACTAAATTTAGAATTATTATATCTTCCTGAAAAATTGAAACTGTTTTCATTATTAAGGCTGTCTCTTTAAGAGTTGCTTAAAGAGAAGGCCTGCAACAGTTTGTAATCTGGACTAGGGCTGTGAGGGCTGCCCTGCCCAGATGGCACTGTCAAGCCAGACGGTCCCATGCACCAGAGAGGACTCCAATGTTCAAGGACCTTTGATGTGTGGGGCTTAGAACAGGAGGCCCTGCTTGCCCACATCTAACTGTGATAAAGATTCTCTGTCTCTCAAGAACAAAAAGAACCATAAAAGACAAAAAGAAACATAGAACAGGCAGAACATATAGAAAACAAATAAAAGAATGGCAGACTTAAATTCATATATATCAGCAATTCCACTGAGTGTAAATTAAATCCTTCAGTTAAAAAACAAAGACTGATCTGAAAAACTAAGGTCCAACAATATGCTGTTTAGACGAGACATATATAATACACGTAAGTACAAAAAATTCAAAATTAATAGAAAGGAAAAAGGCATATTTGCAAATATTCATTAAAAGGAAGCTACATCAAAATCAGACAAAGTAGGTTTTAATATTTTAATTAATATTGGACAAAAGTATCCTTTTTTGTATTTTTTAAAAATAATTTCAACTTTTATTTTAGATTCAGTGGGTACATGTGCAGATTTGTTACATGGGTTTAATGCCTAACACTGAGGTTTGGAATGTGAGTGAGCCTGTCACCCAGGTAATGAGCATAGTACCCAATAGGTAGTTTTTCAGCCCCTGCCCCCACCCTTTCTCACCCCTCTTGTAGTCCCCAGTGTCTGTGGTCCCCATCTTTATGTCCATGCATATCCAATGTTTAGGGCCCACTTACAAGTACATGCGGTATTTGGTTTTCTGTTCCTGCATTCATTTGTTTTGGATAATGGCCTCCAGTTGTATCCATATTGCTGCAAAGGACATGATTTTATTCCTTTTTATGGCTGTGTAGTATTTCATGGTGTTTAGGTACCACATTTTCCTTATGCAATCCACCATTGATGGGCACCTAAGTTGATTCCATGTCTCTACTATTATGAATAATGCTATGATGAACATATGAGTACGGCTGTCCTTTTGGTAGAATAATTTACTTTCCTTTGGGTATATACCCGGTAATGGGATTGTTGGGTCAAATGGTAGTTCCAAGTTCTTTGAGAAATTTCCAAACTACGTTCCACCGTGGTTGAACTAACTTAAAGTCCCACCAGCAATGTATAAGTGTTCTCTTTTTTCTGTAGCCTCACAAGCATCTGTTGCTTTTTGACTTTTTAGTAATAGCCATTCTGACGGTGTGAGATGGTATTTAATTGTGGTTTTGATGTACATTTCTCTGATGATCAGTGATGTTGAGCATTTTTAAATATGTTTTCTGGTCACTTATAAATCTTTGGAGAAGTGTCTGTTAGTGTGCTTTGCCCACTTTTTATATGGTTGGTTGTTTTTTGCTTGTTGCATTAAGTTCCTTATAGATTCTGGATATTAGACCTTTGTCAGATGCAGTTTGCAAATATTTTCTACCATTCTGCAGGCTGCCTCTTTATTGATAGTTTCTTCTGTTGTGCAGAAGCACTTTAGTGCAGTTAGGTTCCACCTGTCAAATTTTTTGTTGAAATTGCTTTTGAGGGCATAGTCATTAATTCTTTCCCCAAACCAAAGTCTAGAATGGTATTCCCTGGATTTTCTTATAGTATTCTTATAATTTGACATCTTATATTTAAATATTTAATCCCTTTGAGTTCATTTTTATGGTGAAAGTTAGGGGTCTAGTCTCATTCTTCTGCATATGGCTAGCCAGTTATCCCAGCACCATTCACTGAATACGAAGTCTTTTCCCATTGCTTGTTTTTGACAACTTTCTCAAAGATCAGATAGTTACTGGTGTGTGGCTTTATTTCTGATTCTCTATTCTGTTCTGTTGGTCTATGTGTCTGTTTTTGAACTAGTATCATGCTCTTTTGGCTACTGTACCTTATAATATAGTTTGAAGTCAGGTAGTGTGGATGCCTCTGGCTTTGTTCCTTTTGCTTTGCATTTGTCTATTCAGGCCCTTTTTTTGGTTCCATATAAATTTTAGAATACATTTTTCTAATACTGTGAAAAATGACATTGGTCATTTCATAAGGATAACATTGAATCTGTAGATTTCTTTGGGCAGTATAACTGTTTTAATGATATTGATTCTTCCCATCCATGAGCATGGCATGTTTTTCCACTTGTTTGTGTCATCTACGATTTCTTTCAGCACTGTTTGTAGTTCTCCTTGTAGTGATCTTTTGTCTTCTTGGTTAGATGTATTCCTAGGTGTTTTTAATTTATTTATTTAGGTGCCTATTGTAAATGGGATTGCACTCTTGATTTGGCTGTCAGTCAGCTTGAACATTATTGGTGTATAGAAATGCTACTGATTTTTGTACATTGATTTTGTATACTGACACTTTCCTGAAGCCGTTTATCAGTTCTAGGTACCTTTTTGTAGCGTCTTTAGGGTGTTCTAGGTATAGAATCATATCATCAGTGAACATAGCTAACTTGACTTGTTCTTTTCCTATTTGGGTACCTTTTCTTTCTTTCTCTTGACCGATTGCTCTTGCCAAGACTTTCAGTACTATTTTCAACAGGAGTGGTGAAAGTGGCCATCCTTGTCTTGTTCCTGTTCTTAGGGGAATGTTTCCAGCATTTGCCCATTCGGTATGATGTTGGCTGTGCAATTTCACTTTTAAATGTAAAGAATTCTTCAGCTTTTAAATGGGGATACTAAAAATCCACTTGTAAGTTGTTTAATCAGAATTTATAACTTTTTCCTATGAAATCAATGTTATAAATATGGTTAAGTTCACATTTTAGTCTCTCTAGAAAATTTAGCAAACACAACTATACTTTTACACTATGCATTATGTAGAATTAAGTGCTTTACATTGAGAACTGTAAACATCTGCATCAGCATGACAGAGATACTAGGTTTAAGAACTGAAACCACCTGTGTTTACATGATTTATTTTTGTTTTGTTTTTTTTAACAGGAAAACTTTGCATAGGAATAAGATTGTACCTCAATAAATAATTTCATTGCTTTGGGAAATTCCTATATATTAATTTATCTCAATCCTCTCCACTTCTCAAAGAATTCACTTACCAAGCAACAATTTACTTATCAACACTTGCTTCAAGACCCGTGCATTGTTATAGATGTTAAGCCTAATCTCTTATGTCATAAACTTTTTCAAATCTCAGTTTGTTCTCTACGTTTGAACCCAGACCTCCAAATCCTATAAATATCTTCCCCTAATTTCCCCCTTCAGATGCACTGAGAAGACTGTCAAGGCAATACTCTCTGTTACTGCGGTGAGTTACAAAAAACTTAGTTTTTCTTCATTAGCAGCTTTTTTGGAGGCATTTTCAGGTAGTTCAATAACATACTCATACACTTAATCTTCCTAACAGTCTTAAGAGTGAGTTCTATTCTTATGTTCTTTTTACAGATAAGAAAACTGGGGCACACTTAGCAGTTAAGTGACTTACTCAATGATACAAAACAATTTAGCTCACGAGTCAAAACTATACTACGACTATTACTGAGTCCCTGTTCCCTTTGGCTGCTGCTTTGAAGACGCCCTTAAGAATCCTATATCCTGAACCCTTCAGTTCTGATCTTGACTATTTTAACTATTGTAATTAATACTTTTATTGTTTATCTTTCTCACTGGACTGTAGGCTCTATGAAGACAGTGGCATATTGTTTGTCTCCACACTGTCAATACCTAGCATAATCTCTGACAAATGGTAGGCATTCAATAAATGTTTATAAAATGAAAGTATATAAAACCCCATTTTACAAATGAGGCTCTGAGATGTTAAGCACTATCATGATTTAGTTCACTCAGAATTTAATTGTCAGAATTTGTGCTCATGCCCACGCACCACATTCTTTGCCTAAACTGTAAACTAGTTCTCAAAGTGCAGTTTTTAAGAGATGGGAGTCTACAACCATTGCAAAGGGATTCATGTGTACAAAGCTGCAGTCTGAAATACTCTGTTTCTTTGCTTTCTGTAGAAATGTTATCTCAGTGTGATGAATGCAGGTTATCTCACGTTGATTTGATGCTTGCATCACACATTTAACTGATTAATAAAAATGGAAACCATTAATGGATACACGTAATTTCTGACAACTGTTTAAAACATAGGGAAATTACTATCAAGTTGCCTTGCTAATGAAACTGTTGCAATTAACTTTTTTTTTTTTTTTGAGACAGAATTTCGCTCTTGTTGCCCAGGCTGGAGTGCAATGACGCGATCTCGGCTCACTGCAACCTTCGCCTCCTCAGTTCAAGTGATTCTCCTGCCTCAGACTCCCGAGTACCTGGGATTACAGGCACATGCCAGCACGCCTGTATTTTTGTATTTTTAGTAGAGATGGGGTTTCACCATGTTGGCTACGCTGGTCTGGAACTCCTGACCTCAGGTGATCTGCCTGCCTCGGCCTCCCAAAGTGCTGGGATTACAGGCGTGAGCCACCACGCCCAGCCTGTTGTAATTTACTTCTCTATACTAAAAGGTGTTTTACACATATAAAGTATTTTTCTTTATTATAATGAGAAATAAATGTTATAAAAATATTTGGGTACCAGGAAAGTATTTTAAATTTTTACATAAAAAGTAAAATTATAAAAGAAAAAAGTTGGCTGAAAAGGTTTTCTGTTCCTGAAATAGTTACCCTTATAGTCAACAATATGAGGAAATCACAGCATGCTGAAACAAGAAGGCTACATTTAGATGAATGCAATCGACAAATTGAAACTGAGGGGGATTCTTAGGCAGTCAGTATGAATATGACAAATGAACTCATAGTCTGGTTTTCTTTCTTCCTGTTTTCTATCATTGCCATTGGCTGCTAAAACCATTTAGAGGAAGGTTAATGGGAAAACTTTATATTGAATAAATAAAACAACTGAAGCTGCTGATCAATCTTAGTATCACTAAATATGGAACAGCTAAACAAGACGTGTCTCCTGATGTGATGCAATAGAAAGTACATAACACTAACGATGAAGTATTTTTGCCAAAAGACAAAAATAAACACATAATAATAACTTAACTCTCATAAATTTCTAGATCTAACAGCTTTTAGGAAATACTTGGGGTGCCGGGCGCGGTGGCTCACACCTGTAATCCCAGCACTTTGTGAGGCAGAGGCGGGTGGATCACGAGGTCAGGAGATCGAGACCACGGTGAAACCCTGTCTCTACTAAAAAAAAAAAAAAATACAAAAAAATTAGCCGGGCGTGGTGGCGGGCGCCTGTAGTCCCAGCTACTCGGAGAGGCTGAGGCAGGAGAATGGCGTGAACCCGGGAGGCGGAGCTTGCAGTGAGCCGAGATTGCGCCACTGCACTCCAGCCTGGGCGACAGAGCGAGACTTCATCTCAAAAAAAAAAAAAGGAAATACTTGGGATGGGTGTATTAAATGGCTCTCTGAGGGTATAATCAGGTAAATCTAGAAATTTATCCTAGAGAATCTATCTGTATTTTATAGGATAAATTACCTGGTTTCTTAAATAAATAAAAATGATATGAAATTTTAAAGCTGGAGGGGAAACCATTATATATTTAAAACAACCTAAGAGACGCATCAAGCAAATGCAAATATGTTAAATTTGTTTATATAAAGACTTTTTCAGCCAATTGCAGATACGTGAATGGGGACAATTATAGATGTTATTATGAAAAAAACAAAACAAAACAAACCCCGATAACTGTTAGAAATAACAAACTCCTGGAATTTGCTTTAAAATTCTCCAGCTAGGGTATGTGTGTGTGCGGTGTGCATGTTCACGTTTATGTGTGTATAGATGAAACAAAATTGGTAAAATGTTGATAATTATTGCACTTTGTGATGAGTACATGGGGATTGCTTATACTCTACTCTCCACTTCTAGATATGTTTGAAATTTTGCAGGAAAAAAAAGCTTAAAAATGGCTTATTTTCTAAGCATTGTACTATCTGTACAAAGAACCTGATTATCCATATGTATATATATATACATATATATATATAGGCTGTAAACTATATTACAATACAAATAAATATAATTATATTCTTAATCGCGGATAGATACCAACATTTAAAAAAGCAGTTACTTTTTTTGCTTTGGAAAATTTTATAAAATCTCTCTAGTTGAGGATCAAGGAAGCTTTATCCCAGTTGTTCATCTCTTTGGTATGCATTAGAATCCTCAAGTTTTCTGCTAATGAAAGGAACTTGTTTCACAATGGGCAGAGTGTTGGCCTCATTCCATTGACTCTTGGTTTACTCAGATTGGCTTTTTACAGAGCATAAGGTAATTACATTAAGTGCCAACCCATCACTTTATTTTAGTAAGATAAATTGCCTCAAGAATCCCTAAAGAGAATATCTTACTTACAAGACATAAGTTTCTTTAAGGGAATATCCCATGTACTTAGATTAAAACCCAGTGTAAAATGTGCTTTAAATGAGGCACTTTTAAATTTCTGACCTGGTTCCTGGGTATTTCTTCCCTTTAAGTGCAGATTTTTTCCCTCCTGGTAAAACAGAAAAACCCTTCTAAAATGTGGAAGACATTGCAAATGATCTTCTGCACCAGCTACCTTTACCTCTTATCTATGTTTAATTCAATACATCAAAATGTTATTTGTAGCAAATCTAAGGGGTCTTAAATATTGAACAGGAATTAAGACGTAGATTACAATGTTCTACTGATGTACTAACTCAGGAATGTAGGTCAACTGTTTTATATTATTATGACAGGTTCTTATTTTATTAATGTATGTTTTGACAATGGAAAAATGGATTATAACCTGTTGTTAGCCATTATTTTATTACTTAAAATATATAGCAGTCATTTAAAAATTTTTGTATAACAGGACATACATGTTTAGAAAAGCAATCTCAGCAACAGGTCTCATAGAGAAATACATCTAATAATTTGCTTCAATGGAAATCATTGCTGCTTCTTCAGAGCAATAACAGCATAACATCTGGGAGATTTCACGGGATCAAACAACTTCACAAGAGCAGACCACGCAATATCTTCCTGCAAATTGATAAGTGATTTAGATATACAACCATTTGTTGAAGGAAAAAATGAGAGATGAGTTGGATTATATATTGTAATATAAAAAATACATAAAAACAAAGCTGTTTCACAGAAAATTCTTATTCTTTGTTAAACAAAATTAACATTCACAATTACACCTTCAAGAAAATTTATGCTGAGGAAATAAGGATGTACATAGAGAGTGAATTACAAGTTTATTCTTTGCTACGGTTGTGAAAAACTGGAAGTGGCCAATCACAAATGAATATTAGTTAAATAAATTATTTTATGACAAAATGTTCACTTTCTATAGTACATTTAACATGGCTGGAAATTCTGAATAAAATAAAACAAATTAGATGTAAAACTGCATTCATAATTTTATTCTAATTTTAATTAAAGTATAAATAATGTGCACATATACATATAACCATATATATTTAAGAGATTCCTTAAATATACTAAAAATCTAATAGTTGAAGCTATTAAAGGTAGTATTATGACTACTCTTAATTTTCTTTATTATATATCCTGTATTTTAAATTTTCTAACATAAATGTGCATTATAAGATATTAATTGAAATATTAAAAATAACATTTCTATAATTTCTATCATTTCATTACAACCTATTAATCTTTGTGCACACTGTTTTGCTTACCTCTTGTACATAGGTCAATGGAGATTGTTTTGAAAAGGGATGTGAGAATCTAGTAAAATAGGTATGAATTTTATCACCAACTTAGGAACCAAAGCTTTCCAGTGATTTGAAGTTAGCTGGCAGCTTAGGAAAGTACATCATTATTTACATATTTAAAAATTGCCTTTCTCCATAGAAATCCAAATTAGAATATCAATTTGTATCAATTAGCATTTGTTCCAATTAGCATTTGTTCCAATTAGCAAAATAAGAAAATAAAGCTCCCCATATGACAAAATAAAATTGTTAAAGAGTTTATAGCAGAAACATTCGGTGAGTCCATGAATGCATTTAATTGAAACAGTTCACCAAACTTTATTTTGACCATAGCTCATAATAGAATCTGCAAAAAAATATTTTCCTTAAAGACAGCCCAAAAGACAGTATTTTTGTCATTTAACATAGATAAGTAAGATTGTGAAAAAACAGAAGGAATCTTCCTTGATCAGAAAGAAGTTTCTATTCTGCAGAATCCATATGGCCAACACTCCAAAAGTGAATTAAAAGACAAATTCTTACAAAATGAAATGTATATACAATATCTTTTATGTCTGGCCTTTATATATTTCATATATAGTGGTTTATGTTCACCGCCTATGTATAGTAATTACCATACAATTAAAAGAATGTAAACTTTATTATAGCAGCTTTGCTGAAAACATATGTTTATATGTTTAAAAAGGGATGGAATGAACATTTAAACTATGAAAATATAATGAGAAAAAATTTCTTACTAGTTTTATGTGAAAGACTCTTATCCTAGATATAAGTGGCTCTATATTACGTATTTAATAAAATATTTGTTGTGTATTTTAAAATAACAGAATTTACCTGCTCTTTCAGGTAACAAAGTCGATCCAGAAGAATCAAAGTCTCTATACAGGGAGCCAGAACAACTTTCAACTAAAATAAAAAAATTAGGTAGGTTGGTGGTACTCAAAAAAAAAAAAAAAGACTAGCTTATTTCCTTAAACTTATGTTTAAGTAAATGTATCTACAGAAGTTTATATAGGCTGAATCTCCAATATCCATGTACATCTTCAGAAAATGAATATTTCAGAGATCAAAAGGTTTTCTTGAATAGGAAAAGAATGTCCTTTAAGTGACTGTGAGGTAGACTCCAACAAGCAATCATATGTGATAGAAAGCTTTTAAAGGGGTACTAAGAATGAAATTCATTAAAAGGAATGCTTGTGAAATAACTGCATTGGGACCAATATGTGTTCAAAGGACTCTGAAACTCTGTGCATTTATAATACTTTTTAAGGAGAAATCTACCATGTGTTCTCTTTATTACATTACTGACACCTAATATAGTCCTGAAATAGGAAATGATCCAAAACAGTTTTTCTACAGTAAGAGAAAAACAACATAGATTGCTTAGCCCATAATAAAATTTAATAGGACCCTATTCAAGTCTAGCAACATATTCAATTTAATATGCTTAACTCTGAGATTTACCATATTAAAAGCTTCCAGCTCATTCATTCGAGGCTTATACTTCTCATAGTAGTTCATTATAATTTTTTCTGGCAGCTTCAAGATAAAAAACAACAATAAATTTAACAATAGTTTAAAAATATTTTTCCTTGTCAAACATATCCTGAAGTAAAATAAACATGACATCAATTTAATACAACCTTAGGCGTCTGAAGAACTCGCTCTGATATTCATGAAGCAAGTCAAGATAAGTCTAAATTACTTAAAATTTTTACACTGATATAGGTTATGCAGCACATCATAAATAAAACCACCAGTAACATCTCATTAATATTGTTTAGTTTCAACAACTAATAAGGAAATATTTACTTTCATGTGTTATTATGCTTTGGGCACACATGAGGAGCTCAAACACTTTTTGACTAAAATTTTACAACACTGTATCTAGAACAAGACATCTTTGAGCAAAATTCAAAGGCAAGAGGAACACAATGGCATATGTTCATACTTAAGGTAGTTTCTTCTAACATGCTCTTCACAAATCCATCAGAAAGAATTACTTTTATTTCTTTTTCTTTTTTTTCTAAAACAAATACCTACAAAAAAACTCTTGTATTTAGCAGCCACTCCCTAGTTCAATTGTGCTTTTGCTCCTGCTAGATAAGCTTTGTTACTGAGTCAATTGTATTTATTTCTTAACTTGCTATGCCAGTTACATTATTGTCATAATATACAGGTTGAGTATCCCTAATCCAAAATCTGAAATGCTCCAAAATCTGAAACTTTTTGAGTGCCAACATCACATTCAAAGGAAATTCTCATTAGAGCATTTCAGATTTTGGATTTTTCAGATTAGGGATGCTCAAATGGTAAGTATATAAGGTAAATATTTCAAAAAAAATCTGAAATCTGAGACACTCTGGTCCTAAGCATTTTAGATAAGGAATACTCAACCTATCATATAAATAAGTATTACATAACAAATGAAATATGAAAGCAACAGGAAAAATTGATTCTATAATTTTTTTAAAAAAGCAGCCCTCCCCTGGACAGAAAGGCCTGATAAAGCAGAGTCACCAAAAGAAATTGCTGTCAATTAAATGTGGTCAAAACAAATGAAAGGCTGGATAAAATGAGTAAAAATTTGAAAAGGCTTGTACTCAAGATTTATCTGCAAATGTTTAAATAAATTTATTATTTTTTCAAAGTCTACTTTATTTTATTTTATTTTTACTATTGCACTAAATTTCTTTTGAATTTAAAAAACTATAAAGGGTAGTGGAAAGTAAGGCTCTGTCTCATTCAATTTCTTGTGAAGCCTTCCAGAAAAACTCTCCCACTTCGTACAGAACCCATGCAGATTACACACTCCCCATCCTTTTTAAAAGTTTGCCATTTTTTGAATCAAACGAGTCCCTGCTGGAGCAAACTTTTGTAGAAGAATATATTGGACTAAATCCAGGCCTGAACTTCAAGGCAGCAAAAACTCTCATCTCACAAAATTGTGTGTGTTGAATTACAGCCTTTAGTTCTCTCCTTTACCATCTGAAGATCAGCAGTTGTAAGATAACTCAGAACTCATAATCTTTCCTATCTTGCTCCCTGAAAACGTATTTCTTCAATATGATTTCTTGGGTGGTCCATTTTCTTTTTTTCTTTTGTGTCAAATTGGGAAGCACCATGCTGGTCACCAGTTGTGTTTGTTTCAAACTAGAGATTGTTGATTTTGTTCCTCAGGATATGACACTTTAGAGAACTATGTTCTGTTGATTTTGTCTGAGATCTGTAACTGTGGGCATTTCCTCTTGGCATCTTTCTGCATCCCTCTTTTACCTTCATTATGCTTTGTAATATACATAGTTTAAGATTTCAAATTCCTTCTGATATTGTCAAAGAGAGTTTTGTTTCTCTTTCTCATTCTGTTTGTTGCTTTTGAGTGTATTCTGGAAAGAAAAGGTGAGAACACCTTTTTACTGTAAAATTTTTAAAAAAGCTTGTTGTTTTAAGAGATCCAAAACTGGATATTATAGACTATGCATTGTAAGTATGTTTGATGCAAAAAAGCCAAGGGAGAACTCCAAACAGTGAAACCATATGCAAACCTGTGTGTAAAAAAAACCAAACCAAATCAAACTAAAAATGGCCTTGTTCTCACAAGTGCATAAGAAGTATACAGCTGGCCTTCTCTAACTGCAGGTTCTGTACCCACAGACTTAATCATCTGAAGATCAGAAATACCTGGAAAAAAAATAACAACGCAAAGTGACATTAGCAAGATGACTGACTACAGATGCCTGATGCCAGTCCCCCCATACAAGAAAGAGACAAGGCAATGAATATACAGATGAGATTTGATTGGAGTGTTGAACGGAGAGCACTGGAGTGCAGCAGGGAAGTGCAGATGCACCTGTGGTGATTAGAAGTCCAGGTGGGCAGCTTGGAGACACCTAGCCTCTGTAACTCCACCTTCTCTGATTGGATGAGATCTGCCCCAAAGCAGCAGAAACTTCCTGTTACAGGGAAAAAATAAGCAGAAGAACGCTACCAGCCCCCATCACTACCACAAACACTTACCATCCTTTCTACAAGAGAATCTCATAGTCCTCATAAGTGGTGAGCCCAGTTTGGAGAGCTTCCAGGAACCCTCACAGCTGCATTGTCCCAGATTAGGAGAACAATGCGTGCACTCCCCACTCCCACCTAGCCTTGTATGCCAAGCTTCTATAGCACAGAGCCATCTTAAGACCAGAGTAACATCAGGAGTGCACCCTGCTCTGAAAGTCAGTAATACTATCTACACCACTGGGGCGCTATCTTCATTCCACCAAGCCCATATGGGTGGCTGACTGCCACAACCTAAGCTGCATGGGGCCTGGGTCCAGGATTGGCTGTCACTCTGGTCCTACACAGCAGAGAAACCAACTCACTTCCAGACACAAAAACAGTCTGGCAGTCCTGTCTAGTGTAAACCTACCCTTGAACTGGCAAAATTGCTGCATGCCCTCTCCTGAGGGCGAGAGGCCATGAAGCCTCCAAACAACTGACATGCTCTGAGGCCAGGTGAAGTACACACCCACAACCAACGATGTACAAACAGCCCTGTGGTGCCACACCCCCTGGGCTACCCAAAGGCCTAATGCACTCAATCAGGGTTTGAGAAAAACAGCCCTACAGGCTGCCCGTGGAGGGCAATCACCCAGGCTGACTGAGCAGCTGTGGGCCTATGACACAGGCCTGAGAAATAGCTCTGGGGACCAGCCCCAGTATACAAGCCTCCAAGCCAGCCAAGTAGCTGTGTGCCTACATCCCAGGCTTGAGAAGTAGCCCTCCCCTGGAGAGGCCTGGCCGACATGCCCTAGGTCAGCTGAAGAGCCTTGCGCTCCTGTCCCAGGCCTTGAGAAACATCCCTGTGGGCAGCTCTTGGCAGCCACACCCCAGGCTGGCTGAGCAACTGTGTATATGTGCTCCCAGCCAGAGTAACTACTCATAACCCCAATGCCAGCTCCAAGCTGGCTGAGCCATCATATGCAGGCATGCACCCCCAACCTGAGAAACAGCGCAGTGAGGCCACCCCTGGCAAAGCTGCCCCACCACTGTCCACAAACTCTCTCAGCCTAGGCCACCGAGACACTCATGAATGCCACTAGCATGGACTGCATCTGAAGAATCTATGTGGATACTATACTACTGCATCCACCTAGGACCACAGCCAATGTGCCCCACCCAACTAATATCCCAAAACCCATTCATATGAGTAAGCCTTTACTTATGAAACCTACTCCATAAAACTGGATGATGTGACTTTTCCACTGAGTGCATAGAAACCAATGTAGGGACACGTCAAACATGAAAAAGCAAGGAAACATGACACCTCCGAAGGAACACAGTAATCCTCTAGTAGTGGAACCAAACTATAAGGAAAGACACAAAATGCCAGAGAAAATAATTCAAAAATAATAATCTTAAGAAAACTCAGTACAAATAGATAAGTCAATGAAATCCAGAATGAGAAATTAAAGAGATAGATATAAAAAAGAACCTAATTGAAATCCTACAGCTGAAGAATTCAAGGAATGAAATAAAGAATACAATTGAGAGCTTCAATAACAGAATAGACCAAGCAGAAGAATTTTTTTCGAGATGGAGTCTCACTCTATCGCCCAGGCTGGAGTGCAGTGGTGTGATCTCGGCTCACTGCAAGCTCCGCCTCCCAGGTTCACACCATTCTCCTGCCTCAGCCTCCCGAGTAGCTGGGACTACACGCGCCCGCCACCACGCCCGGCTAATTTTTTGTATTTTTAGTAGACATTGGGTTTCACCATGTTAGCCAGGATGGGCTCGATCTCCTGACCTCGTGATCTGCCCGCCTCGGCCTCAGAAAGTGCTGGGATTACAGGCGTGCGCCACCGCGCCCAGCCCAAGAATTTTTTTTCAAAATGAAAAAAACAAAAAAAGTTATTGATGAGTGCACATACAAATGAACCTAGACAACCACTAAGAGTTTCTCACACTTTCATGTACTCACAAAATTATTTCATCTTTGTAGACATAAGTGAACAATTGGCTCTGCTACTTCTTAAACATGTGAAAAACTTCTTAAGTTTAAATACACAGTCTTAATTACACCAATGTCCCAATGTCCTAAGACAGAGTGTAGGTAATGGAATCTCAACTGTGTCTCAAGGAATCAAAAACAAAAAACAAAACTCAATGCAATCTATAAGATTAATATACTTATAGGAAAAATTCATATTAAGTAAATTCTATCCCTTTCTCCCTCTTATCTATTCTCTCTCTCAGTTATTGACAATTTTTTACAGTGTAAAAGGGCAGCAAAATTTCTCATCAACTTTTTCAAAAATAAACTATTAAAAAGATACCCAAGAGACTTACGAATATAACACCATTGAAATTATTTACTGAGAACTAATGCTAGATTTGCTATTATTATGAAATCTACTGAGAAAATACTTTGCATTTCTATAGTATTTTTAAGTAAGTTCTCCAAACTGCTTCAGAATCTATAGTGGTTTTCACAAGTAACATTTTATTGGAGTTACCATCATGTGACATAGTTAGTATGGAAATGATTACATCTAATAGATGAAAAAGATTTAGACATAAAGAACAACATACCCTAATGTTACTGCTAAGAGTTAGGATTAGAACTCTTACCCTATTCTTAATCCTGTTTAGTACCCTAAGTCCCTATATATTCTGTTTCACAGAATGCTACTAGTCACTGTGCTCATGTGTTCAAACAAGTTTGGGCAATGCTGTGTTAAACAAAGCCAACCATATTCCCAGAGGCGTTACCATGCATAATAAATATCCAGGAAAGGTATAGAAAATAGGGCAGGTGCCATAAACTGAAAGTCCTGTAGGCACCAGGCAGGTAACAAAAATGAGGAGGCAGGGCTAGAGAATGTGGCCCCATCTAGTGGGGCCCTGACCACACAGGAATGCAGTCTAATCTAGCCAAGTCTTTTCAGAGAAGCTACAAATCTGAGCTTTAATTTCAAATTCCCAGGTTTATGCATGTTGCATCAATTTAAGAAAACACTGTAGTATGAAAAAAATATTTAGGCCAGATCAGGCTGGTCTTATTTAGGAAATGTGAAATACCATGAGTCACAATTTTATTTTCCCATAGGACCTTCATTCAAGGGATCCATTAGTTTCTTAGACCTCTGCAGAATAGTGTTGAAAATGTTTGCTTTGAAAGCAAGCATCTTGTCCTCCTAGACCATTATGATGGGAGCACCTCTAAACCCCAAGCATGAATTATTCAGGGTTTACTCAAATTGAAATAGAAATTATTACCCAGCTTTAACTGTTCATGTAGAAATGTTTCTCTTCTGACAAACCTAGCCCTCGCAAATCTGTATTTCTCAACAATTATACTGGTAACTGAAGGTATCTTTACAATAAGCCTCACAATTGAATTGTGAAAAATAACACCATAATTGATTAGATATGAAAAAGACCCTTCAACTTTCTGAAACAATTTTAAACATATAAGTGGTCTGAAGGCATTTACAAGTTTAGAATTTGGGTTGAAACTAGTGACAGTTTCAAACACTGTAATACTTGCAATGTAACTTTTCTAAGGCAGAAAGGCTTTTTTCCCTATTCTTTCCTCTTTTCCCTTTAATTTCTGCCCTGTAAAAATTAGTTGAGAGAGCCTGCTGGTTGTTTACTGTAGTGCCTAGTATTGTGGCACAAACATAGTAGAAACAGCATAAAAGTGTTTAATCACATGGCAAATGATTTTCTCCTCCTGGTTTCTACTTGGTCCATACTCACTTCTTTTGACTGGTAAAATAGCTACTACCTTGATCCAGGGATCAAGTACTGAATGCATCATATTTCCAGAGCCATGAGAAAACAAATATACCTGTTATAGTCAAATGAGACTAACTCCTATTTTATTTCCATGGATGAAATAAAAACCTGGGTTCATTGGGAACCCTTGGAGGAACCTAAGAAATGTAACATTTGGAGTTATAATATAGAAATAAGAAATAATCATGAATTTCTTTCAAATAAAGTCTCAAATCAGATTTGATTTTTAAGTCCTATTTCTTTCTTCTCAGCAGCCTTGGTGGCCAAGATAGAAGTTCATTTCCTACATTGTCAGTGATTATTCTCTTTGATGGACACAAGATTTGTGGAGTCTAAAGAGAACATACAGTTCTAAAGTGTTCATGTTGGGGAGGGAACTCTGCAATGATCAGAAGAATTGAGTCAGTTTTTGCATAAAAAATGAGAACTATGTTAACAATGAGGCTGACTACACAGAGTTTTGAGCTAGAGACTCACTCTACCCAATACCATTGACATATTGAAATGCTAGATGAAACTGACATAGAAAAATAATCCTGGAGTTTAAAATATGTCTGACATGGTAGTATCTGGTCACTGTCTTCTACAGTGACGGGCATGAAACCTCAAAGAGCACCACTTTAATCCATGACATAAAGATTAACCTCAATAATGTAGATATCGTCTTCTGCTTGCACTTGTCTTTCACCTGCACTCTGCAAAGCTCCAATTAGAAGGTGATATGGTTTGACTGTGTCCCCACCCAAATCTCACCTTGAATTGCAGTCCCCATAATCCCCACGTGTCCTGGGAGGGACCTGGTGGGAGGTAATTGAATCATGGGGGCAGTTTCCCCCATGCTATTTTCATGACAGTAAGTTCTCATGAGATCTGATGGTTTTATAAGGGGCTCCCCTCTTTGCTCAGCTCTCATTCTTCTCCTTCCTATTGGGGTGTGAAGAAGGATGTGTTTGCTTCCCCTTCTGCAGTGGATCTTAAGTTTCCTGAAGACTCCCCAGCCCTGAGGAATTATGAGTCAATTAAACTTCTTTCCTTTATAAATTACCCAGTCTCGGGCAGTTCTTTACAGCAGTGTGAGAACAGACTAATACAGAAGGTCTCGCAACAGAACCATATGCAGTTGCAGCATCTTGCAGATGATGTAGAAATACTTTATGTTAATGTTGACATCCAAAAAAGTGAGAAACACCAGGCAGAAATACAGATTTCCATAGACATCCCCTTAGTGATAGTGGCGATCTGTGAATTTTGTGCTGGGGACATGAGTTTGATTGTTATGTCAAAGGCAATTTGAAGATTGTGTCATGGTGCCATTCCCATGTGTTGTGTAAGAGTACAATGGGGTTGGTGGGTTTTGTCCTTGTTTGTAATGTTGTAATGTCATAATCCGGGTTTCTGTTGTTGTAATCTGGGTTTCTGCTGGCTGAGTTGGAGAAGGTGAAGTAACTACTGGTTCATGGCTCTGCATGGGGGATGGCATTGGAGGAGCGGAGGTTAGAGACTCCAGATGACATGGGAATACTCGTGTTCCTGGCTGGTTTAATCTCCAATGACAGGATGATTTTCATGTCACTGAACCACCCCCTGTGCACAACATAGCAACAATACAAGCCACTGTCAGTTTCAGTTGCATTTTCTATAGTTAAGAAGGCATTCCCTTTCAAAAGGTACGTAATTCCCGTTAACACATTTGCTTCTAAAAGGTGACATGGGATCTACTAATCCAGACAATTTCATCTGAGGATCCAAATATAGGGCACATCCTTCAGTCCCAGCACATAGATGATACCTCAACACCACAGATGCAAGGTAGCATGACAGGCTAACCTACTGCTCTACTCACTTGTACCTAAAAAAACTACAGTATCTGCCACAAGTAGGATGAGGCTTAAGATGATCCCTTGAGGATGCATTATGGGGTGAGTTATTTAGGAGGTAGTTTTCCAGCTTCTTCTTTAGAGTGCCTCCTCATGCCTCCTTGTCCTTAGCTGACCCTTCCTCCAAAGGTCTTTGTAAATAAAGACAACTTTCTCCCAGAATTCCATTCTTTATCTTCTTGTTACATCTTTTCATAAGAATACTTAGAAGTATATTTGAAAATCAAATTTTTCCAGTTGGCCAATCTTTTTGGTAGATTTGATCAACTTACAAATTTAAACAGATTATAGGGAGATTATTAGTGGACTGGAACAGTACTTGTTTTCTGCTGGGTTATTTTAAAAAATTTAGCAAAGATCTTAATTTTAGTTCACACACTAGGCTAGAAAAATCATACAGACTTTGAGAATGCTGGTGTAGGAAAGGACTTTGAGAAGAAAAAATTTCTGAACCAGAAGACAGGTCTTCCAAAATAATACAGACAGACAAAAACAAATTTATAAAAACGAAAAAAAAATCCTATAGGCTTTCTGGGACACCCTTAAGACCACCAAGCAAATATTTGCATTATGGGTATTCCAGAAGGAAAAGAGAAGGAAAAAGGTATAGAAAACACACTTAATTAAATAATAGTTGAAAACTTCCCAAGTCTTGGAAGATAAATGAACATCCACGTCCAGTAAGCTCAAAGACCCCAAAGAGATTAAACCCAAACAGGTCCTCTCCAAGGCATATTAAAGTCAAACTACCACAAGTCAAGAACAAATAAAGAATTCTAAAATCACCAAGAGAAAAGCATCAAGTCACATATAAGGGAATCTCAATTATATGAACAGTGGATTTTTTCAGCAGAAAGCTTATAGGCTAGGAAAGAATGGCATGATACATTCAAAACATTGAAAGATAAAACAAAAAAACTGCCAGCCAAGATCATGATACCTAGAGAAAAGCCATCTTTCAGAAATGAAGATGAAATAAAATATTTCACAGATCACAGATAAGTAAAAACTAAGAGAATTCATCGCCCTTAGACTGGCCTTTAAAAGTACTGAAATGAGTCTTACATCTGAAAGTGAAAAAATAACAATCACCATTATCAAAGCATGAAAACTATAAAACTCACTTGTAAGGGTGATACACAAAAGAGAACGGAAAGGAATCAAACTTTATCACTGCAGAAAACCACCCAATCACAAAAATAAATAAGAGGTAAGCAAGACAAAAAAAAAGATATAAAAAAACCCAGAAAACAATTTTAAAAATGCAAGAAGTAAGTATTCACCTCTCAATAATAACCCTGAACGTAAATGGACTACATTCTCCACTTTAAACATATAAACTGGCAGAATGGATTTTTTTTTTTTAAAGACCCAACTATATGCTGCCTGTAGGAAACTTACCTCACCTGTAAACGCACTCACAGGCTTAAAGTGATGGGATTACAAAAAGATATTCTGGCCAGATGTGGTAGCCCACGCCTATTATCTCAGCACTTTGGGAGCCAAGATCATGCCATGGCTCTCCAGACTTTGAGACTCCATCTCAAAAGAAAAAAAAAAAAAGGTATTCTATGCTAACGGAAAAATTGAGCAGTAGATTGGGCAAAATAGAATTCAAGCCAATAGCTATAAAGAGAGAAACTATATAATAATAAAGGGGATACTTTAGCAAGAGAATATAACAATTTTAAATATAGATGCACCTTATACTGGTGTACCTGGATATATAATGCAAATATTATTAGAACTAAAGAGACAGATGGACCTCAATACAGTAATAGTTGGGGACTTCACCTCACTCTCAGCATTGGACAGATCATCTAGACAGATAATCAACAAAAAAACCCATTAGATTTAAACTGCACACTAGATCAAACTAACAGAACAGACATTTATAAAACATTTCACCCAGCAGCTGCAGAATACACATTCTTTTCATCAGTACATGGAATATTCACCAGGATTAACCATATAATAGGACACAAAAAAGTCTCGAAAATTTTAAAAAATCAAAATCATACCAAGTATCTTATCTGACCACAATTAAATACAACTAAACATCAATAACAAGAGGAAAATTCAAACCTATACATGGAAATTTAAAAACATGCTCCTGAATGACCAATGGGTGAAAAAAAGAAAAAAACAAACTAAGAATGAAGTTAAAAAATTCCTTGAAACAATGGAAAACAGAAATATAACATACCAAAACCTATTGAACACACCCAAAGCAGTATTAAGGGGTAAGTTTATAGCAATAAATAACTACATCAAAAATCTAGAAAGATTTCAAATAAAGAACCTAATGATACATCTCAAGTAATTATAAAGGCAAGAACAAGCCAATTACAAAATTAGTAGAAGGAAAAAAATTAAGATCAGAGCAGAAATAAATGCAACTGAGAATTAAAAAGAGAACAAAACAAAAAATTATTTTTTTGAAAAGATAAACAAAATCTACAATTAGTGAAACAAACAAACAAAAAAAAGCAAGAAGAAGCAAATAAAGAAGATCCAAAACAAAAATATAGACATCACGACAGATACCACAGAATATAAAGACTCATTAGAAACTACTATGAACAGCTATACACCAAAAAATTAGAAAATGCAGTGCAAATAGACAAGGTCCTAGACACATACAACCTACCAGGATTGAACCAGGAAGAAATAGAAAACCTGAATAGACCAGTAACAAGTAACAGGTTTGAATCAGTGATTAAAAATCTTCCAACAAAGAAAGTTCCAGGACCGATGGTTTCACAGATGAATTCTACTAAAAGTTTAAAAAAGAATGGATACCAATTCATTTGAAACTATTGCAAAAAATTAAAGCGTAGGGAATTCTTACTAACTCATTATACAAGGCCGGCATAATGCTGATACCAAAAGCAGATAAGGACACAACAACAAAAACATAAAACTACAGGCCAATACTTCTGACAAACATTAAACACAAAAATTATCAACAAAATACTAGCAAACTGAATCCAACAGAATATCAAAGATAATACATTATGATCAAGTGAGATATATCTCAGGAATGCACGGCTGGTTCAACATACACAAAGCAATAAATATGACATCACATCAACAGAATGAAGGACAAAAACTATAATATTATCTCAACAGATGTAGAAAAAGCACTTGATAAAATTCAACATCCCTTCATGATAAAAGCTTTCAACAACCTAGACATGGGATAAACATACCTCAACATAATAAAGGCCATATATATGACAATTCCATAGCTAACATCATACTGAAAGGGGGAAAACTGAAAGCTTTTCCTCTAAGAACTTTAACAAGGCAAAGATGCCCAGTCTTACCACTCTCATGCAACACAGTACTGGAAGTTCTAATCAGAGCAATTAGGCAAGAGAAAGAAATAAAGGACATCCAAGTTGGACAGGAGAAGGTAAAATTATCCCTGTTTCCAGATGATATGATCTTATATATAGAAAAATCTAAAGATTCTACCAAAAAAAGTCTTAGAACTAATAAACAAATTTAGTAAAATTGCAGAACATAAAATCAACATACAAAAATTATTGCATTTCTATACAAAATGAACTAGATTAAAAAATCAAGAAGTCAATTCCATTTACAATAGCTATAAAGGAAATAAAATATATATGAATAAATTTAACCAAGGAGGTAAAAGACCTCTACAAGGAAACTACAAAACACTTAAGAAACTGAAGTGGACAGAAACAAATGGAGAAACATCCCATGCTCATGGATCCAAAGCATTAATAATATTAAAATGACCATACTACCCAAAGAATGTACAGGTTCAATGCAATCCCTATCGAAATACTAATGACATTCTACACAGAATTAGGAAAAAAAAAGTCTTAAAATTTGTATGGAGTTACAAAAGATCCAGAATAGCCAAAGCAATCTTGAACCAAAAGAACAAAGCTGGAAGCATCACACTACTAGACTTCAAAATATTCTACAAAGCTGTAGTAACCAAAACAAAATGATACTGGCATAAAAACAGAAACACAGACAAATGCAATAGAACAGAGAACCCAGAAATAAATCCACATATCTGCAGGCAACTAATTTTTGATAAAGATGTCAAGAATATACATTGGGGAAAGAATAATCACTTGCATAAATGTTGCTGGGAAAACTGAATATCCATATGCTGAGGAATTAAACTAGACACCTCACCTCTCATCCTATACAAAAATCAACTCAAAATGGATTCAAGACCTAAATATAAGACCCAAAACAACAAAACTACTAGGAGAAAACATAGGGGAAATGCTTCAGGATATTGCTCTGGGAAAATATTTTTGAGTAAGACCTCAAAAGCACAGGCAACTAAAGCAAAAACAAGCAAAGAGGATTATATCAAACTAAAAAGCTTCTGCAGAGCAAAAAAAACAATTATCAGAGTCAACAAGACAATCTACAGACTAGGAGAAAATATTTGCAAACTCTTCATCCAACTGGGAATTAATATCCAGAATATACAAGGAACTCAAATATCTCAACAGCAAAACAAGAACAACAACAACAACAACAAACCCAAACATCCAAGGAAAAAATGGGCAAATAATCTGTACTGATATTTCTCAAAAGAAGACATACAAATGGCCAAAAAATATAGAAAAAAAATGCACAACATCACTAATCATCAGGGAAATGCAAATCAGAACCACAATGAGGTATCACCTCACCCAGTTAGAATGGCTACTATGAAAAGATAAATAATAACAAATGTTGGCAAGGATGCAGAGAAAAAGGAACTCCTATAGACTGTTGGTGAGAATGTAAACTAATATACCCACTATGGAGAAGAGGACAGAGGTTCCGGAAAGAACTATAAATGGAACTATCATATGATCCAGCAATCCCACTACTTGGCATTTACTCAAAGGAAAAGAAATCAATATATCAAAGAGCCATCTGCATCCCTATGTTTACTTTAGCACTATCTATAATAGCCAAGATATTGAATCAACCTAGGTGTCCATCAACAGATTAACAGGGACAAAGCAAATGTGGTATGTATAAACAATGAGATATGATTTGGCCATAATAATAATGAAATCCTTCATTCCTGGCAACATGTGTGGAACTGTAGATCATTAGGTTAAGTGAAATAAGCCCGGATTAGAACGTTAAAAACATAGTATATTCTCATTCAGATGCAGAAGCCGGAAAAAAAAATTAATCTCGTAGAAGTAAAATGTAGTACAGAGGATCCCAGAGGCCTGGAAGGGTAGGGAGAAGTGCATTATAGAGAGTGATTTGTTAAAGAATATAAAATTATGGCTAGATAACAGGATTAAGTTCTAGTGGTCTATAGCATTGTAGGATGACTATAGTTAACAATAATATACTATATAGTTTCAAATAGCTAGAAGGAGGCTCCTGAATGTCCCCAACACAAAGGAATGATAAATGTTTGAGATGATGGATATGCTAATAACCCTGGTCTAATCACTATATATAATATATATTGCAACATCACTATGTATATCATAAATACGTACAATTATTATGTGTCCATTTAAAAAATAAAAAAGAAAATAAAAAAATAGAGTAAAACAACTACTTACATAGCATTTACACTGTATTAGGTATTATATGTAGTCTAGAGATTATCTAAAGTATACAGGAGGATATGCATAGGTTCTATACAAATACTATGACACTAGAGACTGGAGCATCCACGGATTTGGATATCCATGGGAGTCCTGGAACCAATCCCCTGAGGATAGCAAGGAACGACTGTATTCATGTGTTTTTCAGTAAAAAATTCAGTGCTTGAAGACTGATTTCAGGCTTTAATAAACTTTTTAAATTAAATGCTTAAAAATTAGTCTCATTAGATCACAGAGATTGTAAGAAAATTTTAAAATGAAGAAAGTATCTCATTTAAGCTGTATATATACACCTTAAAGATAGATGTCAGAAGTATATTTATGGTCTCATGTTATAGACACGTATATTTATGTATATACATTATGATAAGTGAAATAAGCCAGGATCAGAACATTAAACATGGTATGTTCTCACATATGCAGAAGCTGGAAAAAACATTAATCTCATAGAAATAAAATATAGTACAGAGGATTCCAGAGGCTTGGAAGGGTAGGGTGAAGTGGGGAATAGGGAAATATTTGTTAAAGAATACAAAATTATAGGTAGTTTCACAATAGTTTGAAACTATTGTGGCACAAACATAGTAGAAACAGCATAAAAGTGTTTAATCACACGGCAAATGATTTTCTCCTCCTAGTTTCTACTTGGTCCATACTTCTTTTGACTGGTAAAATAGCTACTACCTTGATCCAGGGATCAAGTACTGAATGCATCATATTTCCAGAGCCATGAGAAAACAAATATACCTGTTATAGTCAAATGAGACTAACTCCTATTTTATTTCCCTCAGGTGAGTTAGGCTCTGATAAAACACTAGCAGGATAAGAGAATTAAGTTCTAGCAGTCTATAGCACTGTATATTCAGGGTCTCATGAATGTATATTCATGGTCTCATATCATAGACATCATTATTGAGTGTTAAAGCCAGTGAGAGCCTCTTCAACTTCCTGAAGATAAAAGGAAGGCATTGGAATGGAAGCATTGCCTGGTATAGATCATCCTTAGGCAAGAACAGACATGCAAACTTATAAACTGAGAGTGCACACTGAATGGCAGCTGAAAGTACTGGTTATGAATGCCATTGCTCCATACTGCTCAACTCCTAGTCTCTAGAAAAGGAAGTAGCATGAATTAAGCTGTGCAGTAAGGCCCTAGTAGGGCCTACTTAGTGGGCTCTGAGTCACCTACAGGAAGACATCCAGTCCTAAAGAGAAACTAGAGTGGGAGACAATATATAAGAAATCATGCTCGGGTGCTTGAAGTTTGTTGACAGTGATTTTAACTCTAATATATTCTATGCGTTAGACCGCATACATCTTAGTACCCAAAATGTTTCATACATTTGATCAGTTTCGTCCCATCAGCCAGACTTTCATGAGTTAAAGTCCTGGATACAAGCAAATCTTTAACTCTTTAGTAAGACTCATCATTCCTTGATTTTTTTTCTGCCTTTATTTCAAACTTTAATTCCTTAATCTGTTTTAGAATTACATTTATTTTGTCTGTTGACAAGCATGAATTTTCTCTTTATTTTTTTGTTGTAGGTTTATTGTTTGCCTGATGATTGCTAGTTTTGGAAAAATGCCAAACAAGCATTCTTGTGCTCAATGTCTGTTAATAAGTTATATAAGTATGACAAACAGAAGCATGAGTTCTAGAGTTAGACAGCCTGGATTAGAATCCTTCCTCCCCAATTTCCTAGATTTTGGGCTAAAGAAATCCACTTAACTTATGTCTCAATCTCCTCATCTATAAAACAATAATAATATCACTTATTTCATAAGGTCATCCTTAGTATTCAATGAGATAATATAAACAAAGCTTTTAGCACGGTGCCTGGCACAAAGCAAAGGTTTGGTAAACGTTAATTATCTCATGTTGTTTCTAAAAAATAAATATATTTTATAACAGTTTTGTATTACAGAAATTTTGAAAATAGGACAGAGAATTTCCATATACTGTATACTCTTTTCTTCTACTGTTAACATTTTACAATATAGTATATTCGTTATAATTAGTGAACCAGTACTGATACATTATTAACTAAAGTCCACATTATATTCAAATTTCTTTAGTTTTTATTTAACTATGTCCTTTTCCAGTCTAGAATCCCATCCAGGGAACCCACACTGCAATTAGTCCTCTTGGCTTTGACAGTTTCTCAAACCTGTCTTGATTTGCAGACCTCGACAGTTTTGAGAAGTACTGGTCAGGTATTTTGTAGAATGTTTCTCCACTGGGATTTGTCAGACACTTTTCTCATACATAGAGTCGGGATAGGCTTTTGAAAGAACTATCATAGGAATAAAGTACCATATTCCTCACCTTATAACAAGAGTACATACTAGCAGCATGAATTATCACTGTTCATGTTGAGCTTGATTACTTGGCTGAGATTCTGTTTGTCAGGTTCTTCACTGGAAAGTTCCTCTTTTTCCCCCGTTCACATACTATGCTCTTTGGAAAAAAGTCACTACGCACAGGCCACACTTAAAGAATGGGGAGTTTTGCTCTATCTCCTTGAGGAAGAAATATCTATAGAAATTATTTGGAACTCTTTTCCATAGGACATTTGTCTCTTCTCCTCCATGTACTTATTTATTCAATTTGTTTTTTACAGTAAATCTATATAAGGGGGGTCTAGATAAGCAAAGGTGGACCATATACTGTAACTTTTAGAGTGTGGGTTGGATGAGTGGATTACAGACACAGTTGTTCAGAGACCCTCCCCACATCATATGTGATAAGAAGATGGGTTAGCAACTGAGGTAGTTCTCACCACTTGATAGTGGGACTGAAGGTTCTTGGTTAGGACATAATTGGCTTAAGAACTAAAGTAAGTGGATGTGAAGGTGAAGCCATCAGCAGATCCTGTCAAAAAAGTCAAGGAAGACAAAGCCATTGGCAAGGAGGCTGAAGTGTTCCTGATATTCTCAGGTTGATAGAGGAAGTTATCCAAAGATTAGTATCACTGTGATCTTCTGGAATAAATAGAGCAAAGGTGACTCAGTATGTTTATTACTTTTAGGTATGATTTCATTTTGCATGTAACTGATCTTCCTAAGCTTGAAACATATGGGCTTTTTGCTTTTTAGTTTCAAGTTTTCTATTGATAGATCCTCAAGTTCAGAGATTCTTTCCTCATCTGTGTTCAGCCTAATAATAAGCCCATCAAAAACATTCTTCATTTCTATACTAGTATTTTTGTTTGTTTTTCTTTTCTTGGAGACAGAGTCTTGCTCTGTCATCCAGGCTGAAGTGCAGTGGCACAAGCACAGCTCACTGCAGCCTCAAACTCCTAGGCTCAAGCAATCCACCTGCCTCAGCTGCCCAAGTAGCTGGGACTACAGGTGCGTATCACCACACTAGCTAATTTCCGGATTTTTTGCTGAGATGGAATCTTACTACATTGCTCAGGCTAGTCTCAAACTCCTGGGCTCAAATAATTCTCCTGTCTTGGCCATCCAAAGTGTTGGGATTACAGATGTGAGCCACCATGGCTGGCTACTGTGACAGTATTTTTGATCCTTAGCATTTCCTTTTAGTTCTTTTTAAAAATTTCAATCTCTTTCCTTACATTTTCAGTTTGTTTTTGCAGGCTATCTACCTTGTCCATTAGAACTTTTAGTATATTACTCATTATTGTTTTAAATTCCTGGTCTGATAATTCTAACATTTTTGCCATATCTGAATTTGGTTCTCATGCTTGCTCTCAATCTGTGTTTTTTGCCTTCTAGTACACTTTGTAATTTTCTCGATAGCCAGATATAGAATACTGGGTAAAAGTAACTGCTGTAAATAAGCCCTTAATGATATGATGGCAAGGTGTGAGGGGAGGGGAAATGATTTTCAATGGTTTGTAGTCCTATAATTGTGTCTCAGCCTTTTAGTGAGCCTGTGTCTCTGTACTACAAACTTTATCAGTGCTTCTCTGTATTTTTACCCTTTCTTGGGTGGCACAGGATGGCTAGAGTAGGCTGGAGTTGGATATTTTCTTTCTCCCCCATGGAAAGTTACATTTGGCTGGACCTAGGTATTTTCCTTCCCTCAGGTGAGTTAGGCTCTGATAAAACACTAGCAGGTTAAGTTCTGATTATATAGTTTCTTCTGAGAAACTATTCATAAGAAAGTATTCAGAAGAGTAGAATGCTCTGGCGTATTTCAAAAATGTTTATTTTTTTCCTCCCCTTGATGGAAGCAGGAGGCGATTTTTTTCTCCACTATTCTCTAAAACCAGGTTGAGCTCATTAAGGTAAAACTCACAAAGGTGTGGGTGGTCTCTTATGAGTGGTTCTCTCTGTATTTTTTAATTCCCAAAGTTGTCCACACTGAGCCTCCAACAATTTGTCAATTACAGTTCAGGTTTTCCTACCCTGGCACAGGTTTCTGTGGCGGTTTCTGCTCCTGTAAGTTGTAAATCTCTGTATTTGCCTGTCTTTCCAGTTTGGGAGGTAGCAGTTTGCCCTGTGACCTCACTTCTCATAAGATCTGTGGATTTTTCTGTTGTTTTTAGCTTTTACTTGCTAAGACTGAGTGGCAGTTTCCAAGCTTTTATATGCTGGACTGGAAGCTATCCACTGTAAATGTTTTTGTGCAAAGTAAATAAGGTAATGTTTGTGATGTCCATAGCATAATATCTATCACAGAGTAAGTGTTTAGTAAATATTAACTATTATTAGTATCTTTTTAGTTATGTACTAATATATTAAGAAACATTTGCTGTGGTTATTATTAAAGACAAACTGGGAAAACAAAGCCAGAAGGAATGATAATAAGTTTTTAAATGTATTAAGTTTAAGTAAAACTGTAGCTCTTAATTTGTGACAATAATGCTTAGGTTTGTGTTCTTGATATTAAATGCAAGACATGAAATGAGATATGCACTAAAGGTTTGCACTAGGTAAGACTAATTGGAAGGAAGATCAGTCAGATGAATGAAAAACATTTTTTTAAAAAACCTAGAAAATAACCTAGAAATAAATTACTGTAACCTTATCTATTCTCCTTTATTTATGCAAAAACTAGGAGAGTTTTCATTTTAGTGACTAAATAAAAATATTTATAAGCATCATGTTGATTGTGTTGTTACTCGTAGTACATATAAAGAGATTATGATAATTAAAAGGAGTATCATATAGTTAGCATTTACTATATACACTGTGTTAAGAGCTTTATGTATATTACCTAATTTAATCCTTCCTAAATCCTATGGCTTTCTTATAGCTATATTAAAGGGGAGGAAACTGACTAGTCCCAGTTCAATTACTTTAAGTAATAAAGCAACTGGGGACTAAATGAGTAATTGATATAATAAATAATAATACCCTTTAGCTTTGATATAACATTATTATGTCCTTGTAACATTTTCAAGAAATCTATTTCATTCCTTTGACCACCTACTCTATTCTTCGTTTCAATTTATACTCAATTCAAAATACTGGAGTAATCCAAGTTCATTTAATATTTTAGTTAACAGCTTGTCCGAATAATGTTGAAAGCTGTTTTTTTTTTTCCCTCAGTGGAAGAATATTTATTACTATCAGTCAACAAGTTTACCTTTCTGCTTTCAGTAATATGTTATCAATTACTAACTTGGGCCTCCTATGATATTACAACTTTTCATGATTCTCCTATTTGAAGGCTTTTAAGATTTTTAATTTTAATTAGTTATATAAGCTGTAAATAGATGCATTTCAAAATTAAAACCATTCTCTCTTGCTTTACTTCTGTTTCTCACTTGTACTGTTGTCTTGCTTTTTGACTGTATTTTGATTTGTAAACTGGCACATTTTTAACTCAAACTAAAAGAGGGAAACTCTCTGGAGATACATGACAGTAAACTTTCTACAATGACAAGAAGGATAAACTGGAAAAAAGATGATGGAGGTCTTGTTTCAATATAATTTGGACCTTTTCACAAATGAGAGAAAATTAGAAGGGAAACTATTTTGTATTCTCTCAATTCATTACAAAATAGAAGTTCTTCTGTCTTTTCTGAAAATAATGAGTCATCATATACTGACCTTGGACTCATCTAATCCAAGCTTCTTTAGAGACCGTCTGACATAATCCAGAAAAGAAGAACATTTGGAATAAATTTTACCAACATGCCGATCACTGTAAAACAAAATTGAATAAATTTTTAGTTTTTCCAATGTAAATTTTAGATGGTTTTAAATTCAATCATGAAAGATTTTTAAATATTTTCTGTGGATATAGCACAAGATCCAAATGTGATCAAAATACAGTAATACTTTTGAGGACATTTTAAAGTTACATGTTATAATGTATTCAGGATCTGCTTCTGACAATTCTTATAACAAATAGCAGTGAAGGCTGTGAGAAAGTTTTAAACACAGTATTAAAAAGCCTCATTTTTAAAAGGAACTATTGGTCTTTCAAAAGTTTCCATTGTGCTATGAAACACATTTAAGATTTACTGGCTCAATATTACAATGCACATCTCATGACAACACCTGTTAGTAGAGGCAATAATTCAATAGCTATGCAAAGAGAACCTCTTTAATTCCAGCCATTGATCAAGCCCCATATAATGAGATGGATCTGACTTGATCTCATTTATGCCCTGCAAATTCTTTTTTTTTTTTTTTTTTTTTTTT